>NC_137018.1:38303412-38750912 GCF_032717465.1 Coenobita brevimanus
CCCCTTGGTGAGAGAGAAGTTGAAGACACCCTGGGGAAAGATCAGGGGTACAAACACTAATTGGTTCAGAAATCAGAGAATGCTTCATGAAACAGTGGTTCACACATAAGAACTGGAACATATTTCAGCCCGATACAAATGTTTTGACAAAGCTTAAATGCATGTCCACATATTATCTCCTTTAGTTTGCAGGAAGCTACATGATTATATGGAGAGAGAAAAAAGGGGGTATGCAAGTGAGGTATTTAAATGCTAGGAAAGTAGAATAATAATAGGGTACTTAAAATATGTTACTTAAGTTGGCAGTACAGGTTTTGTGGTAGGTGGTGGTGACCATCATCCACTCACTTGATGTAGTGCTGCCTACTTCTTCCTTAGCCTTTATCATTCTTTTTCTGTGCCTGCCCTCCTCTCTTCCTATTTCTCCCATCTTTCCTGTCACTTCTTATTGCTTTTCTTCCCTTTACAGGTGGCTTTACATTGAGTGACAAGCCTAATGGTTTCTTGTAAGCCAAGAAACCATTTACAATGCTGGGTGGTAACCATATAACCAAACCATACGTGTTCCCTATGTGTCAACAAGTGGGTTGGTGGAGGGTTAGTGCCCCGCCCCGTAAAACAACTAACTCAAAGTCAAATGGCCACCCCTTACGGGATTATGGCGTCTGGCAGTAGGTAGGTAGGTAGGGTGGCACCCACTACCAACTTACTTGAGACAGTGTTACTTTCTGGTGACTAAACACTGAGTGACAAATAAAAAGGGTAAAGTATTCTGTAATCTAATCTACAGAGTCACTTATTGTGCTGAGTGGTAACCATATACTAAATCAATACCTGTTCATCTACTGCAGGGATTCTACTTTTTCGCCACCAAGCATTCCCTCAGTTATCAGACCATCAACCTGTATCCCCATTAATCTCACTGAATACCATACAGAATGGTAATATATTAAGACTAAATCAATATGCAATAGTACTACAATGGATATTATCAAATGGTTGAAACTGTAATGGCTTTATTAACCAATTAAGCATTAATGTCAGAGGCCATATACAATGACTGCATAGAAGTGAAACTGTAGTTACTTAATGAAGAAAATGAACATTAGCACTAATTCAGTGTTGACTGGTACTATACCAGCTATTCTAAGCGTAACGAAATAATAATTATTTCACTTGGCAAGTAAGCATAAACACCATGTTTTAAATATGAAAACTAGTATTAAGCTTCAGAGTGATGGCTGTGCCTGTTTGTGCAAAGAAGTTTCTCAATTCAAGGAGAAGTAACATACATACTCTAAGGTCAAATCTCCACATTACGCTGTGCTCAGTGTTTAGTTTTATGTTCAACAGCAATGCAAATCCTTGCTCACATAGGCCAGTACTAGGGAACATATATATATATATATATATATATATATATATATATATATATTAATTAAATATATATGGGTGTTCAACAGCAATGCAAATCCTTGCTCACACAGGCCAGTACTAGGGAACATATATATATATATATATATACTGTATATATCTGCAGTGGACACTCAAACGGCTGATGAGATGAGAGATGAGATATATAGATATAGATATATAAAGATAGACAGATAGATAAACAGTATAACTGTCAGTTATTGTCAGAAAATACAATAATGTACTCCACATCTCCTTCAATTTATAAATTGTTTTGGCACACACTATTTCATTCGGTAGTGCATTCCACTGATCAACTCCCCTATTCGGGAAACTAAAGTTCCTTACGTCTTTATCGCCTCTCTTTCTATGCAGTTTTCTGCAGTGTCCTTTTGCTGATGCTTCCCCATATATTATATATTCATTTATGTCTATTTTCTCCTTCCTTGATATGCATTTATATAGCATAATCATGTCTCCTCTTTTCCTTCTCTCCTGTAGTGTTGGCAGATTCAGTTTTTCTAGTCTTTCTTCATAGCTTAGATCCCCTAAACCTGGTACCTATCTTGTAGCGGCCCTTTGAACTTTTTCAATCTTAACTATGTGTTTTTTGAGATGAGGACTCCAGACTACTGATGCATACTCCAGGGTTGGTCTGATGAATGATGTTATTATCATTCTCAGCATGTTTTCATTTATGTATGTGAATGCTGTTCTCATATTTGCAAGCAGTGTATACATGTTGCATACCTTCTCACTGATGTGGTCAGCCAGAGATAGTCTGTTACTGATAATCACACCTAGGTCCTTCTCTCTTTCTGATATGTGTAGGGTTTTACTTCCTAACTTATATTCCCAATCTGGTCTTTTCCCACTTTTACCTAACTTGATTCCATGACACGTGTCCATACTGAATTCCTTTTGCCATGTATTACTCCATTCATGAAGCTTATTTAATTCTTCTTTTAGCTCTTTACAAGAGTCTGTGTTTGTGATTCTACTTTGTATTTCTGCATCATCAGCAAACATATTTAGATAGCTTTCATTTCCAATGTTACTATCTATGTCATTTATATACACTAAAAACATAATTGGTGCCAGCACTGAGCTCCGTGAGACTCCACTAGTCACTTCCTTCCATGATGAGTAATTTCCCTTTAGTACTGTTCTCATTTCCCTTTTTCTGAAAAAATCTTGCATCCAACAGCACAGTTTGCCTCAGATTCCTCCTTGATGGTACAGTTTCCATAAAAGTCTTTGGTGCAGTATTCTGTCAAATGCTTTCTTGAAATCTAGACGGATACTGTCCACCCACCCTTCTCTTTCTGTAATGTTTCTGCAACTCCGTCATAGCAGCGTAACAGATTAATAACACATGATTTTCCCTTTCTGAAACCAAATTGCCTTTCTGTTATCATACTGTGTTCTTCTAGATGATTCACCCAAACTTTTCTTTTCAGCTTTTCCAGTATCTTACTTACAACACTGGTTAGTGATACTGGTCAGTAGTTGAGTGGATTTTGTCTATTCCCTTTCTTGAATAAGGGAACAATATTTGCTTTCTTCCAAATATCAGGTAGTTTACCTTGATCCAAGGATTCCTTGAATGTTAAAGATAATGGTCTACTTTACTCCTTTGCACATTCATGTAGCACCCAACATGAAATTTCATCTGGACCATTTGCTTTTCCTCTGTCTAATTTACTTAACTCCTCCTGTATTTCTTTTTCTGATAATTGTATATCTGGTAATATGTTTGGGCATGCATGTTCCAAATCATCCCTCTCAAAATTATTTTCTTCTATAAAAATTGATTGGAAATTCTTATTTTGTGCTTCACAAATATCTTTCTCTTGTGCATGGAGGATACTTTCATCTGTAATGGATTGTATTTTATCTTTTACTTTGATTTTGCTTCAGATATAGCTGTAAAACAGCTTCAGTTGATCACTACTTATCTTTATGATGTCTTCCTCAAACTGTTTTAGGGCTTCTCTCCTTATTCTTGTACAGTGTCCTCGCACAGTGAACAAGTTCATGGGCGGTAGACGAGCTCATTCAGAGTGAATTCATTCCCTGTGAACAACATATCTTATGGCAAAAATAACATATGGGTGGCACCACTCCCTCAAAGTCCACTTTTTGAGCCACAGAGCTGCACTAAAGGGCACATTTCAAACACATACAGTTCCGATATATAAAATATAAAACACATGGTTATTTACCTTAAATGAAGCATATGGCAGCCCTGATTAACCTAAATACAGATGGTTCCGAGGCAGGGAGATACACTTACAGTAGTTTGTCCTCGTCACATCACCCTCCACTCCCTCATTCCCGTCACCAGTCTCGCCCTTATCACTTGACTAACCACTTCCCTACTTGCCTCTACCTCATTCACCTCTCCCAAAAAGCCTTCAAAGTCCAAAGATGACACCACTGACATCACATCATCATTGTCTGCCCCTGGAAGTGTAGCAGAGGCAACTGGTTCCTGTTGTTCTTGAGTTTGGTAGTAGCATGTGATAAGTGTTTATTTTCTTCTGCTGACTTCCATATTGTGCCTTTCAATGTAAAGACAAAAAGTGGTTTCTACTCCACTAAGCACTTCCTGTGTCCCAAGGTAGCTGGTTTCAATTGCCTTGACTTCTCTCAGAACATACATTGCCACTAGAATTTTATGATCTTAGGCAAACAGACATAGGCAAATCTTCATCCTCCATTGGATTCTGCTCAAAAGGTTGCTAAGATCTGGCCTCTTGTGCAGCATCTACTGGGGGGGGAGGGGGGGGCATTCAATATGGGAGACAGCAGTTATGGCCTACTCTTTCCCCTGATTTCGTTCACCCGGGGTTCAACTCATTCATTATGATTTTGTGGACCTGATTACTCTCTGCTCGTTCACTAGGTGAATCGTTTACTCTGAATACGTTTACTATGTGAGGGCACTGTATATTCGTTTCTTGCCTGTTTATAGTTGTTTTATGCCCTCTCACTATTGTGTCTTCTGTATCAATTTCACAACTAGTCTCTTTCTTCTGTTGATTTTTTACATTCTTTATTAATCCATTTCTTTATTTTTTTTTTCTGCTTCTTTGTGCTGAGCGATGTAATTTTGGACTCCTATGTCATAAAGTTCACAGAATTTTCTATATATATCATTTCTAAGCTCTTTTTCCCAACTTATTTGTAAGAATCATCAGAGAAATTACCAATATGCCGGGAATCGAACCCAGGACTCTCAGGTAAGAGCCAGGCAGCATACCACTACACCACGACCAGGTAAAAGTTAACTCACGTTGTCACAATCTTGTAACCAACGTCCCTCCGCCCCCACTGTGGGCATGAAGAGGATGAGTTAACCCCCTGGCACTCGGGCAAGTAGATGCTTTTAATCTATCCCAAACACTTGCCCGAGTGCCAGGGGGTTAACTCATCCTCTTCATGCCCACAGTGGGGGCGGAGGGACGTTGGTTACAAGATTGTGACAACGTGAGTTAACTTTTACCTGGTCGTGGTGTAGTGGTATGCTGCCTGGCTCTTACCTGAGAGTCCCGGGTTCGATTCCCGGCATATTGGTAATTTCTCTGATGATTTTTCCTGTGAAAAAAATACAGGTTCTCTCTTCATTCTGACTTGCCGTAAGTGTTTGGGATAGATTAAAAGCATCTACTTGCCCGAGTGCCAGGGGGTTAACTCATCCTCTTCATGCCCACAGTGGGGGCGGAGGGACGTTGGTTACAAGATTGTGACAACGTGAGTTAACTTTTACCTGGTCGTGGTGTAGTGGTATGCTGCCTGGCTCTTACCTGAGAGTCCCGGGTTCGATTCCCGGCATATTGGTAATTTCTCTGATGATTTTTCCTGTGAAAAAAAAATACAGGTTCTCTCTTCATTCTGACTTGCCGTAAGTGTTTGGGATAGATTAAAAGCATCTACTTGCCCGAGTGCCAGGGGGTTAACTCATCCTCTTCATGCCCACAGTGGGGGCGGAGGGACGTTGGTTACAAGATTGTGACAACGTGAGTTAACTTTTACCTGGTCGTGGTGTAGTGGTATGCTGCCTGGCTCTTACCTGAGAGTCCCGGGTTCGATTCCCGGCATATTGGTAATTTCTCTGATGATTTTTCCTGTGAAAAAAATACAGGTTCTCTCTTCATTATTTGTAAGAAGTATTTCATTAGGTCATGATAGTTGCCCTTTTTGTAGTTATGGCTCTTTTTGTAACATTCATTACTGTTAACTATGTCATATGCAATACTGATGTTGCAATTTCATACTGCATGGTCGCTTTTGCCAAATGGAAGATGATACATAATACTGTCAATATCATTTTCTTGCCTAATAAATATAAGATCTAGTACTGATGGTACATCAAGTCCTCTTTTTCTGGTGCTTTCTTTTACATGTTGCATTAAAACTCCTGCACAAGGTCCAGGAGCTTGTGGTCCCAATGGATTTCCTGGCTTTTTATATCTAGGGTTTTCCAATTTGTATCTGTACCGAAATCTCCAGTTAGTATAATTCTTTCAGACTTCTCCTCCATTCTGTGTAGTAATGTTCTTAAACTTTGAATTGTACTCTGTGCGAGGTCTTCATATTAGCTTGCGAGGTCTTCATATTAGCTTTTTTCCCAAATGTTTGATCTGGGTGGCATGTATAAATCTGCCACACTTACTTTATGAGGAACACACTGAGGTGGTTTGGCCATGTGGAGAGGATGAAGAGTGAAAGACTGACAAAGAGAGTGTATGTGAGTGAGGTGGAGGGGGGAAGAGGGAGGGGGAGGCCGAGGATGAGATGGAGGGATGGGGTGGAGAGGTATATGAGAGAGGGGGGGGGGGGTGAGTTGGGAGCAGGGCAGTGAAATGGCGGACAGGGCGACTTGGAGGCGATTTGTTTGTGGCCACCCCAAACAGGATTGAGGGGTCTGGCAATAGATAGATAGATAGACTTACTTTCTCTTCAGGTGTATTAATCTCTACTGCAATCAGTTCTACCTGTGAGGGTATATATAGTTCTGTTTCTTTGACTTGCAGATTTTTCTTTAATATTATAATTCCTCACCCTTTTTTTAAGTTCCTATCTCTTCTCCATATATTGTATTCCTCTAGGTTTAGGTATCGTTTGATGTCCTTGGTGTTAATTTTGCTTCAGGTAGGCAAACAATACATGGTTCCTTTTCTTTGATGTAGTCATTCATCTCTGATATTTACATACCATTCCATCTACATTAGACTACATCAACATAATCATCTTGTTTACAAACTTGTCATGACTTGGATCTACTACCTTCCTCCTTTTTATTCCCTCCTGTTTATGTAAACCCGAGCAAAGTTCTGCGTTATACACTTGCTCAACACTACGAAATAGTAAATATAAATGGTGGCGAAGCAGTTGCCAACATTCATCTCCCTGGTAACTGTATGAAAAGGATGGGGATGGAAGAGACAGGGGTAGGAACTATCAGCTCCCCCAGCCTTCCTCCTCCCTTAACCCCTACACCGCGGGCATGTTTACCGATGTTTTGCGTGTGCCGCGGGGTTATTCGGGCTCCGACAGACTCTCAAAAAATATTTGCCAAAAATCAGTTATTAGTCCTAGATTATTAGAATTACATATGCTTATGGCACATACCTTCAGCTTTCTCCTGGAATGTTTGTTGAGAATTCGTCTGTTACTGTAGGACTTGTGGAGACCTCTGAAGTTGGGTAACGAAGTCTCCAATTTACACTTCCCGACAACCCGTAATATGATTACCACAGCCAGATATTAACACTATAAACACTACTCTATGATTTTCAAGTAGTTTGGGATCCATACTCCAAAAAAAAACCCACTGTGAAAGCAATGAAAATTATGAGCGCGTCTGACCGTCGCACTTGTGCTAGTTCGCTCTTGGTACTCTGCCATTTATTATTCATAAAACCCCTCACACTTTATATTTCTATTACTATATAACACTTATATATATCTACAGTCTTTATCCATAAGTTTCCTTCAGTAGTATTAGTTCATTGTCACTGTAGGGATTCAATTTCTTTCAGTAAAATACGTAGCATTAACTTTCTCGTCCTATATACTAGCATTGAGAGTGAATGTCACTTTCATCTTCACTCTCATAACTCATAGTATTCAGACATGCTAGAGTGAAACTTTCACTTTCATTACTCCTAGGGTATATACTCGTATTCTTATAATACTACTCATTTACATTTCTGTTTACGTTCTCTATTTTATTTACGTTATTTACATTTCTATTTTATTTACACTGTGTTATGCACTGTCACTTGAAGTAACTTATAAAACTATTTTCCATTGTTCACATATATTTACATTCATTACTTTCACTTGCTGTTTACACATTATTTACACATTATTTACAATTCCACTTGCACTGTTTTACTCAACAGAAAGATCGTAGTCACTCTTTTATCAATTGTCAGCCCTTTACCTCTTTCCAAACGAGATTTAGTAGGGGGTAAAGGTCACAGGGCCCTTTGCATGGGGGTGAAAAAGGTCCCTGAAGTCAGCAAGAGGAAACAGACGTACCTCCACTTCGGAAGATGAGAGTAAACTGATAAGGGAGGGCCGGGTGGAGGCCTACTTAGGGGATATTCAGTACTACCAATGTTAGCTCTTGAAACAGCTATGTATAGCACTGAAATGATTGGCAGGAAATCTAGACAATACAGTACATTATAAATTAGGTAGTTCCAGGTGAATGTAAATATCACTTAGGCTTCTCCCTTCCCTCCTTATATGTATATTTATTACGAAAATAGATTATACGGCATATTTCAAGGGGGAAAAACAGCGAAAATTAGCGAACGAGTGCACGTGAGGTGTTTATCTATCTATCTATTGCCAGACGCCTCAGTCCCGTTTTGGGTGGCCACAAACAAATTGCCTCCAAGTCGCCCTGTCCCCCGCCATTTCACTGCCCTGCTCCCAACTCACACCCCCCTCTCTCATATACCTCTCCACCCCGTCCCTCCATCTCATCCTCGGCCTCCCCCTCCCTCTTCCCCCCTCCACCTCACTCACATACACTCTCTTCGTCAGTCTTTCACACTCCATCCTCTCCACATGGCCAAACCACCTCAGTGTGTTCCTCATAACGCTCCCTATCACATCCACATCAACACCACAACGTTCCTTTATATCCTCATTCGTCAGCCTATCTCTCCACGTGACTCCACAGGCTCCTCTTAAATAACTCATTTCCACTGCTCTCACTCTTGACTTGTGTCCTTCCAACAATGTCCAAGCTTCACTTCCGTACGTTAGAGTTGGTATCACAATACTGTCATGTAGTAACTTTTTCACTTCCATGCTCACTTCCCTGTTTCTTATCACTGCTTTCAAAGAACCAGCAACCTTTCTTCCCTGCTGTACCCTTTCAAGCACTTCACCCTCCAAACCTCCATCCTTACTCATCACACTACTCAAATACTTAAACGTACTCACATTTTCCAATTCCTCACCATCCAACCTCGCTGTACATTCACTGACTTCACCTCTCTCAAAGACCATCACTTTACTCTTCCCTACATTCACCTTCAGATTCCGTTTCTTACACACTCTCCCAAACTCATCCACCAAGCCTTGCAGCTCTCCTTCGTCTTCACTCAACAACACAGTATCATCTGCAAACAACAGTACAGGGAGTTTCCAAACACTATCCTCTCTCACCAGGGCCACTCCAACATCCACTACCCTACCTTGTACCTCTTTTATTACCCCATCCATGTACAGATTGAACAACCATGGAGACATGACACATCCCTGTTTCAACCCAACTTTCAAAGAGAAAAATTCACTTAGTTCACCATCCACACGCACTGCAGCCTTCGCACCATCGTACATACTCTTCACAGCATTCAACAACTTCCCATCTACTCCATATATTCTTAACACTTTCCACAATCCTTGTCTATCCACCCTGTCATATGCTTTTTCCAAATCCATGAAAGCTGCATACAACTTCTTTCCCTTCTCTAGAAACTTTTCCACTAAAGATCTAAGAATGAATATCTGATCTACACAACCTCTTCCCTTCCTAAAGCCTCCCTGTTCTTCTCCAACTAATTTCTCTGTTCTTTCTCTAACTCTGTCAATAAGTATCCTACCATACACTTTTCCTATTATACTAAGAAGACAAATGCCCCTATGATTACCACACACTTCTTTTTCCCCTTTTCCTTTGTACAAGGGAATAATTATACCTGACTTCCAATCCTCCGGGACTCTACCTTCCTCCCAGGCTAATCTGCACATCTTCCACATCCATTCTACTACTATCTCTCCCCCATGCTTCAGCATTTCACGACACTCCATCAATTCCTGGGGCTTTCCCAGATTTAACTTTCTTCATTGCTTCCACAACTTCTATCCTACTGATTTCTTCCTGTCTTCTCACCTCCCTCCTTCTCCCAGCCATTCCCCAGCCACTTATACTCGCATTACTTCCATCCTCTACGTTCAACAATTCCTTAAAGTGTTCTCTCCATCTGCTCACTTTTTCTCCCTTCTCCACTAGTAATCTACCATTTTTATCTTTCACTCCCCTGCTAACTTCACTTCCACCCTGTCTTACTCTTTTCACCTCTTTCCCGAACATTTTCTTACAGTCCCTCCACTTTACACTCAAATTCCTTCCAAATTCCTCATCCACTCTCTTCTTACTCTCTCTTACCAATCTTTTCACCCCCTCTTTCTTTCTACATATAACTCTCTCTTCCGCCTCTCAACTTCTTCCACACCCTTATTTCTCATCCATTCATTGTATGCTTTCTTCTTTTGTGCCACAGCCTGTTTCACCTCTTCAGTCCACCATGCTGTTCCTTGCACCCCCCTCCGTCTTCTCTACCTTCCACACACCACATCACATGCTGCACATATTTCTTCTGTAAATATGCTACACATACCTTCCACGTCTCCCATCTGCTCCAGTTCATATTTGCCCAATCGTTCCTCCACTTCTCTCTTATACTCTGCCTTTTTCTCATCCTCTTGTAACCTTTCCACTCTCCTTGCAACTACTCCTTCCTCTCGTCTTTCCCTTCTTCTATTTCTTCATTTTAATTGGACCTTGATTCTGGCCACCACCAAGTAGTGGTGTTGTCAGGTGATAATTAGCCAATTCCAGGTGTATGGCACTCTCACTTACCTTATTTCTTTCTTGTATATATTATTTGGTATAAGAACAGGGCATAGGGCTTATTTCAATGGATGAAATCAGTGAAAAATTCCAGAGAAGATTTACTTAGCGTAGCACGGCCGGGCAGGTGAGAGGATTGGGTAATGGAGGGGGGGTAGGGGGGGAGTCAAGAATGTCAAGAATGGGGAGAAATGGCTAAATTGTCAACAATGGATGGGAGTACAGATGAGATTAGGAGTGCTGACTAGTGTTGGACATTGGCAGTACTGATAGATGATACAAGCCCCCACTTGGAAGCCCGGGTGAATTCAAAATAACACAGAATCACAAAAGCGACGCCCCGCGGTATGATCCCTTGCTCCCAAGCATCACAAAAGTGACACCCCGCGGTTAAGGGGTTAACCTCTGCCCTCCTACACAGTGGTACCAGATATTTGAGTGTCTGGCTACTGCTTCACTGGTGGCTGTCTCACGTAGAAAGTTCCAAACTAGCAGGCGGATGTATAAGGCGGAACTTTCCTCGGCTGTACCACTTTCGTACCTGCAATCCAATTACTTTGTAAAAAAAATGTGTTCTTCTCTTCCTCTGATCTTCCCTCTTCTCTTTTAGTAATCCCAGTTCCTCTTCAGTTAGGCATCTTTTTATCCAATCATTTTTTAATTCCTCTTTTTCCATAACTTTGCATTTTTTAGTATCTCCTCCACAATGTTTACACTCTGGAAGGTTACTTTCAGAGGCCTTGACTTATTTCTCTCATATTTCCCTAGCCTTTTGTGTTCCTCTGTCTTCACTACAGATTTTCTCTGATACTTCCTTCAATATGCTCATTACATTTGCCATCTCCTTTTCATCTCTCGAAATCTTGTTTTTTATTTCTTCCTCCCCTATACCAGTGATCACTATAAATTTGTTGATGTCTGCTGAATCTTTGACTAATTTTGGAATGTTTTGGATTATTTTCTTCACTTCGTTTTTAATGCGCTTTTCTATGACTCTTGTTTCAAAGTCTTTCCTTACTTTCACTATTTCAGCACATGTGGTTTCCACATCATTTTTGTAGCTTTGCATCGCTTCATGCACCTGGGTTAACTTCTCCTCAATATCATTGTTATGATCTGTCAGAGTGCTTGCCTGCCTTATTGTCTCTGTATCATTTCTGAACCCTTCCATAATACTCTCGTGGTTGACAACTGTGCTTCCCATTTCACTAATCTTCCTTCTAAGTGAACCCACCTCAACTGACAGCTCATCTATTGCTGTGGCTTTCTTGTTAATCTCCTTTACTGAGTTTTCATTTTCCTCCTTCTGCAGGTGCAACTGCTTCTTAATTTCATCCATTTCACTCTGAAATGCCTTCTCTAATCTGTGTACCCGTGCTACCAGCTTACTGTACCTTTCCATTTAACCAGTTCCTGGCAGAAATCATCATCCTGCTTTCTACCTTTGTCCCTTTTCTTAACTCCTTCAAAATTTCCTTTGCTAAAGATGGTGGTCATCTTGTACTAAGAGAAAGATTATACTTACAGTTTTGCATTCCTCTACGCTGCAGACGAAACACTAAACAGCTGATTTAGCTTGCTCAATGCATTCCTGCACTACTTTGTTGTATTCTGTTATCTGAACAACACTTTTACTTAAACTTCCTCTTTTATATCAGAATATCATTTAGTTTAACCTAGTACAGAACCTGACTCATATAAAGATACTATTTACGTATGGCCTGTTTGTGGCCAAGATTGGCCAAGCACGGAGTGGTGTGTGTGTGTGTGTGTGTGTGTGTGTGTGTGTGTGTGTGTGTGTGTGTGTGTGTGTGTGTGTGTGTGTATTTACCTATTTGTATTTACCTATTTGTAGTATACAGGAATTGAGCAATGCTCGTGTTGTCCTGTCTCCATATCCACATTTATCAAGTCTACCTTTACACACATGAATATTTTTCTCATGCACCACCTCTTTGTCTAAGTCGTTCCAAATATTTAAGTATTTACCTAATATACCTAACTGTGATATACACGGAATGTACTATGCTCGTGGGTTTCCGTCGCTGTTTCTCAATAAGTCGAATTTAACTTTAAACTCGTTTAAGTTTTTAGACTGGACGATCTCTTTGTCCAGGCTATTCCATAAGTCTATACTTCTGTAAGGAAAGCTATATTTCTTGATATCCTTCAAGCAGCTTGACTTTTTCAATTTCATTCCATGTCCTCTTGTTGCTCTCTTATCCCATACAAACAGATCTTCTTTGTCAATTTTATCTACTCCCACCATGGTCCTGAACACCGCAATCATGTCTCCCCTCTTTCTCCTTTCCTCTAACGAAGGCAAATCCAGTTTTTCCAGCCTCTCTCTGTATGACAGGTCTGTCAGACTGGGGACCATCTTGGTTGCTGTTCTTTGTATTCTCTCAATCTTGTTTATATCTTTCTTTTTGTGTGGGGACCACACTACCGCTGCATATTCTAACCTGGGGCGGATCATGGCCACTATCAATTTTTTCATCATTTCCTCATCCATATAATGAAATGCTACTCTTATGTTAGTCAAGAGTTTATAAGTCTCTCCAACTATCTTGTTAATGTGCTTTTCTGGTGACAAACTATCTTGGACCAGCACTCCCAAATCTTTCTCTTCTCTCCTTTTTATGATAATCCATTACCCAAAAAATAATTCAGTGATGGTCTCCTGGTACTTTTACCCATTTCCAATATTTTACATTTCTTTACATTAAATTTCATTTCCCACGTCCGGCTCCAATTGTGTATCCTATCCAAATCCTCCTGCAGTATTTTACAATCCTCCTCAACCTCTATCTTCCTCAAGATCTTTACATCATCAGCAAACAGACTTGCATAACTGTTCACTCCATCTACCATATCATTTATGTAAATCAGGAACATTACTGGCGCCAACACTGAGCCTTGAGGGACTCCACTTGTTACTTCCCTCCATCCAGACATTTTTTCCTTTATTACTGTCCTCATTTGTCTGTCTCTCAAAAAGTCCCTCATCCATTCCAGAAGTTTCCCCTTTAGTCCTCCTATATATTCTAGTTTCCACATTAGTCTCTTATGAGGTACCTTGTCAAAGGCCTTCTCCAAGTCTAAGTACACACAATCCACCCAACCATCTCTCTCCTGTACCACATCAATCGCTCTTGAGTAAAAGCTCAACAAGTTTGAAACACATGACCTTCCACTTCTGAATCCAAACTGACATTCAGCCAAAATATTCTTCCAGATATTTTATCCATCTGTCTTTCAGGATTCTCTCACACAATTTTGCAACCATGCTGGTTAGAGACACTGGTCTATAATTCAGGGGTTCTTCCCTGTTTCCTCCCTTGTAAATTGGTACCACATTTGCCCTCTTCCATTCATTTGGCACTTTCCCCTCTTCCAGTGAGCATACAATTAAGCTGTGAATTTTATCCGCCAGTTGTTCTCTGCATTCCTTCAGTACCCAATTAGAAATTCCATCAGGTCCTGGGGCTTTCCTTACATCTTGAGTTTCCAGTAATTTATACACTTCCTGTACCTCCACTTTTATATCTTTCATCACCGGAACATTTCTAATCACTCCCTCCCCTTCCACAAGCTCCTTTTCTTTAGTGAAAACTGACTGGAAACGTTTGTTCATTATTTCTGCTTGCATTGCCGCATCCTTAAAGATCTCTCCTTTTTCTTTCAGTTTGGTGATTCCTTCCTTTTGTTTCAGTTTGCCATTAACAAATCTATAAAACAGTTTGGGTTCATCATTGCATTTGTCAATTATACCTTTTTCAAAATTCCTTTCTTCTTCTCTACGTATTCTTGTGTATTCATTTCTTGTTCTTTTATATTCTTCCTTTGTTCTGTCGTTACCTCTCTTTCTCCAATTGTTCCACGCCTTATCTCTCTCTTTTTTTGCTATCATACACATTCTATTAAACCACTCCTTTTTCCTGTTTTCTTTCCCTCTTACTCTTGGTACAAATTTTTCCACTCCCAAATTATAGAGGTCTAGAAAGATATCCCACTTCCTCTGTATCTCTCTTGTTTCTCTGAATTTTCTCCAATCCGCATTTTCAAAAAAGTTTCTCAATCCTGTAAAATTTGCTTTCCCAAAGTTGTATCTTCCCTGTCTATGAAGCTCGTCTCTTGGCTCGACGTTTCCTATTAACATCTGGAACTCAATGACCACGTGATCACTTTTTCCCAAAGGACAGAGATATTCCAATGATTCTATTACATCGGGTTCTTTGGTGAACAGTAAATCTAACCTTGCTGGTGTGTCCTCACCTTGAAACCGTGTCTCTTCTTTGACCCATTGAGTCATCACATTATTCTTTATTATATTTAATAACATAGTGCCCCACGAATCCTCGCCGCCTCCCGAGTACCATTCCTCCCAGTTCACCTCTTTACAATTAAAGTCACCCACTAAAATTATATTATTGCTTTTCTCAATTATTTTTTGTAAATAGCTAACCATATCTGACAACATCTCATGGTATTCGTCATCCTTCCATGCTCTAGTCTTTGGGGGAACATACACTACTGCCATATCTCCCTTAACATTCTCTCCAGTTTCTAATTTCATATATATCACTTCAGCCCTGCCTTCTCCCATTTCCACAGTATCTACATTTATGTTGTTCTTCACTGCTATCATCACTCCTCCTCCCTTTTTTTCTTTTCTGTCTTTTCTCCACAGTTTGTATTTACCATCTCCCCAATGAACATCAATATCTTCTCTTAATTTGGTCTCTACAAAACACATGACATCAGGTTCATGTTCTCTCAAGAAATCGTTAATTTCGATCCTTGTCGATATGAAACCATCACCGTTAGTATATATCACCTTCAAATTATTTTTCACAACCATCCCCCCTAGTTTCCTTCACTTCTATTTCCTTAAATACCATTTCCTTACTTTCATATCCAATACTCTCCAAAAAAAAGTATTACATTCTTCCTCTGTCCTCTTATCATTTTTTTCCTTTACTTCTTCCTTTAATGATTTTAAAACTTCTCTTTCTTCTTCATTCAGATCTTTTCTTATTATAATATTTTCCATCCCCGCCTCTTTGTTTAACTTCCAGGTCACTTTAAGTATCTCATTTATTACACTTTCTGATAAACTTGACTCTCATTGGTCTTGTTTCCCCTTTCTTGTAAGGCCCTATCCTCCTTACTTCCTCAATTTCTTTTACCCACTTGTCTCCTTCGGGGTCAATCTTGCCTAATATTCCTCTCACCATGTTCGTGTCTCTCTCGAGTCTTACGAACCTAACCTTTTCTTCCTCTTCCCTGTTTCCAAATACTACCACACATCTGTTCCTTTCTACAGTTTCTCTCACTATTTTCTCTTTTTTCTTCAGTATTTTCACTACATTTTCTTCCATTTCTTTCTTGTTCATTTCCCTTTCTTCCTGGATGATCTCAATTAAGCTGACCACTTCTTTCTGTTCTTCTTCTACGTGTGCCCACTTTGCCTTATGTTCTTCTAATACATTACTCACCTTCTCCGTTTTATTAGTACTCTCTTCTAGTTTCCTCCGCAGTTCAACATTTTCCCGCTTCAAATTCCTAATTTCTTCATTGGCTGTTTCATTGGACTGGATCAGACTCTGTATGGTGGTTTCCGTATTTTCAGACACATCTTTTATCACTAGATTCTCTACTTTCTTTTCGAGTTCACTAATCCTCATAATTAATGTTTTAACCAGGTCCATAACATTGGTATTAGCATCAAATCCTTGAAATTCCAGTCCCTCATTGTTTATATTTTTGGCCATGTTTAATGTAAAGTACCAAAACAGCTGTTACCGAAAAAACTACAAACATTCATGTATACTATAGCCAATAAATCTTTACATTTTTGGTAGTCTATTAACTTTCATTATTTTAAATTTAAGGCAAGACCTTAGGAGACAGGACAGACAAAATTCCTGAAACTACTTAAGGTTACGAGCGATGGCTGGGACGTCCGCTCTCTCCGGCTGCTCGTTCGTGTGTGTGTGTGTGTGTGTGTGTGTGTGTGTGTGTGTGCGTGTGCGTGAATTTACCTATTTGTAGTACACAGGAATTAAGCAATGCTCGTGTTGTCCTGTCTCCATATCCACATTTATCAAGTCTACTTTTAAAAACATGAATGTTTTTCTCCTGCTCCACCTTTTCGTCTAAGTCGTTCCAAATATTTAAGTATTTACCTAATATACCTAATTGTGATATACACGAAATGTGCTATTCTCGTGGGTTCCCATCGCTGTTTCTCAGTAAGTCAAATTTAGCTTTAAACTCGTTTAAGTTTTTAGACTGGACGATCTCTTTGTCCAGGCTATTCCATAAGTCTATACTTCTGTAAGGAAAGCTATATTTCTTGATATCCTTCAAGCAGCTTGACTTTTTCAATTTCATTCTGTGTCCTCTTGTTGCTCTCTTATCCCATACAAACAGATCTTCTCAGTCAATTTTATCTACTCCTATCATGGTCCTAAACACTGCAATCATGTCTCCTCTCTTTCTCCTTTCCTCTAAGGAAGGCAAATCCAGCTTTTCCAGCCTCTCTCTGTATGACAGATCTGCCAGACTAGGGACCACCTTGGTTGCTGTTTTTTGTATTCTCTCAATCTTGTTTATATCTTTCTTTTTGTGTGGGGACCACACTACCTCTGCATAATCTAACCTGGGGTGGATCATGGCCACTATCAAATTTTTCATCATCTCCTCATCCATATAATGAAATGCTACTCATATATAGGTCAAGAGTTTATACGTCTCTCTAACTACCTTGTTAATGTGTTTTTCAGGTGACAAACTATCCTGGACCAGCACTCCCAAATCATTCTCTTCTCTCATTTTTGTGATTAATTCATTACCCAACAAATAATTCAGTGATGGCCTCCTGGTACTTTTACCCATTTCCAATATTTTACATTTCTTTACATTAAATTTCATTTCCCACATCCGGCTCCAATCATGTATCCTATCCACATCCTCCTGCAGCATTTTACAATCCTCCTCAACCTCTACCTTCCTCAAGATCTTTACATCATCCACAAACAGACTTGCATGACTGTTCACTCCATCTACCATATCATTTATGTAAATCAGGAACACTACTGGCACCAACACTGAACCCTGAGAGACTCCACTTGTTACCTCCCTCCATCCAGACATCCTATCCTTTATTATTGTCCCATTTGCCTGTCTCTCAAAAAGTTTCTCATCCATTCCAGGAGTTTCCCCTTCAGTCCTCCTATATATTCTAGTTTCCACATTAGTCTCTTATGAGGTACCTTGTCGAAGGCTTTCTCTAAGTCCAAGTAAACACAATCCACCCAACCATCTCTCTCCTGTACCATGTCAATCGCTCCTGAGTAAATGCTCAACAAGTTGGAATCACATGACCTTCCACTTCTGAATCCAAACACATTCAGCCAAAACATTCATGTCTTCTAGATATTTTATCCATCTATCTTTCAGGATTCTCTCGCACAATTTTGCGACCATGCTGGTTAGAGACACTGGTCTATAATTCAGGGGTTCTTCCCTGTTTCCTCCCTTATAAATTGATACCACATTTGCCCTCTTCCATTCTTGTGGCGCTTTCCCCTCTTCCAGAGAACACACTATTAAACTGTGAATTTTATCCGCCAGTTGTTCTCTGGATTCCTTCAGTACCCAATTAGAAATTCCATCAGGGGCTTTCTTTACATCCTGAGTTTCCAGTAATTTATTTATACACTTCCTGTACCTCCATTTTTATATCTTGTATCACCGGTACATTTCTAATCACTCTCTCCCCTTCCACAAACTCATTTTCATTAGTGAAAACTGATTGGAAACATTTGTTCATTATTTCAGCTTGCATTGCTGCATCTTTATAGACCTTTCCTTTTACTTTCAGTTTTGTGATTCTTTCCTTTTGTTTCAGTTTGCCATTAACAAATCTGTAAAACGGTTTGGGTTCATCCTTGCATTTGTCTATTATAGCTTTTTCAAAATTCCTTTCTTCTTCTCTACATATTCTTGTGTATTCATTTCTAGTTCTTTTATATTCTTCCTTTGTTCTGTTGTTACCTCTCTTTCTCCAGTTGTTCCACACCTTATCTCTCTCTTTTTTTGCTATCACACACCTTCTATTGAACCACTCCTTTTTCCTGTTTTCTTTCCCCTTTACTCTTGGTACAAATTTTCCACTCCCAAATTATAGAGGTCTAGAAAGATATCCCACTTCCTCTGTATCTTTCTTGTTTCTCTGAATATTCTCTAATCCGCATTTTCAAAAAATTTTCTCAATCCTGTAAAATTTGCTTTCCCAACGTTGTACTGTATCTTCTCTGCCTATGAAGCTCTTCTCTTGGCTCGACATTCCCTATTATCATCTGGAACTCAATGACCACATGATCACTTTTTCCTATAGGACAGAAATATTTCAATGATTCTACTACATCGGGTTCTTTGGTAAACAGTAAGTCTAGTCTTGCTGGTGTGTCCTCACCTCGGAACCGTGTCTCTTCTTTGACCCATTGTGTCATCACATTATTCATTATTATATTTAATAATATAGTGCCCCACGAATCCTCACTGCTTCCGGAGTCCCATTCCTCCCAGTTCACCTCTTTACAGTTAAAGTCACTCACCAAAATAATATTGTTGCTTTTCTCAATTATTTTTTGTAAATAACTAGCCATATCTGACATCTCCTGGTATTCGTCATCATTCCAAGCTCTCGTCTTAGGGGGAACATACACTACTGCCGTATTTCTCTTGCCATTCTCTCCAGTTTCTAATTTCATATATATCATTTCAGCCCTGCTTTCTCCCACTTCCACGGTATCTACATTTATGTTGTTCTTCACTGCTATCATCACTTCTCCTCTCGTTTTTTCTTTTCTGTCTCTTCTCCACAGTTTGTATTTACCATCTCCCAAATGAACATCAAATGAACATCAATATCTTCTCTTAATTTGGTCTTTACAAAGCACATGACATCAGGTTCATGTACCCTCAAGAAATCGTTAAGTTCAAGCCTTGTGCCGATATTAAATCGTCAACATTAGTATATACCACCATCAAATCATTTTTGATGTTTTTTTATATTCTCTCCTCTCCGTCGGTACCACTTCCTCAATTTTTGATCTTTCATAGCCATACCCCTTAGTTTCCTTCAGTTCTATTTCTTCACATACCACTTCCTCACATACCATCACTCCAAAAAAATTTATTACATTCTTCCTCTGTCCTCTTATCATTTTTTTCCTTTACCAGTTCTTTCAATGATTTTAAAACTTCTCTTTCTTCTTCATTCAAATCTTTTCTTATTATAATATTTTCCATCCCTGCTTCTTTGCTTAGTTTCCAGGTCACTTTAAGTATATCATTTACTACACTTTCTGATGACAACTTGACTCTCATTGGTCTTGTGTGTGTGTGTGTGTGTGTGTGTGTGTGTGTGTGTGTGTGTGTGTGTGTGTGTGTGTGTGTGTGTGTGTGTGTGTGTGTGTGTGTGTGTGTGGTACTTTTGCATCACATGAGGTAACTGGGTTTTGTCAGTTACTCCATGTGATCGTCTGGTATGTGTTTGCATACATTATGTGCTTGCATTCTGGCCAGACAATGTGTACGTCTCCACATGAACACCAGACATTACATGCTGTGCAAGTGTTACATACCAGGCTATGATAAATATCCATCCATCCATCCCTCATCCAATCCTATGTCGCCCCATGAGGAGTGTAGGAACCCAGTGCTAGGCAAGTTGGTCCTGACAATTAAGATGAGAGTGACGAGCCTCACTCATGCCTGAGTGGCATTACGTGAGCAATAAACCCCAACCACCCCTTGGATATAAACCTACACAGGCTCAATGCAACTGGAGTGCCTTAATTACCCACTAAACCACCAGGCGCCATTATTTAGTTACCACCCAGCATAGTAAATGGTTACCTGGTGTACAGGAAACCATTTGGTCAAGCACTCAGTGTAGCATTACCCATAGGCAGAAGGAAGAGGAAAGAATGAAGGAAAAAAAGACAGAAGAGGAAGTGTAAAGTCATTCATAGGCAGAAGTAAGAGGAAAGAACGAAGGAATGAAAGACAAAAAAGGAAGAAAGGATAAGAGGAAAGGGGAGACACCCAAAGCAGCACTACATCGAGTGAGTAGATGATATTAATGCCTATAACTATTACATATTGTGTTATGATGTATTAATGCCTATACCACTACACTGTTCTTCTTCCCATTCATCTGTTTTTCAAAACAATCTCTCCATTTCCCCATTATTTCCTTTCATTTGTTAGTATTCTTCCACTTTCATCCCTTCTACAGGGTATTCTCAAGCCTTTTCCACATTGATTCCAACATTTTTGCGGCTGTTCAAAAGTTTTTTATTTTCAGAGAAGTCTACATTCAGTTTTCTTCTGAATTCAACTTTTAATTCTTCTCTTTACTAGCTTCTGTACGAATTTCCTACTGTCTATGTACTGTACTCCTTTTCACCTGCACTCCAACAATGCATCCAACCCACATGTTCATTTTTTCTTCCACTGTTCTTTCATCTCCATACCCTCCAAGTAACTAACACTGTTCATAAAAAACAGTGAATGATAAAAATGTGCTGGTAATGCACTTACCTTTGCCCTACCATGATTGAAGAGTGCAGTGAAATAGAGCAAGGAGCACTGAGGTACCCCGTGGCCCTGGAGGTACCTGTACACATCACCCACTCCAACCTCTCCTTCACCTATAATTGTCAAAATAAAGATAGGTGAGAGCATAAAACATGTACAGGACACCTTCTCAAACCTCTCCTTCACCTGTAATCACAAAAAAAGACAAGCAAGAGAAAAACTTGATAAAAGAACTAATCAAGTCCAGCAAAGTGGGCCATATAATCATTCACTCACTATCCATCCCCTTCTCCATTATCCAGCATCTACTTCACAGGCATAACTATCTGTACATTGTTTTTTTCTTTATCTTTCGGACAGTCAATCTGATGACTATTTAAAAAAAAAAAAAAAAAAAAAAAAGTGGGCAAACCCTTGTTATAATCTTCGCTATACATAATTCATTCAACCAGCTTCAGTCCCTGTCAGTTCCTTAGCCTCATATTTCACTTTCTCACATACTCATTTACCATAACCACCCACCTTCTTCTTGCCTAACCAGGGTTCTTTCCACATTCACATTCATTCACATACACAAGTGAGAGAATAACCATAAATGATACTGAATTCAACCATTCCTTCACCTATAACCATCAAAAGAAGAAAAACAAGTGAGAGAATACTGTAACCATGAGCATCACCCAGTTCAATCTCATAGAAGAAAAACAGCTAATGGTATGATGACTTCCTTACAAAACATGAGACCTTAGTACAATGGCTATAAGAGGGCTACATGATGGCATGATAGCGTCTCATTAATGGGTATGAGATTTTGCATGGAAATAAGAACAAAAAGTTTAAAGGTTGGGCAGCAGAAACAAATCATGCATTGTGTAGACTGGAGAGGATAAGAATTAAAGATTCATGAAAACAGTGGGGTAAGGAGGTCCACTGAATGGAGGGAAGGTGTTTATGCTCAGATGGCATAGTTAACCCCTCAGTGGCCATGGGTTCAGAAATTTGTGGTCTCCCCTGGCTGGCCAGGAACCATTTTTTCAGTTTTAAAATTGATTTCTTTTTCTTACAGATGTGAAGTGAATCATCTGGTGCACTTGGCAATGTGTTTTTTTTAGCTTCCTAAACCCATCCTGTTATTCACTATGATTCACGGAAGATATAAAATTCACAAAATTAACTGCATGTACCATCAAAGTGTGAAAATATTTGTGAAAACATCTGGGAAAAAGTGACCGCCTGAGTGCCTGGGATGGTAGGGTAGGGTTGGATAAACGTACCAGTGACCTTCGTTCGCTGTTTTCTATAGCTTGCACTACTTTGACAGTAAAGTGTCACTCAATGCCAGCAGCCACTGAGGGGTTAACAGAGAATACAGATAAACAGAGTGGTGAAAGGGTATGCTTTAAGGGTGGAATGAATTGACAACCAACAAGAAGAGTGACGATAGTAAATTCGATGAACATGCAAGATAGGGATGCTGAAAAAGCAAAAGAACTGATAAAGGATAAAAACAGACAGATGAGATACATGTATTGCAGAGCACATGATGGTTTCTACCTTTAACCTAAAGGTCAACGGAATGGCTCTGTCCCAAGTGAGAGAGAGAGAGAGAGAGTGTGTGTGTGTGTGTGTGTGTGTGTGTGTGTGTGTGTTTACCTAACTGTATTAACCTAGCTGTGATATACAGAAGCTAAGCTACGCTCATGGGGTCCCATCTTCATCTCAACCAGTCAAACTTAACTTTAAACTCATTTTAAGTTTTTGGATTGGACGATCTCTTTGTCCACACTATTCCACAGGCCAGTGCATCTATATGGAAAACTGCAATCCTTGATATCCTTCAAGCATCTCTTTTCAATTTCTTTCTGTGTCCTCTTGTTGCTCCCTCATCCCATGCAAACAGATCTTCTCTGTCAATTTTGTTTACACCCATCATGGCCACGAATACTGCAATCATGTCGTCCCTTTCTCTTTTTTCTTCTAAGGAGGGAGGACCCAGCTTTTCTTGTCGCTTTTCTTGTCTTTCCTTGTATGACAGATCTGCTAGGCTAGGGACCATCTTGGTTGCTGTTCTTTGTATTCTCTTGATCTTGTTTACAAATTTCTTTTTATGTAGGGACCACACCACTGTTGCATATTATAACCTGGGGAGGATCATTGCTACAATTGATTTTTTCATCATCCCCACATCTAGGTAATGAAATGCCAACCGAGTGTTTGTCAAGAGCTTATATGTCTCCCTGACAATATTGTTAATGTGTTTTTCGGGTGACAAATTATCCTGGACCAACAATCCTACGTCCTTTTCTTCTCTCACTCTTGTGATTGGTTTCTTTCCCATCGCATAATTCAGGGATAGCCTCTTGGTACTATACTGTACTTTTACCCTTTTCCATTACTTTGCATTTTTTTTCACGAAATTCATTTCCCATACCTGGCTCCAACTGTAAATCCTGTCCAGCTCTTACTGCAGCATTTTTCAGTCTTCTTCAACTTCTACTTTCCTCGTGATCTTTGCATCATCTGCAAAAAGACTTGCATAACTATTCATTCCATCCACATACCGTTAATGTAAATCAAGAACATTACAGGTGCCAGCACCATGCCCTGTGGGACTCCACTTGTTACTTCCCTCCACCCTAACATCTTGTCTTTTATTCCAGTTCTCATCTGCCTGTCTCAGAAAGTCTTTCATCCACTCTAAGAGGTTTCCCTTTAGTCTTCCTATGTGCTCCAATTTCCACATTGGTTGCTATGGGGTACCTTGTCAAAGGCTTTCTCCAGATCAAAGTACACATAATCCACCCAACTATCACTCTTCTGTAGCACATCAATTGCCCTTAAGTACAAGCTCAACAAACTTGAGACACACGACCTTCCATTTCAGAATCTAAACCGACTTTCTGTCAAAATGTCCATCTTCTCCAGATATTTTATGAATCTATCTAGGATTCTCTCATACAATTTTGCAGCCATGCTGGTCAGGGACACTGGTCTATAATTCAGGGGTTCTTTCTTACTCCCTCCTTTGTAAACTGATACCACACTGGCCCTCTTCCATTCCAGGAGCACTTTCCCTTCTTCCAGAGAACACACAATTAAACCATGAATCTTGTCCACCAGTTGTTCTCTGCATGCCTTTAGTATCTAATTCGAGATCCTGTCAGGCCTTGGGGCATTCCTTACATCTTGAGTTTCCAGCAATTTGTACACTTCCTGCACTTCCACTTTTATATCTTTTAACACTACATTTCAGGTCACACCCTCCGATTTCATTTCGTTTTCGTTTTTAAAGGCTCCAACATGCTTGCATGTGTCGGCCTTGATCACCTAATGGAGGCTCTCCACGCTGCACGATCCATTGCAACCTCCCTGTTCAGTCCCTTAACCCTGAGGTCACACTTAATGACCTCGTCCCATGTCTTTCTTGGTCTACCCCTCATAACCCCACCCCCAATATTAACACTTCTCACCTTCCTCACCCAATTATCATCCCCCATCCTCTCCACATGTCCAAACCATCTCAATCTGCACTCTCACTCATCACAACACCAATACACTCCAGTCCCATCCTACCTCTCAACTCTTCCATCGTAAACCCAGCCCCTCCAGGCCTTGGACGCAGGGACACACTGCACATCCACCTAATCATTGTCATTTCTGTACGTCTGAGCGGGCGAATATCTTCCTCCTTCGCTGCCCAGGTCTCACTACCATACAGCATTACATTCCTAAGACATGCTGCATACAAAGACCCCTTAGCACGTAGGGAGAGTCCTCTCAATGTCAGGAGAGGCAAGAGCTCCCTGAACTTCTTCCAACCACTTCTCACTCTAGCCACAGACCTAGCTCCAGCCCCACCTCCAGCACACAACATGTCTCCCAAATAACAAAACTCTTCCACACACTCAAGAGATTCACCAGCAAGTTCAATCCTTTCACATCTGACAATCTCCACCTGCTCACCCCAACACACCGTACACATAAAATCAGCATTATCTTGCAGTCTACCTCTGATACCATTACATCTCTTATGCACCCATTTATCACACACACCGCACAAGATGGAATTACTTCCCACGCCCTTGTGGCAAACTGCACATGGCCACTCTCCCTCGTCTTTGACAGTACCGCCACCAACCCTAGATATCATCACTTTTGTTTTATCTGCATTTACCCTTAAACCCTTGTGCCCCATACCATCTCTCCACTTCCAAAAAATCACTTTTAGTGAAAACAGACTGGAAACTTTTGTTCATTATTTCCGCTTGCAATACCACATCTTGGTAGACCTTTCCTTCTACTTTCAGCTTGTTGATTCCTTCCTTGTGTTTCAATTTGCTGATGACAAACCTATAAAACAATTTAGGTTCTTCCTTACATTTGTCAATTATTCCTCTTTCAAAGTTTGTTTCGGCCTCTCTACTGATTCTTGTATATTCATTTCTAGTTCTTTTATACTCTTCCTTTATTCTGTTATTGCCTCTTCTTCTCCATTTGCTCCATGCTGCATCCCCCTCTTTTTTAGCTATCATACATGTTCTGTTGAACCAATCCTTTTTGCAGCTCTCTCTCCCACTTACTCTTGGCACATATTTTTCCACACGTGAGATCTCAAAGCCTAGAAAGATATCCCACTACTGCGTCTCTCTTGCTTCTCTGAATTCTCTCCTGTCCACTTCTTCAAAAACTTTCCTCAATCCTGTAAAGTTTGCTTTCCCAAAGTTGTATCTTCCATGCCTGTATAGCTCATCTCTTGTTCCCACAGTCCCTTCTATCATTTGTAACTCAATCACTACATGATCACTTTTTCCTATAGGGAATAGATATTTCACAGATTCAATTATGTCAGGTACTTTCGTTAGCAGTATATCTAGTTTTGCTGGTGTGTCACCACTTCTAAATCTTGTCTCTTCCTAGACCCACTGTATCATTACGTTATTCACTATTAATTTTAACAGTATGCTGCCCCACGAATCTTCACTACCTCCTGTGTCCCACTCCTCGCAATTCATCTCTTTATAATTAAAGTCACCCACCAGGATTGTATTGTTGCTTTTCACAGTCACTTTCTGCAGGTGTCTAACCATGTCTGACAACATATCCTGGTATTCAGCATCATTCCATGCCCTTGTCTTAGGGGAATACTGTACAGTATATGTTACTGCAATGTTTCTCTCACCTTTCCCGCTGATTGCTAGTTTCATATTTATCACCTCTGCCCTACCTTCTCCCAGTTCCACAATATCACACATTTATGCTGTTCTTCAATGCTATCATCGCTACTCTTCCCAATTTTTCTTTTCTTTCTCTTCTCCATAGTTTGCATATGCCATCTCCCACCTGCATATCACTGTCCTCTCTTACCTTGGTTTCTACAAAGCACAGTATCTGGCTCATTTACCCTCAAGAAATCGTTGATTTCTAGCCTTGCCAAGATTAAGCCAACTACGTTAGCATATGCCACTTTCAATCTTTTTACGTTGTTTTTTATTGTGTGAGTGTGTGTGTGTGTGTGTGTGTGTGTGTATTTACCTATTTGTAGTATACAGGAATTGAGCAATGCTCGTGTTGTCCTGTCTCCATATCCACATTTACCAAGTCTACCTTTACACACATGAATGTTTTTCTCATGCACCACCTCTTTGTCTAAGTCGTTCCAAATATTTAAGCATTTACCTAATATACCTAATTGTGATATACACAGAATGTACTATGCTCGTGGGTTTCCGTCGCTGTTTCTCAATAAGTCAAATTTAGCTTTAAACTCGTTTAAGTTTTTAGACTGGATGATCTCTTTTTTATCCATCTGTCTTTCAGGATTCTCTTACACAATTTTGTGACCATGCTGGTTAGAGACACTGGTCTATAATTCAGGGGTTCTTCCCTGTTTCCTCCCTTATAAATTGGTACCATATTTGCCCTCTTCCATTCTTGTGGCACTTTCCCCTCTTCCAGAGAACACACGATTAAACTGAATTTTATTCACCAGTTGTTCTCTTCATTCCTTCAGTATCCAATTAGAAATTCCATCAGGTCCTGGGGCTTTCCTTACATCTTGAGTTTCCAGTAATTTATACACTTCCTGTACTTCCACTTTTATATCTTTTATAACTACATTTCTAGTCACTCCCTCCCCTTCCACAAGCTCCTTTTCTTTAGTGAAAACTGACTGGAAACGTTTATTCATTATTTCTGCTTGCATTGCCACATCCTTAAAGACCTCTCCTTCTACTTTCAGTTTGGTGATTCCTTCCTTTATACACTTCCTGTACCTCCACTTTTATATGTTTTATCACCGGTACATTTCTAATCACTCTCTCCCCTTCCACAAACTCTTCTTCATTAGTGAAAACAGATTGGAAACATTTGTTCATTATTTCAGCTTCCATTGCTGCATCTTTATAGACCTCTCCTTTTATTTTCAGTTTGATGATTCCTTCCTTTCGTTTCAGTTTGCCATTAACAAATCTATAAAACAGTTTGGGTTCATCCTTGCATTTGTCTATTATACCGTTTTCAAAATTCCTTTCTTCTTCTCTACGTATTCTTGTGTATTCATTTCTAGTTCTTTTATATTCTTCCTTTGTTCTGTTGTTACCTCTCTTTCTCCAGTTGTTCCACGCCTTATCTCTCTCCTTTTTTGCTATCATACACCTTCTACTGAACCACTCCTTTTTCCTGTTTTCTTTCCCTCTTACTCTTGGTACAAATTTTTCCACTCCCAAATTATAGAGGTTTAGAAAGATATCCCACTTCCTCTGTATCTCTCTTGTTTCTCTGAATATTCTCCAATCTGCATTTTCAAAAAATTTTCTCAATCCTGTAAAATTTGCTTTCCCCAAGTTGTATCTTCCCTGAATCTGAATCTCTTCTCTTGGCTCGATGTTCCCTATTATCATCTGGAACTCAATGACCACATGATCACTTTTTCCTATAGGACAGAAATATTTCAATGATTCTATTACATCGGGTTCTTTGGTAAACAGTAAATCTAACCTTGCTGGTGTATCCTAACCTCGGAACCGTGTCTCTTCTTTGACCCATTGCTTCATCACATTATTCATTATTATATTTAATAATATAGTGCCTCACGAATCCTCGCTGCCTCCTGAGTCCCATTCCTCCTAGTTCACCTCTTTACAGTTAAAGTCACCCACCAAAATTATATTGTTGCCTTTCTCAATTATTTTTTGTAAATAATTAGCCATATCTGACAACATCTGGTATTCATCATCATACCATGCTCTCATCTTAGGGGGAACATACACTACTGCCGTATCTCTCTTACCATGCTCTCCAGTTTCTAATTTCATATATATCACTTCAGCCCTGCCTTGTCCCATTTCCATGGTATCTACATTTATGTTGTTCTTCACTGCTATCATCACTCCTCCTCCAGTTTTTTCTTTTCTGTCTCTTCTCCACAGTTTGTATTTACCATCTCCCAAATGAACATCAATAGCATCTCTTAATTTGATTTCTACAAATCACATTCAGGTTCATCTTCCCTCAAGAAATCGTTAATTTCAAGCCTCGCCGATACTAAACCATCAACATTAGTATATACCACCCTCAAATTATTTTTGACGTTTTTTATACCCTCTTCTCTCCTTCTCTCCGTCGTTACCACTTCCTCAATTTCTGATCTTTCATAGCCATCCCCCTTAGTTTCCTTCACTTCTATTTCCTCACATACCACTTCCTTACTTTCATATCCATCACTCTCCAAAAAAAAGTATTACATTCTTCCTCTGTCCTCTTATCATTTTTTTCCTTTACTTGTTCCTTCAATGATTTTAAAACTTCTCTTTCTTCTTCATTCAAATCTTTTCTCATTATAATATTTTCCATCCCTGCCTCTTTGCTTACTTTCCAGGTCACTTTAAGTATTTCATTTACTACACTTTCTGATGACAACTTGACTCCTATTGGTCTTGTTTCCCCTTTCTTATAAGGCCCTATCCTCCTTACTTCCTCAATTTATTTTACCCACTTGTCTCCTTCGGGATCAATCTTGCATAATATTCTTCTCACCAGGTTCGTGTCTCTCTCGAGTCTCACGGATCTAACCTTTTCTTCTTCTTCCCTGTTTCCAAATATTACTACACATCTGTTCCTTTCTACAGTTTCTCTCACTATTTTCTCTTTTCTCTTCAGTATTTTCACTACATTTTCTTCCATTTTTTTCTCGTTCATTTCCTTTTCTTCCTGGATGATTTCTCTGAAGCTGACCACTTCTTTCTGTTCTTCTTCTGTGTGTGCCCACTTTGCCATATGCTCTTCTAATATACTACTCACCTTCTCCATTTTATTAGTACTCTCTTCTAGTTTTCTCCTCAGTTTGATATTTTCACGCTTCAAATTCCTGATCTCATTTGCCGTCTCATTGGACTGGATCAGACTCTGTACGGTAATTTCCGTATTTTAAGACACGTCCTTTAACACTAGATTCTCCACTTTCTTTTCAAGTTCACTAATCCTCATCTATCTATCTATTGCCAGACGCCTCAATCCCTTTCGGGGTGGCCACAAACAAATCGTCTCCATGTCGCCCTGTCTCCCGTCATTTCACTGCCCCGCTCCCAACTCACACCCCCCTTCCTCATATACCTCTCCACCCCATCTCTCCATCTCATCCTCGGCCTCCCCCTCCCTCTTCCCCCCTCCACCTCACTAACATACACTCTCTTCATCAGTCTTTCACCCTCCATCCTCTCCACATGGCCAAACCACCTCAGTGTATTCCTCCTAACGCTTCCTATCACATCCACATCCACACCACAACGCTCCTTTATATCC
The DNA here is from genome assembly GCF_032717465.1 of Coenobita brevimanus. Lineage (NCBI taxonomy): Eukaryota > Metazoa > Arthropoda > Malacostraca > Decapoda > Coenobitidae > Coenobita > Coenobita brevimanus. Next base: position 38,333,405 of record NC_137018.1, read on the forward strand.
TCATTTGTCAGCCTGTCTCTCCATGTGACTCCACAGGCTCCTCTTAAGTACCTCATTTTCACTGCTATCACTCTTCACTTGTGTCCTTCCAGCAACGTCCAAGCTTCACTTCCATACGTTAGAGTTGGTATCACAATACAGTACTGTCATGTGGTAACTTTTTCACTTCCATGCTCACTTCCCTGCTTCTTATCACTGCTTTCAAGGAACCAGCAACCTTTCTTCCCTGCTGTACCCTTTCAAGCACTTCACCCTCCAAACCTCCATCCTTACTCATCACACTACCCAAGTACTTAAACATACTCACATTTTCCAATTTCTCACCATCCAACTTTGCTGTACATTCACTGACTTCACCTCTCTCAAAGACCATCACTTTACTCTTCCCTACATTCACCTTTAGATTCCATTTCTTACACACTTTCCCAAAACTCATCCACCAAGCCTTGCAGTTCTCCTTCGTCTTCACTCAACAACACAGTATCATCTGCAAACAACAGTACAGGGAGTTTCCAAACACTACCCTCTCTTACTAGGGCCACTCCAACATCCACTGCCCTACCTTGTACCTCTTTTATTACCCCATCCATGTACATATTGAACAACCATGGAGACATGACACATCCTTGTTTCAACCCAACCTTTAAAGAGAAAAATTCACATAGTTCACCATCAATACACACTGCAGCCTTAGCACCATCATCATACTCTTCACAGCATTCAACAACTTCACATCTACTCCATATATTCTTAATACTTTCCACAATCCGTGTCTATCCACCCTGTCATATGCTTTCTCCAAATCCATGAAAGCCGCATACATCTTCTTTCTCTTCTCTAGAAACTTTTCCACTAAAGATCTAAGAATGAATATCTGATCTACACAACCTCTTCCCTTCCTAAAGCCTCCCTGTTCTTCTCCAACTAATTCCTCTGTTCTTTCTCTAACTCTGTCAATAAGTATCCTATCATATTTCTATCAAATTTTGGAAATTCGAGTCCCTCAATGTTTACATTATCAGACATATTTGAGGTTGGTTACAGTACCAAAAACAGTTGTTACCAAAAATACTACAAACATTCATGTATACTCTTGCCAATAAATCTTTACATTTTTGGTAGTCTATATTAACTTACAGTATTTTACACTTAAAACAAGACCATATGAGACAGGACAAACATAATTCCTGAAAACTACTTAAGGTTTGCAGCGATGACTGGGAGCAGTCAAGAGACATCCGTTCTCTCTGGCTGTTCATGTGTGTGTGTGTGTGTGTGTGTGTGTGTGTGTGTGTGTGTGTGTGTGTGTGTGTGTGTTCCTACCTAATTGTCCTTACCTAATTGTATCTTTACAGGAATGAGTCAAGCTCGTACTGTCCCGTGTCTTCTATCTATCTATCTATTGCCAGACGCCTCAATACCATTTGGGGTGGCCACAAACAAATCGCCTCCAAGTCGCCCTGCTCCCAACTCACCCCCCCCTCTCTCATATACCTCTCCACCCCATCCCTCCATCTCATCCTCGGCTTCCCCCTTCCACCTCACTCACATACACTCTCTTCGTCAGTCTTTCACCCTCCATCCTCTCCACATGGCCAAACCACCTCAGTGTGTTCCTCATAACGCTTCCTATCACATCCACATCCACACCACAACGCTCCTTTATATCCTCATTCGTCAGCCTGTCTCTCCATGTGACTCCACAGGCTCCTCTTAAATAACTCATTTCCACTGGTCTCACTCTTGACTTGTGTCCTTCCAACAATGTCCAAGCTTCACTTTCATACGTTAGAGTTGGTATCACAATACTGTCATGTAGTAACTTTTTCACTTCCATGCTCACTTCCCTGTTTCTTATCACTGCTTTCAAAGAACCAGCAACCTTTCTTCCCTGCTGTACCCTTTCAAGCACTTCACCCTCCAAACCTCCATCCTTACTCATCACACTACCCAAGTACTTAAACGTACTCACATTATCCAATTCCTCACCATCCAACCTTGCTGTACATTCACTGACTTCACCTCTCTCAAAGACCATCATTTTACTCTTCCCTACATTCACCTTTAGATTCCGTTTCTTACACACTCTCCCAGACTCATCCACCAAGCCTTGCAGCTCCCCTCTGTCTTCACTCAACAACACAGTATCATCTGCAAACAACAGTACAGGGAGTTTCCAAACACTATCCATGTCTTAAACCATATTTATCGTACATATCCTTAAATTTGTGAATTGTTTTGGCACACACTATTTCATTCGGTAGTGGATTCCATTGATCAATTGCTCTGTTTGGGAAACTGAATATCCTTACGTCTTTATCACTTCTCTTCTTAGGCAGTTTTTTGCAGTGTCCTCTTGCTGATGCTTCTCCATATGTTAAGTAATCATTTATGTCTATTTTCTCCTTCCATGATATGCACTTATATAGCATTATCATGTCACCTCTTTTCCTTCTCTCCTGTAGTGTTGGTAGATTCAGTTTATTTAGTCTTTCTTCATAGCTTATGTCCCTTAAGCTTGGTATCTATCTTGTAGCGGCCCTTTGAACTTTTTCAATCTTGTTTATGTGTTTTTTGAGATAAGGACTCCAGACCACTGATGGATATTCCAGGGTTGGTCTAATGAATGATGTTATTATCCTTCTTAGCATGTCTTCATTTATGTATGTGAATACTATTCTCATATTTGCAATCAGTGCATACATGTTCCGTACCTTCTCGCTGATGTGGTCAGCCGGAGATAGTCTGTTATTGATAATCACACCTAGGTCCTTCTCTCTTTCTGAGGTGTATAGGGTTTTATTTCCTAATGTATAATCCCAATCAGGTCATTTTCCACTTTTACCAAACTTGATTACATGACACTTGTCCACATTGAATTCCATTTGCCTTGTATTACTCCATTCATGAAGTTTATTTAATTCTTCTTGTAGCTCTTTACAAGAGTCTGTGTTAGTAATTCTCCTTTGTATTTTTGCATCATCTGCAAACATAATCAGATAACTTTCATTTCCAGTGTTATTGTTTATATCATTTATATACACTAAAAACATGATTGGTGCCAGCGCTGAACCCTGTGGTACTCCACTAGTCACTTCTTTCCATGATGAGTAGTTTCCTCTTAGTACTGTTCTCATTTCTCTTTTTATGAGAAAATCTTGCATCCAACAAAACAGTTTGCCTTGAATTCCTCACTGATGGTACAGTTTCCATAAAAGTCTTTGGTGTGGTACTGTCTCACATCCTTTCTTGAAATCTAAATAGATACTGTCCACCCATCCTTCTCTTTCCTGTATTGTGTTTGTTACTTTGTCACAGTAGCTCAACAGATTAGTAACACATGATTTTCCCTTTCTGAAACCAAACTGTCTTTCTGTTATCATACTGTGTTCTTCCAGATGATTTACCCAAGCTTTTCTTATAAGCTTTTCTAATACCTTGCTTACAACACTGGTCAGTGATACTGGTCGGTAGCTGAGTGGATTTTGTCTATTTCCTTTCTTGAATAAGGGGACAATATTTGCTTTCTTCCAAATATCAGGTAGTTTACCTTGACTCAAGGATTTCTTGAAAATTAAAAATAATGGTTTACTTAACTCCTTTGCACATTCTCGTAGTATCCAACATGAAATTTCATCAGGACCACTTGCTTTTCCTCTGTCTAATTTACTTAACTCCTCCTGTATTACTTTTTCTGCTATTTGTATATCTGGTAGTATGTGTGGACATGCATGTTCCACATAGTCCCTCTCAAAATTTTTTCTTCTGTGGACATGCTTGTTCCACACAGTCCCTCTCAAAATTTTTTTCTTCTGTAAGAACTAATTGGAAATTCTTATTTAGCGCTTCACAAACATCTTTCTCTTGTGTATAAGTGATGCCCTCGTCCGTAATGGATTGTATTATATCTTTTACTTTGGTTTTACTTCTGATGTAGCTGTAAAACAGCTTTGGTTGATCACTACTTTTATTTATTATATCTTCCTCAAACCGTTTTTGGGCTTCCCTCCTTATTCTTGTATAATCGTTTCTTGCCTGTTTGTAATTATTATACGCCCTTTCACTATTGTGTCTCCTGTATCTATTCCACAACAAATCTCTTCTTTCTTTTGATTTTTTACATTCTGTATTGAACCATTTCTGTATTTTCTTATCTGCTTCTTTGTGCTGTGGGATGTACTTCTGGACTCCTATTTCATAAAATTCACAGAATTTTTTATATACAGCATTAAAATCTTGTCCTACAAGCTCATTTTCCCAATCAACTTCTAAGAAATACTTCTTTAGGTCTTGATAATTTCCCATTTTATAGTTTAGGCTCTTTTTGTAACTTTCATTGCTGTTAACTATGTCATATGCTATCCTGAAGTTGTAATTTAGTACTGCATGATTGCTTTTGCCGAGTGGAGGGTGATATACTAAACTGTCAATATCATTTTCTTGCCTAGTAAATATTAGATCTAGCATTGAAGGTACATCGAGTCCTCTTTTTCTGGTAGTTTCCCTCACACGTTGCGTTAGTAAAAACTCTTGCACGAGATCCAGGAGCTTTTGGTCCCAACAGCTTTCTTGGCTAATTATATCTAGAGTATTCCAATTTATATTTGTATTAAAATCTCTAGTTAGTATAATTCTTTCCAATTTCTCTTCCATTTTATGTAGTAATGATCTTAAACTCTGAATTGTACTCTCTGCCAGGTCCTCATATTCGTCTCTTTCCCATGTGTTTGATCTGGGTGGCATGTACAAATTGGCTACAATTACTTTCCCTTCAGATGTGTTGATCTCTACTGCAATCAGTTCTACTTGTGATGGTATATCTAGTTTTATTTCATTGACTTTTAGGTTTTTCTAAGTTAATATTATAATTCCTTGTCCTTTTTTTAAATTTCTGTCTCTTCTCCATATATTGTATTCCTCTAAGTTTAGTATGTCACTGGATATCATTTGTGTTAATTTTGTTTCAGTTAGGCATATTATCATTGGTGTTAATTTTGTTTCAGTTAGGCATATTATTTGTGGTTCATTTTCTCTGACATAATCATTCATCTGTAGTAATTTAGATACCATTCCATCCACATTTGAGTACATCAGCTTTATCATCTTGTTTATATACTTGTCATGACATGGTTCTACTACCTTCCTCCTTTTTATTCCCTCCTGTTTGTGTACCACTTTCGTACCTGCAATCCTATTACTTTGTAAAAAAAAATGTGTTCTTCTCCTTTTCTGATCTTCCCTTATTTTTTGTTATTGCTTCCTCCCTCTTCTCTTTCAGTATTCCAGTTCCTCTTGTGTTAGGTATCTTTTTATCCATACATTTTTGAACTCCTCTTTTTCCATAAGATTCTTTGCATTTTTTAGTATCTCCTCCACAGTGTTTACACTCTGGAAAGTCACCTTGAGAGGTCTTGTCTTGCTTTTCTTGTATTTCCCTAACCTTTTGTGTTCCTCTATGTCTTTACTACAGATTTTCTCTGATACTTCTTTCAGTAAACTCATTACATTTGCCATCTCCTTTTTGTCTCTTGTGATCTTGTTTTTTACTTCTTCCTCTTCTATACCAGTGATTACTATAGATTTGTTGATATCTACTGAATCTCTGACTAACTTTGGGTTGTTTTGGATTATTCTTTTCACTTCCTTTTTAATGCTTTTTTCCTTCACCCTTGTTTCTAAGTCTTTCTTTACTTTCACCATTTCAGCATACGTGGTTTCCACATCATTTTTGTAGCTTTGCACAGCTTCATTCACCTGTGTTATCTTCTCCTGAATATCACTGCTCTGGTCTGTCAGACTGCTTACCTGCCTAATTGTCTCTGCATCATTTTTGAACTCTTCCATAATACTCTCGTGATTGACTACTGTACTTGCCATTTCACTCATTTTCTTCCTAAGTGTACTCAATTCCACTGTTAGTTCACTGAAGGTTGTGTCTTTCTTGTTGGCCTCCCTTCCTAGTTTTTCTTTTTCTTCCTTTTGCAAGTGCATCTGCTTCTTTATTTCATCAATTTCATTTTTGAAAGCCATTGAATTGAACTTGCTGGTGAATCTCTCGAGTGTGTGGAAGAGTTTTGTTATTTAGGAGACATGTTGTGTGCTGGAGGTGGGGCTGGAGCTAGCTCTGTGGCTAGGGTGAGAAGTGGTTGGAAGAAGTTCAGGGAGCTCTTGCCTCTCCTGACATTGAGGGGGCTCTCCCTACGTGCTAAGGGGTCTTTGTATGCAGCGTGTGTTAGGAGTGTAATGCTGTATGGCAGTGAGACCTGGGCAGTGAAGGAGGAAGACATTCGCCGGCTCAGACGTACAGAAATGACAATGATTAGGTGGATGTGCAGTGCGTCCCTGCGTCCAAGGCCTGGAGGGGCTGGGTTTACAATGGAAGAGTTGAGAGGTAGGATGGGACTGGAGTGTATTGGTGTTGTGATGAGGAGAGGTAGATTGAGGTGGTTTGGACATGTGGAGAGGATGGGGGATGATAGTTGGGTGAGGAAGGTGAGAAGTGTTAATATTGGGGGTGGGGTTATGAGGGGTAGACCGAGAAAGACATGGGACGAGGTCATTAAGTGTGACCTTAGGGTTAAGGGACTGAACAGGGAGGCTGCAATGGATCGTGCAGCATGGAGAGCCGCCATTAGGTGACCAAGGCCGACACATGCAAGCATGTTGGAGCCTTTAAAAATGAAAACGAAAACGATTTCCAGTTTGCGTACACGTTCAACCAGTCTATTGTGAGTCTTCACTTCAACCAGTTCTAGGTAGAAATCATCATCTTGCTTTCTACCCTTTCTTTTCCAAATTTGCTTTACTAAAGTATGTGTCCATTTTGCAATACTAAAAGCACAGAGCACATGTACTTACATTCCACCGTGCAGTTGTAGTCTAAACAAACCTCAGCTGACTGAGTGCATTCTTTCGCCTCTCGGTTTTCTTTTCTGTTTGAACAAGTCTTGTTTAAACTTATTATTTTTTTTTTTTTTTAATAATGAAAAATCATTTAGTCTAACCTGGTACAGAGCTTGACTCATATAAAGATATTAATTTAGGTGTGTGTGTGTGTGTGTGTGTGTGTGTGTTCTTACCTACCTAATTGTTCTTACCTAATTGTATCTTAACAGGAATGAGTCAAGCTCATACTGTCCTGTGTATTAAATCATTTTTATCACACATATACATAAATTTATGAGTTGTTTTGGCACACACTATTTCATTCGGCAGTGCATTCCACTGATCAATTGCCCTATTTGGGAAACTGAATTTCCTTACGTCTTTATCACCTCTCCTTTTATGTACTTTTTTTTCCAGTGTCCTTTTGCAGATGCTTCGCCAGAGGTTATATATTCATTTATGTCTATTATCTCTTTCCCTGAGAAGCAGTGCAATTATATAGCATAATCATGTCTTCTCTTTTCCTTCTCTCCTATAGTGTTGGTAGACTCAATTTTCCTAGACTTTCTTCATAGCTTAGATCCCTTAAGCTTGGTACCCATCTTGTAGCGGCCCTTCATACTCTTTCAAACTTATCTATGTGTTTTTTGAGATGAGGATTCCACACTACTGATGCAAACTCCAAGGTTTGTCCGATGACTGAAGTCATTATCTTTCTCAGCAAGTCTTCATTTATATACGTGAATGCTATTCCCATATCAGCATGCAGTGTATACATGTTCCGTACCTTCTCACTGATGAGGTCAGCTGGAGATAGTCTGTTATTAATAATCACTCATAGGTCCTTCTCCCTTTCTGATATGTGTAGGGTTGAACTTCCTAACTTATAATCCCAACCTGGTCTTTTTCCACTTTTACCAAACTTAATTACATGACACTTGTCCACAGTGTATTCCATTTGCCATGTATTACTTCATTCATGGAGTTCATTTAATTCTTCTTGTAGCTCTCTGCAAGAGTCTGTGTTAGTATTTCTCCTTTGTATCTTTGTATCATCAGCAAACATATTTAGATAGCTTTCATTTTCAGTGTTATGGTACTATGTCATTTTATATACACTAAAAACATAATTGGTGCCAGCACTGAGCCCTGTCGAACTCCGCTAGTCACTTCCCTCCATGATGAGTAATTACCCCTTAGTATTGTTCTCATTTTCATTTTTCTGAAATCCTGCATCCAAAAGAACAGGTTGCCTTGGATTCCTCCTTGATGGTACAGTTTCCATAAAAGTCTATGGTGCAGTACTCTGTCAAATGCTTTCCTGAAATCTAGATAGATACTGTCCACCCATCCTTCTTTTCTTTAATGTTTCTGCAATTTTATCTTAGTATCCTAATAGATTAGTAACACATGATTTTCCCTTTCCAAAACCAAACTGCCTTTCTATTATCATATTGTGTTCTTGATGTTTTACCCAAACTCTTCTTATCAGCTTTCCTAGTATCTTATATTATTGGTCAGTGATACTGGTTGGTAGTTGAGTGGATTCTGTCTAATCCCTTTCTTGAACAGGAGAACAATGTTTGCTTTTCTCCAAATATCAGACAGTTTACCTTAACCTAAGGATTCCTTAAATATTAAATATTGGTCTACTTACCTCTTTTGCACATTCATGTAGCACCCAATATGAAATTTCGTAACGACCATTTGCTTTTCCTTCGTCTAATTTACTGTACCTGACTTCCTATCTATCTGTCTATCTATTGCCAGACGCCTCAATCCCGTTTGGGGTGGCCACAAACAAATCGCCTCCAAGTCGCCCTGTCCCCTGCCATTTCACTGCCCTGCTCCCAACTCACACCCCCCTCTCTCATATACCTCTCCACCCTATCCCTCCATCTCATCCTCGGCCTCCCCCTCCCTCTTCCCCCCTCCACCTCACTCACATACACTCTCTTCGTCAGTCTTTCACCCTCCATCCTCTCCACATGGCCAAACCACCTCAGTGTGTTCCTCATAACGCTTCCTATCACATCCACATCCAAACCACAACGCTCCTTTATATCCTCATTCGTCAGCCTGTCTCTCCACGTGACTCCACAGGCTCCTCTTAAATAACTCATTTCCACTGCTCTCACTCTTGACTTGTGTCCTTCCAACAATGTCCAAGCTTCACTTCCGTACGTTAGAGTTGGTATCACAATACTGTCATGTAGTAACTTTTTCACTTCCATGCTCACTTCCCTGTTTCTTATCACTGCTTTCAAAGAACCAGCAACCTTTCTTCCCTGCTGTACCCTTTCAAGCACTTCACCCTCCAAACCTCCATCCTTACTCATCACACTACCCAAGTACTTAAACGTACTCACATTTTCCAATTCCTCACCATCCAACCTCGCTGTACATTCACTAACTTTACCTCTCTCAAAGACCATCACTTTACTCTTCCCTACATTCACCTTTAGATTCCGTTTCTTACACACTCTCTCAAACTCATCCACCAAGCCCTGCAGCTCCCCTTCGTCTTCACTCAACAACACAGTATCATCTGCAAACAACAGTACAGGGAGTTTCCAAACACTGTCCTCTCTCACCAGGGCCACTCCAACATCCACTACCCTACCTTGTACCTCTTTTATTACCCCATCCATGTACAGATTGAACAACCATGGAGACATGACACATCCCTGTTTCAAACCAACTTTCAAAGAGAAAAATTCACTTAGTTCACCATCCACACGCACTGCAGCCTTCGCACCATCGTACATACTCTTCACAGCATTCAACAACTTCCCATCTACTCCATATATTCTTAACACTTTCCACAATCCTTGTCTATCCACCCTGTCATATGCTTTCTCCAAATCCATGAAAGCCGCATACAACTTCTTTCCCTTCTCTAGAAACTTTTCCACTAAAGATCTAAGAATGAATATCTGATCTACACAACCTCTTCCCTTCCTAAAGCCTCCCTGTTCTCCTCCAACTAATTTCTCTGTTCTTTCTCTAACTCTGTCTATAAGTATCCTACCATACACTTTACCTATTATACTAAGAAGACAAATGCCCCTATGATTACCACACACTTCTTTCTCCCCTTTTCCTTTGTACAAGGGAATAATTATACCTGACTTCCAATCCTCCGGGACTCTACCTTCCTCCCAGGCTAATCTGCACATCTTCCACATCCATTCTACTACTATCTCTCCCGCATGCTTCAGCATTTCACCACACACTCCATCAATTCCTGGGGCTTTCCCCGATTTAACTTTCTTCATTGCTTCCACAACTTCTATCCTACTGATTTCTTCCTGTCTTCTCACCTCCCTCCTTCTCCCAGCCATTCCCCAGCCACTTATACTCGCATTACTTCCATCCTCTACGTTCAACAATTCCTTAAAGTGTTCTCTCCATCTGCTCACTTTTTCTCCCTTCTCCACTAGTAATCTACCATTTTTATCTTTCACTCCCCTGCTAACTTCACTTCCACCCTGTCTTACTCTTTTCACTTCTCTCCAGAACATTTTCTTACAGTCCCTCCACTTTACACTCAAATTCCTTCCAAATTCCTCATCCACTCTCTTCTTACTCTCTCTTACTGATCTTTTCACCTCTCTCTTTCTTTCCACATATAACTCTCTCTTCCGCCTCTCAACTTCTTCCACTCCCCTATTTCTCATCCATTCATTATATGCTTTCTTCTTTTGTGCCACAGCCTGTTTCACCTCTTCAGTCCACCACGCTGTTCCTTGCACCCCCCTCCATCTTCTCTTCCTTCCACACACCACATCACATGCTGCACATATTTCTTCTGTAAATATCTTACACACACCTTCCACGTCTCCCATCTGCTCCAATTCATATTTGCCCAATCGTTCCTCCACTTCTCTCTTATACTCTGCCTTTTTCTCATCCTCTTGTAACCTTTCCTGACTTCCTGTACTTGTTTTTCTGATATTTGTATATCTGGGCATGTGTTTTGGGCATTCATGGATTTAGAGAAAGCGTATGATAGTACTGATAGGGAGGCTTTGTGGACTGTTTTAAGATTGTATGGACATGATGGTAGGTGACTAAAAGGGGTGAAAAGTTTTTATGTACGAAGGGCGTTCAAAACGTTTTGGCAACAGGATAATAAAAGCAAAATTAATAGAGATACACACTTATTGAAGTTCACACTCCTTCAACATACTTTCCTCTAAGGTTTACACACTTCTGGAGCCGTGTCATCCACTTAGCAAAGCACTCCAAGTACTCAGAAACAGGTATACTCTTCAGTTCTGAATTTATCCTCCTGGCAAGGTCCTGTTCCCTTCGAAAATTGATTCCAGTAAGTTTTTCTGACAATTTAGGGAATAGCCAAAAGTCACAGGGTGCCGTCCTGACCTGGCACCCTGTGACTTTTGGCTATTCCCTAAGTTGTCAGAAAAAATTGCTGGAATCAATTTTTGAAGGCAACAGGACCTTGCCAGGAGGAAAAATTCAGAACTGAAGAGTATACCTGTTTCTGAGTACTCAGAGTGCATTGTTATGTGGATGACACAGCTCCAGAAGTGTGTAAACCTTAGAGGAAAGTATGTTGAAGGAGTGTGAACTTCAATAAATGTGTATCTCTATTAATTCTGCTTTTATTACACTGTTGCCAAAACTTTTTGAATGCCCCTCGTAAATAGCAAAGCATGAGTAAGAGTAGGAAATGCTGTGAGTGATTAGTTTTCCGTGAGAGTGGGCCTGCGACAGGGATGTGTGATGTCGCCTTGGTTGTTTAATATTTATATGGATGGTGTTGTAAGGGAGGTGAATGCAAGAGTTTTAAGTGGAGGTCTGAGTCTGGTGAATGTTGATGGTGGAGAGTGGAATCTGAAGCAGCTGCTGTTTGCAGATGATATTGCACTGGTGGCTGATTCAGAAGAAAGATTGAGACAGTTGGCAGAGGAGTTTGGAAGGGTGTGTGACAGGAGGAAATTGAAGGTGAATGAGAATAAGAGTAAAGTGATGAAATGTACGAGGTTGGTAGATGGTAGGAAGATGAATATAGTTCTGAATGGTGAGTTGCTTGAGGAGGTAGAGTGTTTTAAATAATTAGGGTCACATGTTGCTGTGGATTGAAGAATAGATGCAGAAGTGCAGTTTAGAATGAATGAAGTAGGTAAGGTGCTGGGAGGAATGAAAAAAGTGTTTAGATGTCGTTTGCTGAGAATGGATGTAAAGAGAAGGCTGTATGAGGGTGTTGTGGTACCGACTGCATTATAAGAGGCTGAAACATGGATTATGGGTGTAGCAGAGAGGAAAAGTTTGAATGTAATGGAGATGAGGTGTCTGAGGAGGTGTGGAGTGAAGCGTATGGATCGAGTGCGAAATGATGAAGTGCGAAGGAGAACTGGAGTTGTTCGGAAGATGGCTGGTAGAGTTGAGCAGAGGGTGTTGCGATGGTTTGGGCATATGGACAGAATGGATAATGAGCGATTGGTGAAAAAGATAACTAGATCTGATGTGAGAGGTGTAAGGCTGAGAGGGAGACCATGAATAGGATGGATGGACAGTGTGAAGAAAGCGCTGGTTGTGAGAGGGATGTCTGTTGAGCAAGGAAGAGTAGCTGTGCGTGACAGAAATAAATGGAGAGAAATTATGAATGAATAAATGATGACACAGCCCTGAGGGGATATTCTCCCGCATTTGGTCTGATCAGCTAGTCAGGTCAGGTGCGGGTAAGGGGATGGGTCTGTTATGATGTGGTAGGGGTAAACCAGCTCTGCTGTCGGGCCCTGCTGCAGATGTCACTGATTGCACTCCACAGTTGACCCTCGTGCTGTGTGGTGCGGTGAGGATCTGTCCCTTCTCCCCTTTGGGGCTAAGATGCGAATGAATGTGTTTGAATGGATGAATAAATGGAGAGTGTGTCATCCTGTCTCGGCTACCTCCCTTTCCTTGGGGGAAGCAGCCTATGTATATAGATAGATAGATGGTATATCTGGTAATATATGTAAACATCCATGTTCCATATCTTCAAAAATTATTTTCTTCTATAAAAACTGAACGGAAATTTTTATTAGTGCTTCACAAATATCTTTCTCTTGTGTACAGATGATCCCCTCATCCATAATGGACTGTATTTTATTGTTTTGCTTCAGATGTGGCTGTAAAATAGCTTCGGTTGATCACTACTTTTATTTATAATGTCTTCCTCAAACTGTCTTTGGGCTTCTCTCCTTATCCTTGTACAGTCAGCCTAAGAAGTGACGGCAGAGTATCCAGAAGTTTTCAGTCAGTGATAATGTACATACTCTTCCTTAACCCGCCCCATCCTGACGTTTTCTGGGCAGTGGTTCGTCCCAGTCACGACATTTTTGGACCTTTTTTTTTTTTGGCTCAAACATCCGCTTTTGGTGAGAAACATCGAAAATTCATAGAGAAATCGCTCACCTGAGGTTTAAAATACTCAATCTAGGTTCGAGTACCTCCTTACCTGACTCGGTTTTCTAACAGGCTGGCACCAAAGAAAATGAGTTCTATGGGAGGCTAACTATTTTATCCACTCATAAACAGTATTTATTTATTTACTTGGTACGAATTTATATGTAGTACAAGAGTATATTGGTTTTCAAACAGTAATACAGGCATTATAAGCATTGTTTCACTCACTAACTCATCACCATTCATGACCTTTTTTTCCCACATTACCTGATCATCATTTCTGACTGTTTCTTCCTCTAATGCTATGTAAACTTTGTCCTCCACATTGTCATCGATTGGGGAATCACTCTGGCCCTGAATGTCTTTATTGGCCAGGTCACTGGTAACACGTGAATTGCCGAGACAATGGCGTGCAGGGGGGTGGGTGGGGGAGAGGTTATGCGGTGTAAGGCATTGTCCCTGCTTGGCATCTTGTAGAGGAATAGAGGGTGTCCTGTGTATACATGCCAAAAATCACTCGCGAAATCACTCACAAAAATTGAAAATTGTGCAAATTAGGGACCTTGCAAATTGCCGTGTTAATTCACGTCTCTGGGATATGAATGCACATCATGTGAGGACGTGAATTCACGTCTCCGGGACGTGGCGGGTTAAATCTTTACAAAGAGAAACCTATTATGTAAAATTGTTACAGAAAACAATAAGTAAATGCAAAAGTACCGTTATATTTCAAAATTGTAAGAATCAGTTTGTCTATCTATCTATCTATTGCCAGACGCCTCAATCCCGTTTGGGGTGGCCACAAACAAATCGCCTCCAAGTCGCCCTGTCCCCTGCCATTTCACTCCCCTGCTCCCAACTCACACCCCCCTCTCTCATATACCTCTCCACCCCATCTCTCCATCTCATCCTTGGCCTCCCCCTCCCTCTTTCCCCTTCCACCTCTCTCACATACACTCTCTTCGTCAGTCTTTCACCCTCCATCCTCTCCACATGGCCAAACCACCTCAGTGTGTTCCTCATAATGCTTCCTATCACATCCACATCAACACCACAACGCTCCTTTATATCCTCATTCGTCAGCCTGTCTCTCCATGTGACTCCACAGGCTCCTCTTAAATAACTCATTTTCACTGCTCTCACTCTTGACTTGTGTCCTTCCAACAATGTCCAAGCTTCACTTCCGTACGTTAGAGTTGATATCACAATACTGTCATGTAGTAACTTTTTCACTTCCATGCTCACTTCCCTGTTTCTTATCACTGCTTTCAAAGAACCAGCAACCTTTCTTCCCTGCTGTACTCTTTCAAGCACTTCACCCTCCAAACCTCCATCCTTACTCATCACACTACCCAAGCTTAAACGTACTCACATTTTCCAATTCCTCACCATCCAACCTCGCTGTACATTCACTGACTTCACCTCTCTCAAAGACCATCACTTTACTCTTCCCTACATTCACCTTTAGATTCCGTTTCTTACACACTCTCTCAAACTCATCCACCAAGCCTTCCAGCTCCCCTTCGTCCTCACTCAACAACACAGTATCATCTGCAAACAACAGTACAGGGAGTTCCAAACACTATCCTCTCTCACCAGGGCCACTCCAACATCCACTACCCTACCTTGTACCTCTTTTATTACCCCATCCATGTACAGATTGAACAACCATGGAGACATGACACATCCCTGTTTCAACCCAACTTTCAAAGAGAAAAATTCACTTAGTTCACCATCCACACGCACTGCAGCCTTCGCACCATCGTACATACTCTTCACAGCATTCAACAACTTCCCATCTACTCCATATATTCTTAACACTTTCCACAATCCTAGTCTATCCACCCTGTCATATCCTTTCTCCAAATCCATGAAAGCCGCATACAACTTCTTTCCCTTCTCTAGAAACTTTTCCACTAAAGATCTGAGAATGAATATCTGATCTACACAACCTCTTCCCTTCCTAAAGCCTCCCTGTTCTTCTCCAACTAATTTCTCTGTTCTTTCTCTAACTCTGTCAATAAGTATCCTACCATACACTTTTCCTATTATACTAAGAAGACAAATGCCCCCATGATTACCACACACTTCTTTTTCCCCTTTTCCTTTGTACAAGGGAATAATTATACCTGACTTCCAATCCTCCGGGACTCTACCTTCCTCCCAGGCCAATCTGCACATCTTCCACATCCATTCTACTACTATCTCTCCCGCATGCTTCAGCATTTCACCACACACTCCATCAATTCCTGGGGCTTTCCCTGATTTAACTTTCTTCATTGCTTCCACAACTTCTATCCTACTGATTTCTTCCTGTCTTCTCACCTCCCTCCTTCTCCCAGCCATTCCCCAGCCACTTATACTCGCATTACTTCCATCCTCTACGTTCAACAATTCCTTAAAGTGTTCTCTCCATCTGCTCACTTTTTCTCCCTTCTCCACTAGTAATCTACCATTTTTATCTTTCACTCCCCTGCTAACTTCACTTCCACCCTGTCTTACTCTTTTCACCTCTTTCCAGAACATTTTCTTACAGTCCCTCCACTTTACACTCAAATTCCTTCCAAATTCCTCATCCACTCTCTTCTTACTCTCTCTTACTAATCTTTTCACCTCTCTCTTTCTTTCTACATATAACTCTCTCTTCCGCCTCTCAACTTCTTCCACACCCCTATTTCTCATCCATTCATTGTATGCTTTCTTCTTTTGTGCCACAGCCCATTTCACCTCTTCAGTCCACCACGCTGTTCCTTGCACCCCCTTCCATCTTCTCTTCCTTCCACACACCACATCACATGCTGCACATATTTCTTCTGTAAATATTCTACACACACCTTTCACGTCCCCCATCTGCTCCAATTCATATTTGCCCAATCGTTCCTCCATTTCTCTCTTATACTCTGCCTTTTTCTCATCCTCTTGTAACCTTTCCACTCTCCTTGCAACTACTCCTTCCTCTCGTCTTTCCCTTCTTCTATTCCTCCATCTTACTTGAACTTTAATTCTGGCCATCACCAAGTAGTGGTCAGAAAGTCCACTCCCCCAACCTCTATAAACTCTTGCATCCAATATACATCTTCGCATCCTTTCATCCACACACACATAATCAATCATTGCCTTCCTTTCACTCAGTTCACCACCCACCCTTCTCATCACTCGCCATGTATACCTGTGGATCATTTTATGCCTGAAGAGGGTATTGGCTATCACCAGCCCCCTCCCAGCACAAATGTCCACTAACGCACTCCCATTCTCATCTACCTCAGCAGGCACACCCCACTCACCAACTATTCCATCCACCTTCACATTCCCAACTTTACCAATCATAGCACCAATCAAAAACACTCTCTCATTCCTTCCAAACTTTTCCATGCACACTTCTACATTTGTCCAGAACTCTTCTCTCACTCTTCCAGCACGATCTTGCGTTGGCGCATACACACACACAATCGCCCACATTTGTATTCCAACTTTCAAGTTTACCCACACAATCCTTGATCCAACTGATCCATACTGTCTTATGCTCCTCTTCCATCTTTTACTCACAACTATACATACTCCTTCCTTTACCCTCTCATTCTCACCTACTCATGCACATATACCTCATCCATACTCCCATTCTCTCACACTTTCTCCTCCCCATTTTGTTTCAGTTATTCCACATACATCCACTTTCGCATCCTTAAGCACTTGGACAATCTCTCTCTCTTTCACCTCATCATTTGCTCCCCTTACATTCCAAGTTCCAATTGCAATGTCCTTTGTCCGGTCCTTGGTCGTCAACGTTTGGTCAGTCCTTGTCCGAGGCTTCTTGTTTGTTTTTTTAGTTAGTTGTTTTCCGGGGAGGGGCACTAACCCTCCGCCAACCCTTTTAGTCGCCTTTTACGACAAGCAGGGATACTGGGGGAGTATTCTTGAAAACCCCCCTACCCCCAGGGGGTGAGTACATGTAAAAATAGTAAAGTGATGATTGCTGAAGAGAGAAGTTGATTCCCAGCAGGATATTACAATGAATGGAGAGAGAGAGAGAGAGAGAGAGACTTGAATTGGTGAGAGTTTAAGTACCTGGGTGTAGTGATAGAAAAGAGAGGTAAATGTTTAAAAAAGTGAATGGTAGAGTGACACTGGTAAGGAAAGTGGCTGGTGCTGTGAAAGCCTAGATAAAAAGCAGAGGTCAGAGCCTGGTGGCTGTGAAAGGCTTTCATGGAGTTTTAGTCCCAACCCTAAAATATGGATGTGTGGTGGCTGTGAAAGGCTTGCATGGAGTTTTACGGTCATAGTCTCAAACTGTGGGCAGGCGTTCACCTTGCCCTGTCCGCATCTTTTGGTAGTCTTAACGCACGAAAGGGAGAGCGCTCCCTGGTGAAAGGGAGTAGATTACCACAGCGTAATACTGGAATACGACAAGCAGGGATACTGGGGGAGTATTCTTGAAAAACCCCCCTACCCCCAGGGGGTAGTTACTATAATAGGAAGTCCTAAACGAAACTAATTGAAATTTCAGAACTATCATTCAGGGATAGTCAGGAATAATTTGCAGAGTTCATATCTAATATGTTAACACACAATAATTTCTTAGTAGCGTAAGACTAAAAAGAAATGCGTGTTAATAATAAATTAAAATCAGTCATTATTATTTACAAAATAGTTCCTGTTACAATACTAAGGAATAATTTAAAGTCATAAATGGCGTCTGGCAATGGATGGATGGATGGATTTATTTCCGTTCTTGTTGTCTTCATGGAAGACGACAGAAAGCGGGAATGCGGCGTAAGTTAGTAGGCTATTTTAAATGGTTCGATCGAAATGCACGAAAGGAAACAACTTTTACTCAAAGACATGCAGTTATTACACAGCATGTGGCCAGTTTCTTATTAAGAAAATTCTCTTGAAGTTTTAATATAGGCCAGAGGACTATCAGTGAATGAAAAATAAGGAAAACCTCAGAAAATCTGACGAGCGTCGGAGGTCCTTCGATAATGACAAACTTGTGTCATAGCCTAGTGTCCTCAGTGTCTAAACAACTAGCAAGAGAAATAAAATGCAAATATTCATAAACAAGCCACTGGGTTCAAAACTTTCAGATCAGCAATTTCAATTAAGCAGGACACAGAGGTTTATTTTAAAAGAAGGATACTAAACCCTAAGGATACTAAAGCCAAAAGTGGCTGTTGTGTATATATACACAGCGACTTATCTTGCTCTCGTGTTCCTGAACTCGATTCTTCTGAATTCTCTACACTCTGGCTTCGGCTTTCCTGTCATTCTCTGACTAAATATATCTGTGCTGTTTACTTTTCCCCTAATTCTACTGACTATCAAAAATTCTTCGACTATCTTACATCTACGATGGAACACATTCTATCCATTTCTCCTTTCTCTGAAATCTCCATTCTAGGAGATTTCAATGTTCACCACCACCTTGGCCCTCCTCTCCTTTCACTGATCCACCTGGTGAACAAGCCTACATTTTTTCTATCCTTAATGACCTAGAGCAGCTTGTACAGCACCCTACCCGTATCCCAGACCGCCTTGGAGAGAGCTCCAACATATTTGACCTCTTCCTTACAACTAATCCTTCTGCTTACACTGTTAATCTTTTCTCTCCGTTGGGCTCCTCTGATCACAACCTTATCACCTTAACTTGTCCTATCACTCCGGTACGGCCTGTGGACCCTCCAGGGAAACATGGTCTGTGGCATTTTAGAGCTGCGGATTGGGAGGCCCTCAGGCAGTACTTCTTTGATTTTCCCTGGAATGATTATTGCTTCCATGGCCGCGAGCCATCTGAGTGTGCCTTGCACATTATGGGGGTTATTCTCTCGGGCATGGAAGCATACATTCCTTTCTCATATCCTTTGACTAACACAAGAAAACCTTGGTTTAATCATGCTTGTTCTAATGCTGTGCGTAACAAGGAGAGGGCCTACAAAAGGTACCGGAGCCAACCCATCCCTGAATCACATCATCTTTACGTTTCTGCCCGGAATCGTGCTAAGTCTTTTCTTCTCTTTGCTAAAAATAATTTCATCCATACTAAACGCTCTCAACTCTCCAACTCGAATTCTTCCTGGTCCTTCTGTCACCTTGCCAAAAACCTTTCTAACAACTTTCCCTCATCATCCTTCCCTCCTCTTTTCTACTCTGATGGTTCTGTAGCTATTTCTTCTACTGATAAAGCAGATCTCTTCGCACAGACTTTCTCCTCCAATTCCACCTTAGACGATTCCGGTGCTGTTCCTCCATCACTTCCCGCCTCTGACTTCCTCATGGCTAACATTAAAATTTCTTCAGCTGATGTATTTTCTGCCATCACTGGCCTCAATACTAACAGGGCATATGGGCCTGATGGGGTCCCTCCTGTTGTTCTCAAGAACTGTGCTTCTGTGCTTACACCCTGCCTAGGCAAACTCTTTTGCCTTTGTCTGTCAACTTGTACCTTTCCTTCTTGCTGGAAGTTTGCTCTTATTCAGCCAGCCCCAAAGAAGGGTGACCACACCCAACCCTCCAACTATCGTCCAATTGCTTTAACGTCCTGTATTTCTAAAGTTTTCAAGTCAATTCTCAATTGAAAAATTTTAAGGCATCTTTCCCATCACAATCTTCTTTCTGATCGTCAATACAGGTTCCGTCAGGGACGCTCCACTGGCGATCTTCTCACCTACCTTTCAGACTCCTGGTCATCCTCCTTTCGGGACTTTGGCGAAAGGTTTGCCATTGCACTTGACTTCTCAAAAGCTTTCGATCAAGTCTGGCATAAATCTTTAATTTCCAAACTGCCCTCTTACGGTTTCTATCCTTCTATCTGTGCCTTCATCGCTAGTTTCCTTTCTGGTCGTTCTATAGCTGCTGTTGTACATGGCCATCGTTCTTCTCCTAGATCTATCAACAGTGGTGTTCCTCAGGGCTCTGTCCTATCACCAACTCTCTTCCTTTTATTCATCAATGACCTTCTAAGCTGTACATCTAACCCTATCCACTCATAGGCTGATGACTCCACCCTTCACCTTTCCATTCGGTTCCCGCAACGCCCATCGCAGCAGTTACTTCAACAAACAAGGGATGACGCTATGGCACACCTAATGTCTGACTTGGCTCGTATCTCTGACTGGGGTTAAAATAATCTTGTTGTTTTTAATGCATCTAAGACTCAGTTCTTACACCCATCAACCCGTCAAAATCTTCCACAGGTATACCCACTAATGTTTAATAATATTCAGCTTAATCCTGCATCATCCTTGAACATGCTTAGGATTTCATTTACTCATGACTTATCTTGGAAAGATCATATTACATCTCTTGTAAAATCTGCTTCCAAGAGATTGGGTGTGCTAAGCCGACTCCATTCTTTCTTTACCCCTGCACAATTGTTGACTCTATACAGGGGTTTTATCCGCACCTGTGGGGAGTACAACTCTCATGTATGGGGAGGCTCCCCACATACAGCTCTGTTCAATAGGGTGGAGTCAAAGGCTTTTCATCTCATTAACTCTCCTCCTCTTACTGACCCCCTTCAACCTCTGCCTCATAGCCGCACTGTTGCATCTTTATCTCTACTTTAATAGTCACTGCTCCTCTGAACTGTCTGCATGCATTCCTCCACCTCTACGATGGGCGCGTAGCACCCGTCTAGCAGCAAACTTTCATTCCTTTTCTGTCCAACTCTCTAATGCAAGAGTTAACCATTACTCCCAGTCCTTCATTTATCCAACAGGTCAAATCTGGAACTGTCTCCCTCTGTCTGTATTTCCTGCTGCCTATGATCTCCAGTCTTTCAAACGCAGTGTGTCCAGGCATCTCGAAATGAATGGATCTTGAATTTGGCTCTCTCTTGTATTTTGTTTTTCTCTTGGAGGGAACTGTTATTGCGGGCTCATGGCCTTTTGTTCCTTCTTCCTCGCATTAAAAAAAAAAAAAAAAAAAAAAAAAAAAAAAAAAGAGTATGTGCTTTTGAATTGCAAAGAGTATAAGCTCGTGCTTTCGTTCTCTTCACTGCCTAGTGTATGAGAAAGGGGTAAAACCTGTTATGTCCTCTTACAGCTTAAAATAATTTTGCGTCAGTTAGGAATAAAGTCACTGTAAGCAAGGGGAAGACAAGGAATAAAAGGCAGAATGGTCTTGCTGCTGCCACAGGTAGGGTATGATTACTAAGATAAACTTCATTGTTGCGGCATCCTTATTGCTGCTGTATCATCACCACAGCAATTGAAAATAATGTAGTGTATTGCAGTCACAAGAGTTTTCCTTAACTGGTCTTCAAAACTAGAGCATTCTGTATTTGAAATCCTGGGAAGCAAATACATCAGGATAGAGGGTTACGCTGCGCTTCGTGCGCGGAGTAATATTCGTTCAAATCGGGAGACATATATCTGAGAGTTAACTTCTAATATATCACCACCTCATGTTATTCATTTTTTGTAATTCTTAACATGATACATTATTTTATATGACGTAATGGAGGCACAGAAGTTTTACCACATATTCACTAAGTTTTCACTGAACGTATATCGGTGCAGAGTGACCAAAGCAATCTGAAGCTCTGCCGTCACTTCTTGGGGCGACTGTACAATCATTTCTTGCCTGTTTCTAGTTGTTATATGCCCTCTCACTAATGTGTTTTCTGTATCTAATCCACAACAAGTCTTTTTTTTCTTTTACATTTTTCTTTTACATTCTGTATTACACCATTTCTTTATTTTCATTTCTGTTTTGGACTCCTATTTCAAAAAATTTACAAAATTTTCTATACATAAATTTAAATCTTGTCCCCTAAGCTCATTTTCCCAATCTATTTCTAAGAAGTACTTTTTAATGTCATGGTAGATGTCTTTTTTGTAGTCTGTGCTTTTTCTATAACTCTCATTACTGGTAACTATGTCATATTCAGTCTTGAAGCTGCAATTTAATACTGCATGTTTACTTTTGCCAAATGGAGGGTGATACATTATATTGTCAATATCATTTTTTGGACATGTGGAGAGAATGGAGAATGAAAGACTGACTAAGAGGGTGTATGTAGGTGAGGTGGAGGGAGGGAGAGGGAGGGGTAGACCGAGGATGAGGTGGAGGGATGGAGTTGAGAGGTATATGAGGGAGGGGGGGGTGAGTTGGGGGGAGGGTAGTCAAATGGTGGGTGACAGAGTGACTTGGAGGCGTTTTGTTGGCGGCCACCCTTTGCGGGATTAGGGCGTCGGGCTATAGATAGATAGATTTTCTTGACTAGCAAATATAAGATCTAATAATGATGGATCATCAAGTCCTCTTTTTCTGGTGTTTTCCTTTACATGTTGTGTCAGGAAAAACTCCTGCACAAGATCCAGCAACTTTTGGTGTAAAGTGGAGGGACTGTAAGAAAATGTTCTGGAAAGAGATAAAGAGAGATAGACAGGGTGGCAATGAAGTTAGTTGGGTAGTGAAAGATAAAAATGGTAGATTGCTAATGGAGAATGGAGAAAAAGGGAGTAGATGGAGAGAACACTTTAAGGAATTGCTGAACATAGAGAATGAAAGTGATGCGAGTATAAGTGGCTGGGGAATGGCTGGGAGAAGCAGGGATGTGGGAACAGAGGAAGCAATCAGTAGGATGGAAGTTGTGGAAGCAATAAAGAAAGTCAAAATGGGGAAAGCCGCAGGAACTGATGGAGTATGTGGCGAAATGCTGAAGCATGGAGGAGAGATTGTAGTAGAATGAAGAGGAAGATGTGCGGATTGGCCTGGGAGGAAGGCAGAGTCCAGGAGGATTGGAAGTCAGGTATAATTATTCCCCTGTACAAAGGAAAAGGGGAAAAAGAAGTGTGTGGTAATCATAGGGGCATTTGTCTTCTTAGTGTAATAGGAAATGTATATGGCAGGATACTTACTGACAGAGTTAGGGAAATAACAGAGGAATTAGTTGGAGAAGAACAGAGAGGTTTTAGGAAGGGAAGATGTTTTTTGAAGTCAGATATTCATTCTTAGATCTTTAATGGAAAAGTTTCTAGAGAAGGGAAAGAAGTTGTATGCAGCCTTTATGGATTTGAAGAAAGCATATGACAGGGTGGAAAGACAAGGACTGTGGAAAGTATTAAGAATATATGGAGTAGATGGGAAGTTGCTGAATGCTGTGAAGAGTATGTAGGAGGGTGCTAAGGCTGCAGTGCATGTGGATAGTGAGCAGAGTGAATTTTTCTATTTGAAGGTTGGGTTGAAACAGGGATGTGTCATGTCTCCATGGTTGTTCAATATGTACATGGATGGGATTATAAAAGAGATACAAGGTAGGGCAGTGGATGTTGGAGTGGCCCTAATCAGAGAGGGCAGTGTTTGGAAACTCCCCATACTGTTGTTTGCAGATGATACTGTGTTGTTAAGTGAAGAAGAAGGGGAACTGCAAGGCTTGGTGGATGAGTTTGGGAGAGTGTGTAAGAAACAGAATCTAAAGGTGAATGTAGTGGAAGAGTAAAATTATGGTCTTCGAGAGAAATGAAGTCAGTGAATGTACAGTGAGGATGGGTGATGAGGAAATGGAAACTGTGAGTTCGTTTACATACTTGGGTAGTGTGATGATTAAGGATGGAAGTTTAGAGGGTGAAGTGCTTGAAAGGGTATAGCAAGGAAGAAAGGTTGCTGGTTCTTTGAAAGCAGTGATATAAAACAGGGAAGTGAAAATGGAAGTGACAAAGTTACTGCATGACAGTACTGTGATATCAACTCTAAGGTATGGAAGTGAAGCTTGGACCTTTTTGGAGGGACACAAGAGCGAGAGAAGTGGAAATAAGTTATTTGAGAGTTGCATGTGGAGTTATGTGGAGAGACAGACTGACAAATGAGGAAGTGAAGGAGCATTGTGGTTTGGATGTGGATGTGATAGGAAGCGTTAGGAAAAACACAATGAGGTGGTTTGGCTATGCGGAGAGGATGGAGAGCGAGAGACTGACAAGGAGAGTGTATGTGAGTGAGGCAGAGGGGGGGGAGGGGGAGGGCGGGAGACCAAGGATTGGATGGAGGGATGGAATGGAGAGGTATACGAGAGAGGCGGGTGTGAGCTGAGAGCAGGGCAGTGAAATGGCGGAGGATGGGGCGACATGGATTGTTTGTGGCCACCCCTTATGAGATTAAGGCATCTGGCAATAGACAGATAGAGAGAAAGGTACTGTATAATTATACTGCATAATTATAGTGATTTCTTTCCATTTGATTATTTTTGCACACCACTTTTGAAAAAACTAGTCAGAGGGGTTACTTTCATGAGCTGTCATATAATATTGCTATCCCCTTAGGTGTTACATAAAAAACCGGGGGAAAATGCAAAAAAAAGAACAGATCTGAAGACATGGTGGTGCTGTACAATATCAGTGACTATACAGTACTGTATATGAATATAAAATATTAGAAATTCTGAACCTAGCATACCTCCTTGTGAATACACGAGGGGAAGTCGTGGGGCTAAGCAGAGGTACAGATTTGGAAGGTGAGGAAGAATGCCAACCAGTGATGACTGACCTGCTGCTTCAATTCCTTTACTGGCCAAGTGGTACAACAGCCAGTTGCTCATCACGCTGGTTGCAAAAGGGTGCATTGTAGAGGAAACATAATTGGAATGCAAAACAGTTACTGCCTAACACAGTTAAGTAACAGATGACATGAAGTACCAACAGTGTAGTAAAAGGATGAATCTGGTAAAATTCTGTACCCAACCAGTACATTGTTTTGTGTCCCCATCTCATTATGATATGCATGTTTTAAGACTTACACTTGCCAAGAGAACAAGTATACTGATGATATACCGGCAATCTGCCTAAACTCACCAAATTATAAAGTTAACACACAAAAGAAAAACATTTTATCACTCACATACAGAAAGTGTTGAGTACATTATCAAGAGGTTTCACGCAGATTATGGTCATCATTGTCATCATTATCATCATCATCATCATCATCATCATCATCATAATCACCATCATCATCATCATAATCACCATCATCATCATCATCATCACCCCACCTCTTTTTTTATACCCTACCCAATGGTGGGATGAGGTAGGATCCAGATAGGATGAAAAAAGAAATGCAGGATAGTAGGCATACGAATAAACTGCATGCCCAGTGAAAAGGGCTACACACTCATTCACTCAAGAATCTTTTTCTGTCCCTTCAGGAGCATAAGGGCCTATAGCTAAGCTACTTGGTCCCAACAATTAGGTGAGGGTGATTAGCTTCACTTGCCCTTGAATGGTATTATGTGGGCAAAAAATTCCAAACTCCCCCCTGATGTAAACCTTTGTGGGTCCCATCTGTTTGCAATACCTTAGCCCACAAAACCACCAGCATCATTAAGTGAAATGATTATCATGTAGCAAAGTACTGTAAATGGTTTACAGGGTTAGAATAACCATTTTGCTTGTCAATCAGTGTTGTGTCACTTGAAAGCAGCACAACAATAAATGAGTGGATGGAGGGCATCCCCACTTACAACTGCAGGAAAAACATTTGGTTCAGCTACTGGATTGTGCACACCACCTCTACAATTGAAAAAACAAACAAACAAACAAGACATGCCACACAACCCCACAGACTTGCCTCTTTGCCTGGCATCAAAGAACCAATCAACATATTGGAATTGACTTTGTCCATAGAAGGACCAATCACAAGTTTTCCACTGACCAATCACAAGATTTCCCAGATGCCTGATTCTCCAGTGATACTGTACAAACAACCAAACAGCAGGTGGCATTAGGATACATCTGGACACTGAAGAGCAGAAGGCACTTTCCCTTATTGCTCAAAGTGCAGCTCGATTGATAAACTGTCCAGTTAATGCTACCTCACGAGAACAGGGCTTCTCTCCAAGGAATGGATCTGGAACGGTGGCGTCTTCACCGTGGGTCTGTCCCCCACAGGCTGTCGAAGCAGAGGAGGAGGACAGCATGGGGGCCAAACCACTGCAAACCCCCCTGGCCCCTCATGAGGCCTGAGAATCTGGAAGTGGCTTCAGTCGCTCAGGCAAGTACCACATCTCTCAACACAACACTTGCAACAACACTGTTTTTTCTACACTGAGAAATGACTCCCCGGCGGTCACTTCTCGAAGACTTTTAGCCGGTGACATTGAGAGCAATCCAGGACCCATCATCAAATACACATGTCCAGCATGCTCAAAACCTATCACTTCGTGCAGACAGACAAAGAGTTCAGATCAGTGCAATTCCAGCAAGAACTGGACCCAGTTCACCTGCACAACACTTGCATCCAGAGAATATTACATGAACACCTGGACCTGCTCCTTATGCTCCTTCCCCCAACCCACTAACCCCCCCACCAACCCCCCTCCTACTTCCTCCACACCTCCTCAGCCTAACCCACTGATCTTTTCCTCACCATCCAATCCTCAACCCCTCCCATTCCAACCCAATCTAATTCACCCTAACTCTTATCTCCACCACAACCTTCTCCTACCCCTTCCCCTCCACCCACGCCCCCACCTCCCTCCCCGTGCTGCAGCACCCAACACACATCATACACACAACATAAACATTCTTCAAATAAACATAGATGGCATAAACACTGAAAAACAAGAACTCACACAATTCAACACACAACAAAACATATACACTGCCATATTACAAGAAACAAAATTACACAGAACACAAAAAACACCTACATCTCATAATTTTGCCACCATTAGACAAGACCAGGCCAACAGCAGTGGTGGTGGACTCATCACCCTGGTACACCAATCCATCAATTTTTTGGATACCAGTGCACACACAAAATCACTTCTACCCCCACATGACACCACAACAGAAATACAATCAATTAAAATATGCACTGGCAACAAATCACACATAACAACTGCCAATATATACACTCCCACCCAGTTGTCCCCACCGTACCACACAATTACCCTCCTCAAATACAACACATCAGTAGCATACCCAACGTCATCCTGGGTGTTGATTTCAATGGCAAGGCATCGGCCTGGCATGTCAACAATCCTGACACAGACAGAGGGCTGGTACTACAATCCCAAACATATAATCTTTTCATCCTCAACAGTCTCCATCAACATATCCATATCCCACACCAAGCCCTCTTCCTCCCATCATCCCAAGACATCATCTTTTGCTACCCAAACCTCACCTCCACAACAACATCCTGGAGAGTGGTCAAAACCCTTGGGTCTGACCATCTCCCAATCATCATCACTACCAAAATCATAATCACCCCAGCTGGCCACAGACACACATACATTAATTATAAGAGAGCCAACTGGGAGGCCTTCACACCTGAAACAGAACAACATTTTGAAACATTAAACAGTACATCCACCACAAACATCAACACCGCTGTGCACATTTTCAGTACAATTATTCAAAATGCAGACAAAAGACACATCCCTACAGGTAACGGAAAGACACACAACCCCAACTTCACACCAGAAATTCAAGGCCTCATCAGTCAATGTGATACGTAACGACACTCCCCAACACCCCCTACAGTACAACAAACACAAGAACTCATCACTCAATAAACACAGCAAACACTAAATTGGAATAATTATCTCCAAACACTTGATCACAAAACAAACACCAGCAAACTCTACAAAGCACTAAACAGTATCACACTCTCCAGCAGCAACACTACACAATCACACTATGCCATCACAACAAGAGACATCATACCCTCAAACAAACAACATGCAAACACTCTCATCAATCACTTTTCACATGTCAGCCATCTAAACCCCACTGCGACGACCGATGTGTCATCCGATGCAAGAGACAGTTCCCCACAGACCCAGACTTCGCACCTTTCACCTACAACCAGACGAAGCACATTATTTGCAACCTTAAGCACTCATATGCCTGTGGACAAGACAACATAAGCAACATACACCTTAAACACCTTGGACCACAAGGCTTACAAGCACTCACCAACATATCAAACTGCAGCTACTCACACAACATCTGGAAGCGTGGCAACATCATCACTATCCCCAAACCCAACAAAGACTCCATGTTACCTTCCTCACACCACCCCATCACACTCCTCAGCACTCCCTCCAAAGTCACTGAATGACTGGTATTACGACTAGTTACACTTCACATCCCCCTAGCCCCATCACAACATGGTATTAGGCCACTACACTCCACAAACACTCTTCTTACAGACCTTACACAGACAGTTTTTGATGGCATCAATTCAGATAGACCAAACGCAGAACACTCCTAGTCACACTAGACATTAGCAATGCTTTTGATGCCATCCCCTGCCACAACCTCACAAACAAAATATTCAACACAAACATGCACAATAACACAAAAAGATGGCTGGCAAATTATACAGCAGGCAGATGAGCACATGCAACATTTACCGATCAGTCATCAAAAATCAGAAACTTCACATACGGCGTCCCCTGAGGATCTGTTTTGTCCCCTACTCTCTTTAACCTACACATGCATGACATATCCACACCCCACACACCACAAATACACATAGCTTCCTATGCAGACGACATAATACTTACAAGTACACACCAAAACGCAAACACAGCCGCACACATCCTCCAACCTTACCTCCACATACTACAAGATTGGTTCATCACGAGCAGGCTCAAAATAGCCCCACCCAAATCTACAGTGACCCTTCTCACAAAATGGACAGCAGAACACAGTCACATTCTACACCTCACCATAAACAACACTCCCCTACCAAACACACACACACACACACACACACACACACACACACACACACACACACACACACACACACACATAAAATTCTTGGTGTAACATACAGTACATCAATGTTAACAACACATCACAAACATTAAAGATAAATTAACACCAAGACTCAATGCCTTAAGGTCACTTGCCCATACAACATTTGGACATAGCAAAGAAATCACCATCACAGTATACAAACAATATATACATTCATTGATGAATTATGCAAGCCCTGCTTGGGCTTCTAACCTCACTAAAACACACTACAGCACTCTACAGACCATACAGAACAAGGCCATAAAAATTAATCACAGGCTGCATAGCTGCTACACCCACAGACCACCTACGCCAAGAAACCAAAGTCCTCAAAGTCGAAGATCATCTAGACATGAGAGGCACACAAATTCTTGCTGCTGCCTCCACAAACCCACACCATCCACTATGCTACATGGCAGCACATCCACACACACACCAAGGAACATCAAAACAACACCCAGCACACGATATCATACACAAATACTGTCATCTCTTCCCCCCTCGCCCTCCTCAAACCAGCTTCCAGAAGCATATCCATACCCAAATCACTCGCTGCTCCATTCAGTCACTTAAGACAACACACACCTGCGTGCACAGCCTCCTGATATCCACCCTTCTGAATCCTACCTCCCTCGTGAGGACAGGGTCCACCTGGCCAGGCTGAGATGTGGGGATCATCCAGCCCTCTTGAGTTATCAGAAGAGGCTGAATGACTCCATCACTGACGCCTGTCCAGGATGCAACACAGCACCCCATACTATGAAGCACATTATGGAAGACTGCACTGCACACAATCACCTGCGCTAACAACATACACTGCTTGAGAGCTCTGTGGGAAAGCCCAGTCTCAGCCGTGGCCTTCCTTAGGGACTTGGGGCTGTTTGGCCAAACTGCCTAGGAAACCAGTACTACTACTGCTCCAAGGAGTTAATAAGCACATAAAATGAGTGATAGGAGACACTGCAAGAAGAAGCAAAAGAGTATCTACTGTCAATGAAATTACACAAATGAGAAAGTCAGACCAATCAGCAATCACTGATCTCTGAACTTCATATCACTACAGTAAGGAAAGAAATCAAAGTGAAACCTGAGGCAAACAAGAAATTAAGCTTGCATTGCTTCAAGCTGACAGATGCCAATGTCTGACACTATGTGAGTTCTACCTGGAGTAATAGTGTCATCCCCTCTTATTGTTTTCAAAATCAGAAAAGAGTAGCACCTGTATTTTCCAGCAGGGTATCCAATACCTCACTTTGGAGTGTTTTTCATGTTTGAGGAAACACTTCTTTCTTGCCTGAGATGGGCAAAAACACCAGTCGAGAGTTCCCATCAGCAAA
This sequence comes from Coenobita brevimanus, assembly GCF_032717465.1. NCBI lineage: Eukaryota > Metazoa > Arthropoda > Malacostraca > Decapoda > Coenobitidae > Coenobita > Coenobita brevimanus. The sequence goes on from NC_137018.1 coordinate 38,363,784, forward strand.
ACAAACTTAGCTTGAACATTAAAAGGTTAAAAAGTTATCTTACCACCTGCTGAATAACAATACTATTCTTACATGATCATTTAATTTGAGAGGAAAAAGAATGAAAGAGAGAGAGAAAGACAAAACAGCAACTTACCAGCAGGCAAAGTTTTGGACAGGCCCTGTGGTAAGGTTGAGATTATTCAGGTAGAACAAGGTGAAGGGCTGGGGATCCTGATTTAGTTTGGAAGCTTCCTGCACTGGAAGAAATATCCCCTCCAACCGACACACCTCACTCAGTACCACACCATGCAATGATGTCTGTTATAGAGTAAGAGAAAAGGTCAATACTGCTAGAAGAAGAATATCAGAAGGCTTAAGCTTCATTAAGGTGAGATAAATGCAATTTGTACAACTCATTTTTTCAAGAGTTTTATTGTACTGTACCTACACACAGTTTATTGGTACATCAGAACTAATGCCTGTATCATTTACCTCTCTGTACGTAGCTTCTAGTGAGACTGGTGGGTGTTGAAGTGGGTGTAAGAGGTGGATGTAAAGAGCACACTGAAGAGTTGGACTTCCAGATATTAGGGCTAGCAGCTGTCCCAACCACCATGGCCGCTCTTGCTCACCATCATAGCCAGTTTTGAGCCTGTCCTCACCCTGAGATATATGGCAACCCAAGGCAACTGTGTCCAGGATTTTCTTCACCATCTGTTGAAAGGAAGGTATCTAGCAACTGTTTGGAACCACATCTTGGTATCTCATCGCAGAGGCTGTGATAAAATGACTTCAAAACATACTCTCACTCATATAAAATCCTTCATTCATCACATTTCACTCACCAATTTGCAGATTTTAGCCCGGCATTCAGGAGTTAAGCACCATGATAAACAATAAGGGGCTCAAGACTGACCCCTGATGCATGCCAATTCATGGAAAACTCATCTTTCAAATCTCCACTGACTCTCACTTGGGTGCAAGCACCCACATACCACACTCTAAGCACCTACTCCTCGATTCCAAGCTTTCTCATTGCCCACTTCACCACCTCCCTTGAGACTTTGTCAAAAACACTCTCCAAATCAACAAAACAAGGTACAGATCCCTTTTCTTTCCTTTAAGCATCTCTGTAGCTGTTGATCAATGAATATGACATTAGTGGTCTCTTTGTCGGACATAAATCAAAACTGGAACTCATTAAAATTCACTCTTTCTCTAATCATACCTTCTACAACTCTCTCCATTACCTTCACAATCTGGTCTAAAAGTATTATGCCTCTATAATTTCCTCTTTCCAGGGCATCACTCTTCCCCTTGTACATATTTACAATGACACTCTTCAGTCAGTCATCTGGGACAACACACTCGGATATTCTGTGATCATGCTTATCAAATCAGTAACCAGCCCCAGTCCTATACCTATTGTTGACTTCAGCATTTCAACAGTCAACCCAGACACACCTCTGCCTTCCCCAACTCCATCCTACCTATTGCCCTGCTCACAACAGCAGCGCCTACTGAAGGCCAGGGGCCAAACATAGGATCTGCTGACTCCACACTTTCCCTGTTCCAGTCAAACTCCCCATTCAGCACCCAGTTCTAATGCTCTTCAGGCATCTTTAATATCCTCACTGTTCACCACTACCTCTCGCTCACCAATCTTCACACACAGCTCGCCTACCATATCCCTGTTTTCTCTCTTCATCTAATTTGCCACATTAAATACCATATTCTTCCTTTCAACACTAGCTAGGTTATTCTGTAAGTCTTTGAGACTCAGATTTCACCCTGTATACCTCTTTTCTAGCCCTATGCATGGCAGCCAAGTATTTCTCTTTGTTAGCATCCCTTTTCCATACCCCCAAAAGTTTTCTTTCCTCCTTAACTACAGCTTCTATACCGTCATCCCACCACCATGGTACCTTATGTTTTAGAAGGTCCCCTTGTATATTCACACACTGAATCAGTAACTCTAAGGAGATTGTTCTTGAGGGGTCTGTACTGTTCATTGACACTTCTGTCAACAGCTCCCTGTTCAGCCACCATTCTACTCCTCTCTTTATAGAAGGCATCCCTTACTGTTTGGTTTTTTAAATTCCATATTTTCTCCTAGGTGCATAGGTCCTCTTCTTCGCAACCCGCTTCTGAATCACCATGTCACATACAGTATTAGTAATTTGTATTGCTGCACACACTCTTCACTCCCTATAACATAAACATCCCTCATCAACCTCCCAACAGCCCTCCTGATCAGGAAATTGTTAACCTGGCTACTATTTCCCCCAAACTCATATGTAGTCAACCTATTCTCTCTTTTCCTGAAATGTATGTTGCACACACTCATGTTAATTGCCTCCCAAAATTCAAGTATCCTGTTCACTTCCACATCCTCGTACCACAAACACACCCCTCAAGTGCCTCTTCTCATTTAAGTCCCCTACCAAAACTACAATCTCATCTCACATACCATTTACTACATGTATCAAGTCATCCCAGAAACTATCTTCTTCTATATCATCCAAGCCAGCCTGTGGAGCACATGCCAATGTAAATGAAATCGTGAGTCTACTAAACAAAATTTTTACTGCTATAATCTTTTCATACACCATCATTACATTCATAACATATTCCACCCATTTTTCCTTAACCAGGAAAAATGGGTGGAATATGTCACACAGGTAATGAGGGTGAATGAAAGGATTACAGCAATGAAAATTTTGTTCGGTAGGCTCACATTCTTCAAGCCTTTAGAATCCTGGCTCCACCTCACATGATATAAAACTGGTCAAGCCTGACAGTCTTCTCTAATAAATTAATTCAGCTACATGAGGGTCTCCTGTATCCCTTCTACAACACTCAGCAAAACAATGCAATGAGAAAAGCTTTTTTTTTCAACTTTAACCCATGCTACAATGACTGTAAACTAGTATGGGGCTACCAGACTGTTCTCATGTATATCGTCATATTTATCATCATCAACTTCACACAACTTATCATTGATAATATGACAGCAGAATCCAAATAAGAGCTTCTTACTGTTAATTAACCTGTCCCTCAGGCCAAGCAGACCCATCAAACGCAGGCAAGCAACTGCCCATGCAGGGCTGGTCTCATGCAGTGATCTGATGTTCCCTAACTGCTGACAGCACCTCAACACAGAAAGGCACTGTGAATAGTATGGAGGTTCAGTTCCTGGATGGATTCTGCATTTCTGTCACTCCATCAAGCTAACAGGGGCACCATAGCAGGCTCCACTTTACCTCATAATCTGATTACATGCTCACCACCTAGCACTGTAAATAGTTTCCTGGGTTACAGGAAATCATTAGACTTGTTACTCAGTGTTGGGCCACCTTAAGTGAAAAGATGAGCAATAAAATATGACAGAAAGGAAAAGGAGAAGTAGAAGGAAAGGAGAGCAGACGCTGAGATAAAACGAGAACGTGGAACGAAGAAGTGGGCAGCATTACATCAAATGGGTAGATGATGGCTGTCACCACCTACCACCAGAAAAGGAACACAGAGATTTGTCACAGAGGCCAAACTTCCATATGAACTATATGCTCATATAATATGTTATTCGACAAAAAGAAAAATATTCAGCCACTCACCTGGAATGGAAGCAACTTGTCACTGTAAGAGCATACATCAATGGTGAGGAAAGTTGCTCCAGCCAACCTGGCATCCAATGTCTTCATCATCTCTTCCAGTTTGAGTGCCAAGCGTGAAAGCAGCTGCAGCACCTCAGCCTCAATGTCCCTCCTACTGTGACTGTGTCCATCTCCACCTCTCTCTTCACCCAACTCAGCCTTAGCCAGCTCCTCCAACATATGACCAAGCTCTGTGATGGGCTCCTCCATAATAATGTCTTCCTCCAGGTCATCAAACCCTCCTGGCACAGAGATACCTATGTAAGTTTATGTCAAAAACCCCTCCCCCCTTCCATTTTTTCTTGGCATGTACTGTAATGAAAAAAGTGAAATATAACAGAAGTGAATGTGTAGGAAAATGCTTCCATATCCACTAGGAAAATGCTTCCACCTCCACAGTGTCAAAATACCAGTAACAAAATACAGCAAAACCTCAATATAACAGACTTCAATAGACCAGAATTCGCTTTTAATGGGATCGAGGAGCTACCAGACTAAATTTTTATACTGTATATTGGAAAAAGTCTGATAAAGCCAGAAATAGTCCGGACTGCCTGACCACTTAAGTTATGTTCACCAAAATAAGGTAAATAAAAGACATGCTTATTGGTGTACAGCACAGTATTATTTCATATACAGTGAGCTCTCACATAAAATGTGAATATTGTCCCTGGCAGGTCCGGTCCCGCTTTATGAGATTTTCGCATTATAGGGCCATATGTTTGGATGTTACAGGTTTTCATGGTACCCATGCCAGCCCCAAGTTCACCTTTTGGGGCAATTTTCAGGGATTTTTCCCAGGACATTTACCTACCTAATAATGACTTCATTACATACAAACACTGGAGGATTCCTCACCTTAAATTGAAGAGGTTGTGGGCTTGCTTGGGAGAGGGGGAGTGGGGTTTCGGGGCAGGGCAGGACTCCTACTGGTCCCCAGCATGGTCCTCTTGTCTCGCTGGCACCATGGATTCCACATCTGAGGAAGAAGGTTAATCCTGTACATCCACGATTCTCTGTTGCAACTCTTCTGCCTCCTGCATAAACCCCTCAAAGTCAAGGGAACCCACAGACGCAGCATCTTCCTCTGGCTCTTGCTGCTCTGGCATCTCTATAGGATGAATGTATTGGGTGAGTAGCGTCTAGTGGCGTTCTCATGTTTTCTCGAGCCATAGCTCTTTATACGGTCACAATGCATGCAACACAGTGTCCAGCATATCAGCCTTCCAAACCTCATCCACTTCATAAACCATGATGGCTTCCTTGAGTGCCTGTGCACCAGCCAAGATGTTACTTATGTGATAACTGGTGTCGTTGTTCATGCCTCAGCCTGATCCCTCTGCTCCTCTGCATCACGATGTTCCCTGTCGGGCTCTTCAATGCATTACATGGCGTCCTCTGGCGTTGTGTTGTTCTCCACAACCTCGATCAAATCCTCCTCTTCCACCACCTCACAGCCTGGCACGGTTCTGCACACTCGTACTGCTTCCTGCCACACAGCCTGTAGTGACAGCACCTTACCACCTATAATGGCATACAACTCAGGTGCCAGCTTGCGCCAGGCATGATTTATTGTTGCCACAGACACCCAGTCTCACGCCTTAAGAATGTTTGTGACGACATTCCTCATACTGTACTTCTTCCAAAATCTGTCACAGTTGAAAGGTGACAATGTGAAGGGTCAGGCTGAGGCACCTGAAAAGTACAAGGCACCAATTCAGCTGGATCAGGCTGAGGCAAACAGGAAGGAGCTGGCTGGGGATCTGCAGGGCCATCCAAAACCTCCTCATCAGACGCCTTGCCTGTGTTCTCTTGAGATATAGGTGGTCCTTGGCATCCTCTTGTATCAGAGACCCGTCTCATCTACATTATAAATTTGCTCAACAGTGTAACACCCATCACTGATGACTCCATTTGGGACATCCACGAATGTCTCTGTTGCTCCGGCATCTGCTGACACTTGTTCTCATGGCACCTGTGCTCTTTTCAAATCTTTCTTTTCCGAAACTTGGCAAACCTACCACTCGAAGCATTAAATTGGCCTGGGGTTGGAACAGCTCACAGCAAGCTACAGCATGCAGGTGGTGAGCCGTCCTCCTTATGTTAATGGAGTCGATTGGAAATCCCCTCTCCTTTTGGTTCAAGTACACAACCAGGAACTTCATCATAACAAGTGCTGGGTCAGCCACTCAAATTCTCTGGTCCACTGGAGATCCCCTGTAGGCCTGCACGATGTTCATAACGGCATCCTTCTTCCCCAGGATTGTATGAATAGTTGCTTTGTTGACCTGATACACCTTGGCGATGGCAAAATTACGTTCTCTCTCCTTCCGCTTGATGACATCAAGATTCTGCTCCTGGGTCAGACTTTTTCGACGTATAGCTGGCTCACGGTGCGGCGACATGGTCGGGCTAGGTCAGGTGGCAAAAAAGAAAAAAAGGAGCAAAGATAACATACAGCATGTGTGGAGCCAGAGCACAGGAAGAGGGTAGACTCAAGTGGGGAAGGATGCTCAGTGGACCATGACGACACCCTGCACAGACACATGACAGCCATATGTCACTGGCTGATGCACCCCATGCTATAATTATCGCTGCCTGCGTTATGTATGTTCCTACCATGTTATGACCATTTTTTTTTGCGTAATTACTGTTTAAACCATAATTTGTGGCCTCAGCCCGCCTGATCCCTATCATTGCAGCACAGTATGGTTTTTGAAAAAATGGGCAGCTTGTTTTTCACCCATGATATATGTAAATTTCACGCTATGACCATTTCCTGGCCTTAAAAATTGCCTTCCGTGTCATGAGAGGTTCTCGCACTCAGCTCACGCGTTAAGTGAGAGCTCGTCTTACACCATTTAATTATTCTAGTGAATGTATACAGCAAGCTCACCCCGAATGCGTGGGTTTTGTTCCAACCATGACGCATTCGGCACGAAACTGCACAAGTTTTAACTACAGTACTTCTTATTTTGCTCCCTAGACCTCCTAAATGTGGTGTTTCGTGCCGAATGTGTCACGGTTGGAACAAAACCCACGCATTCGTCATTGCTAATCAATATGAAGCCCTTTAAGTGGTTAGAAGGTTTATTTAATGTTATAGCTTACAAACACAGTACTGCACAGCAAAACTTCATCATACAAATACGTAAACACAAGGCAACAAACTGATGCCGATTTGGGACAATTTGCCATCACAACAATAACAAGACAGTTCGCCGTCATTAATGAAGACAGCTATGGGTGACGCTGGAATATAATTCAAAGGCAACTACAGCGAGGAAGAAACAAGTTAATTATTGACTAAAGGTGCAACTAATAAATAATATCCAAAGCCTATGCTACTGAACATAGACTTTGATGGATCCCCCCGAAATATAGTTATTAACCCGTTGAGAACGACAGGCCTCATTTGGGACTTAAAGAGTCGAAAGCGATAGGCCTCAAATGAGCGCAATTTTCAAAGGCGTCCCAAAACCGCACCACGAGGAGCAGGTGGCTGAAATTTGTATGGGAAATAGGGACACGAGGCAACTCTCAATATCACCCATGCTCAGCCCCACATTGCCCCATATACGCTCAGAATATGCGCAAGCTGACACCATGGAGTGCGCACGTAAATTTTCCTCATTTTCCTCCTGTGATGCCACCAACCCCACACCAGGTGCCAGGGGGCTAAGCTGACTCCATACCTTCCATACTTCCTGCACAGCTGTTGACTTTATACATGAGTTTTATTCGCCCATGTGTAGAGTACAGCTCTCATGTATGGGGAGGCTACCCACATAGAGCTCTTCTCAATAGGGTGGAGTCAAAGGCTTTTCATCTCATTAACTCTCCTCCTCTTACTGGCTCCCGTCAACCTCTGTCTCTTTGCCGCACTGCTGCCTCTTTATCTCTTTTCTATTGCTACTTCAATGGCCACTGCTCCTCTGAACTGCCTGCTTGCATCCCTCCACCTATACGATGGGCACGTAGCACCCGTCGCAACAAACTCTCATCCCTTTTCTGTCCAACTCTCTAATGCAAAGGTTAACTGTTACTCCCAGTCCTTCATTTATGCAACAGGTCAACTCTGGAACTGTCTCCCTGTCTGTATTTCTTACTTCCTATGATCTCCAGTCTTTCAAAAGCAGTGTGTCCAGGCATCTCGAAATGAATGGATCTTGAATTTGGCTCTCTTTTGTAGTTTTTTTTTTTTTCTTGGAAGGAATGGTTTGTGGGCCACTGGCCTTCAGTTTCTTTTTCCTTGCATAACACAATAAATAAGAAATACAGTAGTGTATAGGTAGGGTGTGTTTTTTTTTTTTTTTTTTTTTTGCATAATGGTAAGTGGTGGTGACCATCATCCACTCACTTGATGTAGTGCTGCCTACTTCCTCCTTAGCCTTCATCATTTTTTTTCTGTGCTTGCCCTCCTCTCTCCCTATTTCTCCCAACTTTCTTGTCATTTCTTACTGCTTTTCTTTCCTTTACAGGTGGCTTTACATTGGGTGACAAGCCAAATGGTTTCCTGTAAGCCAAGAAACCATTACAACGCTGGGTGGTAAACATATGACTATACGTGCTCCCCACATGTCAAGAAGTGGGTTGGTGGAGGGTTAGTGTCCCTCCCCATAAAACAAATAACTCAAAGTCAAATGGCCACCCCTTACGGGATTATGGTGTCTGGCAATAGACAGATAGATAGATAGATAGGTTCTCTTGGTGTTTAGCATTACAGTACTTTTGATATTCCTAGGTGTGTTTTGATGTCTACTGTAAATATGACTGAATGACCGGAAAACACTGCCAAAGTAAGCAGAAGTACTGTACAAATAGGTGAAGTATAGGTTGCAGGTTGGGTATAGGTAGGGTCTGGGTACAGTAAGGGGATTTTGTTCATTATCCGGATATGCCACTACCCAGACATGCCTTTGGTTCTTTTACATAGGATAATTGATATTTTACTTGACAATATCTTGTAGTTCTCCAGGTAGTCTGTTCTCCTGTTCTTGTTTCTAGATTTTTCACACCCCTTGTACATTATTAGTAAATAGGGAGTGAAAATTGATGACTAATTATCTATCTATCTATCTATTGCCAGACGCCTCAATCCCGTTTGGGGTGGCCACAAACAAATCGCCTCCAAGTCGCCCTGTCCCCCGCCATTTCACCCCCGTGCTCCCAACTCACACCCCCCTCTCTCATATACCTCTCCACCCCATCTCTCCATCTCATCCTCGGCCTCCCCCTCCCTCTTTCCCCCTCCACCTCACTCACATACACTCTCTTCGTCAGTCTTTCACCCTCCATCCTCTCCACATGGCCAAACCACCTCAGTGTGTTCCTCATAACGCTTCCTATCACATCCACATCAACACCACAATGCTCCTTTATATCCTCATTCGTCAGCCTGTCTCTCCATGTGACTCCACAGGCTCCTCTTAAATAACTCATTTCCACGGCTCTCACTCTTGACTTGTGTCCTTCCAACAACGTCCACGCTTTACTTCCGTACGTTAGAGTTGGTATCACAATACTGTCATGTAGTAACTTTTTCACTTCCATGCTCACTTCCCTGTTTCTTATCACTGTTTTCAAAGAACCAGCAACCTTTCTTCCCTGCTGTACCCTTTCAAGCACTTCACCCTCCAAACCTCCATCCTTACTCATCACACTACCCAAGTACTTAAACGTACTCACATTTTCCAATTCCTCACCATCCAACCTCGCTGTACATTCACTGACTTCACCTCTCTCAAAGACCATCACTTTACTCTTCCCTACATTGACCTTTAGATTCCGTTTCCTACACACTCTCTCAAACTCATCCACCAAGCCTTGCAGCTCTCCTTCGTCTTCACTCAACAACACGGTATCATCTGCAAACAACAGTACAGGGAGTTTCCAAACACTATCCTCTCTCACCAGGGCCACTCCAACATCCACTACCCTACCTTGTACCTCTTTTATTACCCCATCCATGTACAGATTGAACAACCATGGAGACATGACACATCCCTGTTTCAACCCAACTTTCAAAGAGAAAAATTCACTTAGTTCACCATCCACACGCACTGCAGCCTTCGCACCATCGTACATACTCTTCACAGCATTCAACAACTTCCCATCTATTCCATATATTCTTAACACTTTCCACAATCCTAGTCTATCCACCCTGTCATATGCTTTCTCCAAATCCATGAAAGCCGCATACAACTTCTTTCCCTTCTCTAGAAACTTTTCCACTAAAGATCTGAGAATGAATATCTGATCTACACAACCTCTTCCCTTCCTAAAGCCTCCCTGTTCTTCTCCAACTAATTTCTCTGTTCTTTCTCTAACTCTGTCAATAAGTATCCTACCATACACTTTTCCTATTATACTAAGAAGACAAATGCCCCTATGATTACCACACACTTCTTCTATTATACAGGGAATAATAAAAGTAAATATACAGGTATGTCAGTCTGGAGTATATATGTATGCGTATAAATCATTATTTTATTTGTGTAGCTACTAAGATTGGGATATTTGTTCTCTAAACCCCATTAATGTACAAAACATGAGGAGTCCAGTGCTAAGAGATCTAGTTTTTAGTATTTTTGCTTGCTCTTAGCCCCATAAACTTGCCTATTTGGGCTGATAATTGTTTTTATTTTTCATACTCGGTAGTTTAACTATTGTTTAACAGTTCTGCTTTAGTGCCTTCTCCTTCACTTCTAGAGCCTACCTCACCCCAACTCTCAGGTGGGTCTCATTCACTATCAGCACTGCTAAGGGCAAGTTACCCCCCCCCCAACCCTCACCCTTTAATGACCCATACAATCTAGCTACTGTATCGTCATGTTCCCCAATAAGAACTCAAATGTGAACTGGGTACAGTGAAATGAAATCTCACCCGCCATCAAGTCTGTTGCCTCTCGCTGACAGGCAAGGTTATATTGCTGCAACATGCCAGCTGTCACCTTCCCTTGAGAGTGTAGTGCATCAATCAACCGGCTCCTAGCATCTGGGGTGGCTGGAAGGGGTCTAGAATGGGATACAGGTGACAGTTACTATACTGAATCATCATTATTAAAATGCTAATTTTTTAATGGTCTTTCCACTAACAAAAGGGGTAGGCAGGATCCTAATGGGAAACACAAAATCCAAAAGTAGGGAATTTTCTGAATTTTGCACTACAGCAACTAAGCATTCCTTATCGGACCTAGATTAAGTTCCTCTACTGCCTAATCACTCTGATAGAAAAGAAAATCAAATTGATGTCACCAAAACATCAGTAAGGCAGTTATAAACCCTCTGGCATTATCCTCCTCTCACTTTTTTGTATCCTCAATACACAGTGACATACTCAAATAAGCAAGGCCTAAGTGTTTGGTTTAGACCTACAGTAGTTAACGGCTCTCTCAGTTAAGCTTCCTTCCACATAGTGAATGTTAGTGTGCATCAGGGGTTAGTTTCGAGGCCCTCGTTGTTTATCATGGTACATAAAGCCTTCTCACGTGACTTCAGAAATGGACTCCCGTGGGAGATGTTGTATGCTGATGATTTGGTGTTGATAACAGAGAATGAGAGGGAGGCGGAGGAAAGATTTAGGAAGTGGAGAGATGGTATGGGGCATAATGGCCTATGAGTACATGAACATAAAACAAAAGTGATGATTTCTAGGGTTGGTGGCAGTACTGTCAAAGACGAGGGAAAATGGCCATGTGCAACCTGCCACAGTGGGCATGGAAAGTATTTCCATTTTGTGCAGTGTCTGTGATAAGTGGGTCCATAAGAGATGCAGTGGTATTAGAGGTAGACTGCGAGATAATACTGATTTTATGTGTGCAGTGTGTCAGGGAGAGCAAGTGGAGATTGTCAGGCGTGAATGGATCACTTGCTGGTGGGTCTCTTGAGTGTGTGGAAGAGTTTTGTTATTTGGGACACATGTTATGTGCTGGAGGTGGGGCTGGAGCTAGCACTGTGGCTAGGGTGAGAAGTGGCTGGTAGAAGTTCAGGGAGTTGTTGCCTCTCCTGACACTGAGAGGGTTCTCCCCACATGCTAAGGGATCTTTGTATGCAGCATGTGTTAGGAGTGTAATGCTGCATGGTAGTGAGACCTGGGCAGTAAAGGAAGAGGATACTTGCAGGCTCAAACGTACAGAAATGACAATGATTAGGTGGATGTGCAATGTGTCCCTGGGTGCAAGGCCTGCGTGGGCTAGGTTTGCAATGGAAGAGTTGAGAGGTAGAATGGGACTGGAGTGTATTAGTGTTGTGATAAGGAGAGGTAGATAGAGGTGCTTTGGGCATGTGGGAGGATGGGGGATGATAACTGGGTGCAGAAAGTGAGAAGCATTAAAAATGGGGGTGGGGCTGCGAGGGGTAGACTGAAAAAGACCTGGGACGAGGTCGTTAAGTGTGACCTCAGGGTTAACCCGCGCCGTCCCGGTGACGTGAATTAACGCGGCAACATTGCAAGGTCCCTAATGTACACAATTTTCAATTTTCGCGAGTGATTTTTGGCATGTATACACGGGACACCTTCCTCTATTCCTCTACAAGATGCCAAGCAGGAACAATGCCTTACACCGCATAATCTCTCCGCCCCCCCCTGCACGCCACTGTCTCGGCAATTCACCTGTTACCAGTGACCTGGCCAATAAAGACATTCAGGGCCATAGTGATTCCCCAATCGATGACAATGTGGAGGACAAAGTTTACATAGCATTAGAGGAAGAAACAGTCAGAAATGATGATCAGGTAATGTGGGAAAAAAAAGGTCATGAATGGTGATGAGTTAGTGAGTGAAACAATGCTTATAATGCCTATATTACTGTTTGAAAACCAATATACTCTTGTACTACATGTGTCCCTCCAACAAGGTCCAGGCTTCACTTCCAAACATTAGTGTTGGTATCACAATACTGTCATGTAGTAACTTTTTCACTTCCATGCTCACTTCCCTGTTTCTTATCACTGCTTTCAAGGAACCAGCAATCTTTCTTCCTCGTTGTACCCTTTCAAGCACTTCACCCTCCAAACTTCTATCCTCACTCATCACACTACCCAAGTACTTAAACACACTCACATTTTCCATTTCTTCCTCATCCAACCTCACTGTACATTCACTGACTTAACTTCTCTCAAAGACCATCACTTTACTCTTCCCTGCATTCACCTTTAGATTAGGTTTCTTACACACACTCCCAAACTCATCCACCAAGCCTTGCAGCTCCCTTTCGTCTTTACTCAACAACACAGCATCATCTGCAAACAACAGTACAAGGAGTTTCCAAACACTACCCTCTCTCACCAGGGCCACTCCAACATCCACTGCCCTACATTGTACCTCTTTTATTACCCCATCCATGTACAGATTGAACAACCATGGAGACATGACATATCCCTGTTTCAACCCAACCTTTAAAGTGAAAAATTCACTCAGTTCACCACCCACAAGCACTGCAGCCTTAGCACCATCATACATACTCTTCACAGCATTAAACAACTTCCCATCTACTCCATATATTCTTAATACTTTCCACAGTCCTTGTCTATCCACCCTGTCATACGCTTTCTCCAAATCCATGACAGCAGCATACAACTTCTTTCCCTTCTCTAGAAACTTTTCCACTAAAGATCTAAGAATGAATATCTGATCTACACAACCTCTCCCCTTCCTAAAGCCTCCCTGTTCTTCTCCAACTAATTCCACTGTTCCTTCTCAAACTCTGTCAATAAGTATCCTACCATACACTTTTCCTATTATACTAAGAAGACAAATGCCCCTATGATTACCACACACTTCTTTTTCCCCTTTTCCTTTGTACAAGGGAATAATTATACCTGACTTCCAATCCTCTGGGACTCTACCTTCCTCCCAGGACAATCTGCATATCTTCCACATCCATTCTACTACTATCTCTCCCCCATGCTTCAGCATTTCACCACACACTCCATCAATTCCTGGGGCTTTCCCCAATTTGACTTTCTTCAATGCTTCCACAACTTCTATACTACTGATTTCTTCCTGTCTTCTCACCTCCCTCTTTCTCCCAGCCAATCCCCAGCCACTTATACTCGCATTTCTACCATCCTCTATGTTCAACAATTCCTTAAAGTATTCTCTCCATCTGCTCACTTTTTCTCCCTTCTCCACAAGTAATCTACCATTTTTATCTTTCACTCCCCTGCTAAATTCACTGCCACCCTGTCTTACTCTCTTCACCTCTTTCCAGAACATTTTCTTACAGTCCCTCCACTTTACACTCAAATTCCTTTCAAATTTCTCATCCACTCTCTTCTTACTCTCTCTTACTAATCTTTTCACCTCTCTCTTTCTTTCTACAAATAACTCTCTCTTCCACCTCTCAACTTCTTCCACGACCCTATTTCTCATCCATTCATTGTATGCTTTCTTCATTTGTGCCACAGCCTGTCTCACCTCGTCATTCCACCACGCTGTTCCTTGCAACCTCTTTCATCTTCTCTTCACCCCACACACCACATCACATGCTGCACATATTTCTTCTGTGAATATCCTGCTTCTTCCTTAGCCTTTATCATTCGTTTTCTGTGCCTGTCCTCCTCTCTTCCTATTTCTCCCATCTTTCCTGTCACTTCATATTGCTTTTCTTTCCTTTACAGGTGGCTTTACATTGAGTGACAAGCCAAATGGTTTCCTGTAAGCCAAGAAACCATTTACAACACTGGATGGTAACCATATAACCAAATCATGCATGCTCCCTACGTGTCAACAAGTGGGTTGGTGGAGGGTTAGTGCCCCTCCCCATAAAACAAATAACTCAAAGTCAAATGGCCACCCCTTGCAGGATTGTGGCATCTGGCAATAGACAGATAGCTAGAATATCCTGCACACACCTTCCACGTCCCCAATTTGCTCCAATTCATATTTACCAAATCGTTCCGCCACTTCTCTCTTATATTCTGCCATTTTCTCGTCCTCTTGTAACCTTTCCACTCTCCTTGCAACTACTTCTTCCCATCCTTCCCTTCTTCTATTTCTCCACCTTGCTTGGATCTTGATACTGGCCACCACCAAGTGGTGGTCAGAAAGTCCACTCCCCCAACCTCTATAAGCTCTTGCATCCATGACACATCTTCGCATCCTTTCATCCACACACACATAATCAATCACTGCCTTCCTTTCATTCAGTTCACCACCCACTCTTTTCATCACTCGCCATGTATACCTGTGGATCATTTTGTGCCTGAAGAGGGTATTGGCTATCACCAACCCCCTCCTGGCACAAGTGTCCACTAATGCACTGCCATTCTCATCTGTCTCAGCAGGCACACCCCACTCACCAACTATTTCATCCACCTTCACATTCCCTCCTTTACCAATCATATCATCGATCAAAAACACTCTCTCATTCCTTCCAAACTTTTCCATGCACACTTCCACATTTGTCCAAAACCCTTCTCTCACTCTGCTTGCACGATCTTGCATTGGCGCATACACACACACAATCGCCCACATTTGTATTCCAACTTTCAATCTTACCCACACAATCCTTAACCCAACTGATCCATATTCTCTTATGTTCTTTCCATCTTTTACCCACAACAATACACACTCCTTCATTTGCCCTCTCATTCTCACCTACTCCTGCACATATACCCCATCCATACTCCCATTCTCTCACACTCTCTCCTCTCCATTTAGTTTCAGTTACTCCACATACATCCACTTTGGCACCCTCAAGCGCCTGGACAATCTCTCTCTCTTTCACCTCATCATTCGCACCCCTTACATTCCATGTTGCGATCCGTACCATGTTCATTGTCTGGTCCTTGGTCGTCATATGCTTTCTCCAAATCCATGAAGGCCACATACAACTTCTTTCCCTTCTCAAGAAACTTTTCCACTAAAGATCTAAGAATGAATATCTGATCTACACAACTACTTCTCTTCCTAAAACATCCCTGTTCGCTAATTCCTCTGTTATTTCCCTAACTCTGTCATTAAGTATCCTACCATATACTTTTCGTATTACACTAAGAAGACAAATGCCCCTATGATTACCATACACTTCTTTTTCCCCTTTTCCTTTGTACAAGGGAATAATTATACATGACATCCAATCCTCCGGGACTCTACACTCATCCCAGGCCAATCTGCACATCTTCCACATCCATTCTTATACTATCTCTCTCCCATGTCTCAGCATTTCACCACACACTCCATCAATTCCTGGGGCTTTCCCCATTTTAACTTTCTTCATTGCTTCCACAACTTCCATCCTACTGATTTCTACCTCTCTTCTCACATCCCTCCATCTCCCAGCAATTCCCCAGCCACTTACACACGCATTACTTTCATTCCCTATGTTTAACAATTCTTTAGAGTATTCTCTCCATCTGCTTACTTCTTCTCCCTTCTCTACTATTAATCTACCATTTTTATCTTTCACTCCTCTGCTAACTTCACTGCCACCCTGTCTAACTTTCTTTACCTCTTTCCAGAACATTTTCTTATATTCCCTCCATTTTACACTCAATTTCCTTCCAAATTCCTCATGCACACTCTTCTTACTCTCTCTTACAAATCTTCTCACCTCTCTCTTCCTTTTTGCATATAACTCTCTCTTCCATCTCTCAACTTCTGCCACACCCATTTCTCATCCACTCATTATATGTTTTCTTCTTTTGTGCCACAGCCTGTCTCAGCTCTTCATTCCACCATGCTGTTCCTTGCACCCCCTTCTCTTCACCCCACACACCACCGCACATGCTCCACAGATTTCTTCTGTGAATATCTTGCACACACTTTCCATGTCCCCAATCTGCTCCAATCCATATTTACCCAATCGCTCATCCACTTCCCTCTTATATTCTGCCTTTTTCCCATCCTCTTGCAACCCTTCCACTCTCTTTGCATGAACTACTTCCTCCTGTCCTTCCCTTCTTCGATGTCTCCATTTCCTTTGGACCCTGATTCTGAATACCACCAAGTGATGGTCGGAAAGTCCACTCCCACAACCTCTATATACTCTTGCATCCGTTACACACCTTCTCATCCTTTCATCCACACACACAAAATCAATTATTGTCTTCCGTTCAGTTCTTTTATCTTAATAATAATAATAATAATGATAATAATAATAATCATCATCATCATCATCATTATCATCATCCAATCCTACGTTGCCCCATGAGGAGTGTAGAAGCCCAGGGCTAGGCAGTTGGTCCTGACATTTAAGATGAGAGTGACCAGCCTCACTCATCCCTGAGTGGCATTACGTAAGCAATAAACCCCAACCACTCCTTGGATATAAACCTTCACCAGCTCAATCCAAGTGGAGCACAATAATTACCCACTAAACCACCAGGCGCCAAAATTTGGTTATATGGTTACCACCCAGCATAGTAAATGGTTTCCTGGTGTACAGGAAATCATTTGGCTTGTCACTCAGTGTAGAGTCACCCACAGGCAGAAGGAAGAGGAAAGAATGAAGGAATGAAAGACAGAAGAGGGAGTGCAAAGTCACCCGTAGGCAGAAAGACGAGGAAAGAAAGACAGAAGATGGAAGGAAAGAAGTGGAGGAGAGGACAAGGCAGACACCCGAGAGCAGCACAACACTGAGTGAGTGGATAATAATAATAATGTAATAACAATATTAGGGTCATTTCATGCCAAATCACCCAGGGCTCCCCAGGTCACCATTAAAAGAAACTTTGAAAAAATCACATACAGTCAAATCCTGATGTGATACCCCGATAAGTGATACCCCAGGTTGAAATACTATCATACCCCTCCTAACGATGGTCAAGCTCTTGTTTTGCAATGCGAATGGTGATGTATCATCCGGGAGTGATGGATCAAAAGTTTGAATTACGCGCTTTTCCGCAGCCAGCTGAGCCCGCCTGCCTACCGGGATGTGCAGAAACACTCACACAGCCCCACACCCATCGCTCACCCCACACAAACCCATATCTTTCTTCTTGCACCACCTCTCACTGAGTGAGGATCTCTCTTATGCTCACCTACCCCGCATCGAGTTGCATCACCAACATTACGCAAGCCGCTATCGTAGTACATCGTAACTACTGTATGCCCCAGCAGTGCCATGAGTTGGGCAGTGATACTAACCATGTGTGGAGTGTGATTTTGGGATAATTTTGGCGTAATTAAGTGTGATCGTGTCTGGTAAGGGTGCTGCACATGGTGGGGCTAGTGGTGCTAGTGGTGGTGCTACTGGTGGTAGCAGCAACCCTGGTCGCGGTGGGAAGTGGCCTGCAAGTGTTGGTGCTGACGATGTTACCACGAAGTGACCTTGTGAAACTCTATTGACGTGAAGTTAGATAATCTTAAGCATCACAACAAGGCGAGGGCGCGTGTGCCATCGCTTCAGCTCTCCACCTGGCACAGTCGACTGTCTCGACGATCATCAAGAAGGAGGAGGCCATCAAGACTGCCACTAGAGAGGTTGCAACCTTCATCGCCTCCCGTATCACCCGCCAGAGAGACCCTGTAATGGAGGAGCTGCAGAGGATGCTCTGCACATGGGTGGAAGATCAGAGCAGGAGGAAGGCACCCATTAGTCAGACAATCATATGTACGAAGGTGAGGATGTCTGGTTAGGCTGCGAGTGTGGATGCAGTGGCGGCGGCAGTGTTCCCTGACAAGCTTAAGCAGATCATTGTGGAGGGTGGCTACAGTGCGATAATGGTCTTGAATTTTGATGAGACAGGGCTTTGGGGGGATGAGAATGTCCTCCAAGACATATCTTGCAATTGAGGAAAAGTCTGAGACGGGGTTCTAGGCCTTGATGGACTGGCTTACACTGCTGCTGGAGGGCAATGTTGAGGGTGACCTCAAACTAACCCGTACCATGCTGGGGGGGGGGGGGAATGATAGCCTTCTATGCTGGCTGATTTTGGATTTTTTTTCTGGCTAAATGGGCTTAAAACATCAATATAAGATCCCTGGCACTAATAAAAGTAATCACTATAGCCAGAAAGTTGGCTGAACTTAGTCGGATTGGTGTCACTCTACCTTTGATATCTTCAGGGTTACTGAGAGCAGAGTGGCTGTGAGCTTGTGAACTGATATTGGACTTTTTTTTCTGGCTAAATGGGCTTAATACATCAATATACGATCCCTGGCACACATAAAAGTAATCAGCAAAGCAAGAAAGTTGGTTGAACTGAGTCAGGTTGGTGCCACTCAATGTCTGAAATCTTCAAGGTTAGTGAGAGAGCTGAGTGGCTGTGAACCTGAGAACTGATTTTGGATTTTTTTTTTTTGTGGCTAAATGGGCTTAAAATATCAATATAAGATCCCTGGCACTAATGAAAGCAATCAGGCTGGTGCCACTCGACCACTGAAATCTTCAAATTTACGGAGAAAGCAGAGCAGCTGTGAGCCTGTGAAGACTGTCACCCGCCTCCCGTGCTCCTAAATCAGTGTTGTAAGCGTAGTGGAGAAATGTCTGAAGTTAGCAAGATATGTTACTACCTTCGATTTTACTTCGGTTGCTTACAATGGGTTCTCAATGCTGCAGGACGTTGCTCTATGTCACTGGCATTTTAGAGAGGGACGTAGATCTACATTGCTAGCGTGATATGGGTTAAAGCTGCTCCTAGCCTACCACTCCAAAAACCAGATGGCTCTGGGTGGCTATGTTAAGGAGAATTTGGGGGTAATTTGGAAAACAAACAAGGTCTGGCTGACGTCCAACATCTGTTCTTCCTATTTTCACTCTTGCCACTCTCGTGTCCTCAAGAACTATACGTCCAGAGAGAACTTAGCCAACAAATTTCTCGTGGTGGTGGACAACACGCCTAGCCACCCTACTACAATGAAGGAGTGGGCACATAACATAGAAGAGGTGTTCATGCCCCCCAATACAACGTCATTGTTGCAACCCATGGACCAGGGGTTTAAAAGATATTTAAGGCATACTACCTCTACTGCACTAGGCAACAGTTGGTTAGGACGTGTCACAGAGAACACAGCATGACAGTGCAGTCATTCTGGAAGAGATATAAAATATGCCATGCCATCAAAAACATCATGGCTGCATGGAGGGAAGCAAGCCAGCCCACCATTAACGGTGTGTGGCACAAGCTGTGGCTGGAGTGCATACACTCCCTCACCAGCTTCCCTCAGGGCATGCGAGCACCACCAGTAGAACAGGTGTGGCAGGACATTTGCAACTGTGGCATGAGGCAGACTTCGGGGAGGTCAACGAGGAGGATGTGGAGGAGGTCCTTGAAAGCTACAGGGAGGAGCTCCTCAATAGGGAAATTCAGTGGTTGCACTAGGAGGCACAAGAGGAGGAGGTCGTCCCTGGGGTACGAGCCCTCAGCATGAAAATCCTGATGAAGATGATGGCCAAGGTTGACAAGGCCATCGCACTTATGCACACTCACAACTCCCTCCCAGGACGAAGCAGGGACACATCTGATCGGCTGGAGGAGGGGATGAAGGTGTACCGAGTGATGCTGGAGGAAAAGAAGAGGGTGGGCAGGGAGACTACCATCACTGCCTTCTACAAACATTCCCCCACCAAGCCAGTGACCCGCAGAGGATCTCCCCAGCCCTCGACCAGCAGAGAAACACCGAGGGCCTTCTCCCACTGAGAACGTTGTGCTCGGCCCCTAGTGCTGGACCTCACCTCAAGCCGATCCCCATCTCTCGCGTCACCTGAGTCTCAACTGCAGCACTCTGCCACTCCATCGCCATCTTCCTCGTCCCAGCCTCAATCTCCAACATCACTCAGCCACTGCCTCTGTCTCCCTTGCCACCATGTGAGCCACCGCATCTGTCTCCCTCGCCATCCACGTCAATCATCTCAGTGGTCTCCCTCGCCACCTCACCATTCATTGCAGCTGTCTCCCTCGCCACCTCACCATTCATTGCAGCTGTCTCCCTTGCCACCTCACCATTCATTGCAGCTGTCTCCCTCGCCACCTCACCATTCATTGCAGCTGTCTCCCTCGCCACCTCACCATTCATTGCAGCTGTCTCCCTTGCCACCTCGCCATTCATTGCAGCTGTCTCCCTCGCCACCTCATCATTCATTGCAGCTGTCTCCCTTGCCACCTCACCATTCATTGCAGCTGTCTCCCTCGCCACCTCACCATTCATTGCAGCTGTCTCCCTCGCCACCTCATCTATCATCACATCGTACCCATTGCCATCCCCAGAGCCATCGCATTAGTCTCCCACTACCATCACCCCACCTCACCAGGCTTCCTCCCCCTCTGACCCTCCCCTACAGATAGGGTTTGAGGACTCTGAGGAGGATGAGTGCTAGGGAGCACCACATGTCCCCTAGCCTGGAGGGAGGATAACATGGATGACGACCAGGACCAGACAGGGACTTGCAAGAAGTATGTGATAAGAGGTGTCTGATATTTTCTGACCTACTTCTCATGATTTTCAGATTTAATCTGATAGTTTCTTAGAGAGTTATAACCAGGTTTTAAGCTTAGGTTTGCTTCTTTTACAGCTGTTAGGCCACTTAGATTGCCTATAAACTTGTTTTGGGGCTTATTTGGGTGGGTTTAGGATATGGTTGGGGGGGAATCCCAAGGCTCAAAAATCTATCTA
Source organism: Coenobita brevimanus (assembly GCF_032717465.1). Lineage (NCBI taxonomy): Eukaryota > Metazoa > Arthropoda > Malacostraca > Decapoda > Coenobitidae > Coenobita > Coenobita brevimanus. Next base: position 38,384,979 of record NC_137018.1, read on the forward strand.
TCTATCTATCTATAGCCTGACGCCCTAATCCTGCAAAGGGTGGCCGCAGACAAAACGTCTCCAAGTCGCTCTGTCACCCACCATTTGACTACCCTCCCCCCAACTCACCCACCCCCTCCCTCATATACCTCTCAACTCCCTCCCTCCACCTCACCTACATACACCCTCTTAGTCAGTCTTTCATTCTCCATTCTCTTCACATGTCCAAACCACCTCAGAGTATTTCTCCTAATCTTCTCAACCACACCCACATCCACCCCACAGCGTTCCTTCACTTCTTCATTCGTCAACCTGTCCCTCCATGTCACTCCACATGCTCCTCTCAAGTAACTCATTTCCACTGCTCTCACTCTTGACTTGTTCCCCTCTTGCAAGGTCCATGCCTCGCTTCCATACGTCAGGGTAGGGATCACAATACTATCATGCAGTGACTTCTTAACTTCCATACTCACCTCCCTATTTCTCATCACTGCTTTCAGTGTACCAACGACCTTCCTTCCCTGCTGTACCCTTTCATGCACTTCATCCCCCAAAGTTCCATCCTTACTCATCACACTACCCAAGTACTTGAATGCACTCACATTCTCCATATCCTCACCATCCAACCTCACTGCACACTCTGTGACTTCATTCCTCTCAAACACCATAAGTTTACTTTTGTTTACATTAACTTTCAGATTCCTCCTCCTACACACTGTCCCAAATTCATTCACCAAACCTTGCAACTCCCATTCATCTTCACTCAAAAGTACTGTATCATCAGCAAACAGCAACACCAGAAGCTTCCAAATCTCACCCTCATTCATTAGAGCCACCCCCACATCCACTGCCCTACCTTGCACCTCCTTTACAACCCCATCCATGTATATATTAAACAGCCATGGAGACATCACACAACCCTGTTTCAGTCCCACATTGATATCAAAGAACTCACTCAGCTCACCATCCACTCGCACCGTAACCCTAGCTCCCTCGTACATACTCTTCACAGCACTTAACAATTTCCCCTCCACTCCATATATTCTTAATACCTTCCACATACCTTGCCTATCTATTCTGTCATAAGCTTTCTCCAAGTCCATGAAGGCAGCATACACTTTCCTTCCCTTCTCTAGATACTTCTCCACTAAACATCTTAGAACAAATATCTGATCTACACACCCTTTTCCCTTCCTAAATCCCCCTTGTTCTTCTCCAACTAGCTCCTCTGTCATATGCCTAACCCTATCAATGAGTATTCTACCATATATTTTACCAGTCACACTAAGTAGGCAAATACCCCTATGGTTACCACATACTTCTCTCTCTCCTTTTCCTTTGTATAAAGGAACAATTATACCTGATTTCCAGTCCTCTGGAACCCTTCCCTCTTCCCAAGCCAATCTACACAACTTCCATATCCACTCCACAACAATCTCACCCCCATACCTAAGCATTTCACCACACACTCCATCAATTCCTGGGGTCTTTCCCAACTTAATATTCTTCATCGCTTCCACTACTTCCGCCCTACTGATCTCTTCCTCCCTCCTCTCATCTCTTCTTCTCCCAGCCATTCCCCAACCACTTATACTTGAACTGCTCTCACTCTCCACATTCAACAAATCCTCAAAGTGCTCCTTCCATCTCCTCAGTTTCTCTCTCTTCTCCACCAACAATCTATTATTCCTATCTTTCACTCCCCTACTATTTCCCCTTTCACACTGCCTTACTTTCTTTACCTCCTTCCAAAACAATTTCTTACTCTCCCTCCATTTCACACTCAGATTCCTCCCAAACTCCTCATCCACTTTCTTTTTACTCTCCTTCACCAGTCTCTCAAAAATGCATCCCTATATTTTACATGTAAAATCAGCCCTGTTATGCAATACCCCGCCTAGCAATGGGGTTTTTCTTAACACATCCCATCATTAAACCGAGGTTGACCTGTATATAATACCATCAAAGTTATGCATTTATCCTAAATTTTAGGTCAATACATGCAAATGATTCTGAAATAAGACCTTTAAAAAATTTCTTTTTCTTTCTTTCCTGTTTCTTTTTTTCTTTACTTTTTTAATGCATTTTTGTCAAAGTTTGGAGAAGTACATCTCACTTTCTGTTATTGCTACAGGGTTCATATCCTTTGCTTAAAACTAACTTTTACAGAATTTTTCATATCCGTTGTCAAAAGAGGCCTATCTCTTTTCATTTATCTTCCATAAAGCTCCAAAAATGGATAAGTGGCCATTTTTTTAGAAAACGTCCAACCACTTCCAGGCCCCACTGCAGGATAGTGGTTCATGCCTCAGAGTTCTGATTTCTTGCATTCTCTCTCATGATGCATGTTCACTTGACCATGATGCCAAAAGCATGTACTGTAATTCACAAAACTGAAGTTATAAGATGCTGTCAAAATAACAACTTATAAGATGCTGTCAAAATAACAACTTACTTTTTTTTTAACAAAAATGTGTTTTATTCAAACAACAAAAATCTCATGACAGTTGAAGGGAACCTTTATTTTTTTTATCATGTACAGCTACCACAAACTGATGTAGGACCTCCGCCCACAAGGTATTAAAAAATGCAGAAATCATAGTATATCACAATGTTTGTTCATGAAATGCCATTCATTAATATGAAATCATGTTTCCCTCGTTTTTCAGGACCAGTTGGAAGCGTTTTGGCATGGAATCACTTAGATCTCTAAAGTAATCTAAGGACATTTCTTTGCACCAAACATCTGTCAGTTCAGTCTCGAGGTTGTCCAGAGTGGATGTCTTCTTCTCTGCCATGACTTTCTTCATCTCTGCCCAGCAGTTTTCTATCAGATTTAGATCCAGACTGTTCCCGAGCCAGTCAAGGACCTCAATCCGATTATCCTGAAGCCATTTTGTCACCTTTCTTGACTTGTGACATGGAGCTGAATTATGCATGAAAAAGTAACATCCATGAATAGCAAAAAAATTTAACAAATGATCTTTCAGAACTTGAATGTACCAGCCACCATTCATCATCAGGTTCTTAGGAAGAAAGTAGAGGCCTCCCCTTCCCATTTCATCTGAGAAACACCCCCATGCCATTACTGATTGTGGGTGCTTAACAGTTGGCACTGTGTAAGCAGGGTCATATCAACTATGGGAGGCAGGGCGACGAACCTTGGCAAAATGCACCTGGAACACTTGATATGTGCTTTCATTGGAAAACATAACTTTTCTCCACTTATCTGATGTCCAGTGTAAATACTTCTTGGCAAACTGAGAGCACTGCTTCTTCATACAGTCAGTAAGAAGCAGTTTCTTGGCTGCAGTGTGGCTTGACAAACCCAGCTCCTTCTGCATGCAGTGTTGGGTAGTTCTAATTGAGACGTCTTGTATTAGCTGGGGATGCATTCTCTTCAATTTGCTGTTGTCAGTCGAGGATTCTTGATTACTTCCCTCTTCAGAAGCATATCTGTACCTCTGGAAGTCATCCTCTTCTTTCCACAGCATGCTTTTGCTCTGGTACGACATCAGGTGGCAGGCCACGCGCTGCAGCAATAATCTTCATGATGGTCAAGTTTGTGCATCCAGTATGTTCACAAATCGTGCTGATAGGGACATTATCCTGCCTCCATGCAAAGATACGGACCCTCTCATCCCTTGGGTAGTACTTTCCAGGCATGACAACTCAACTCTAGGAAAATAACAGGGCAAACAGTAAAGCATACGAAAAAAAGGGTGCAAGTTCGGAGCAATAGGAACATATGCTCCCACTTTCGCTTCGGGGCTAGCACTGACGTGCTAAGTGTTTCACCACCTCCCACCAAAACCAGAGGAGTTGCCAATTACTTTTTGCCAAAAAAATTCACTTGGTAGTGGTGGAAACACAAAGACAGAAAACTCTCCCACAGCAATTCTGTGTGTAGGTCCTAAGTCAATTTGCAATGGGTGTATTTATATACATTTCAAGATTGTTTATGCAAAATTTCATTAACCCGTACCATCCCAGGCATTTTTGCAATTTTATACACACCCAATACCAGTCCAAAAATGGAAAAAAAATTTATTGTATAAAACAATCCAAAAGGACATATAATTCAAGGAAAAACAAAAAAAAGTACTCCTTATAGGAGAAATAAGAGTGGGATGGTCATCTATCATGTTTTTAGTCCAGTTTCCCATGCCGCAAGCGATGTTTTCCCACCCAGATGGGAGGGATGAGAGAGAACCGGCGAGGAGAATGGGGGACTCCCCGTTGTCAATATCCTCCTCCTCTGGGTCATATTCCTCCCCAGAAGAGTCAACCAGGTCTTCCTTGTCTGAAAAATCACTAAATGAAGGGACAGAAGGGTCAATATGACCATTTCAACAGCCTCCTCCAGCCCAATGAGGCGGAAAAATGGAGTGATTTTCATGACATCCTGCCGCTATGATGGACAGTGGCACACTGATGTTACCCACCCAAGCAGAACCAAACCCTGTGCTACAAGTGCTTGGGCACAGTGTTGCTCATACGTTAAGCTACTCTTTAGCAAAAAATTAGCTAAATTGAAGCAGTTTCAGAAGAGCTACAGTACTTGAATTTAGCTGTCGGCATCATCACGTCGGCGGGATTAATCGAGATGTTTTGTACTGTCGGCATCATGCCGACGGCGGGAGTGTAAGGGTTAAGAGCATCAAAATGTTTCTACTTTTTAAGATAATGATAAAAAAAGACAAATTTTATGATAAAATGCATACAGAAAAACATGGATAAATACAATATGTTCTCTCAAAAGTACATACCTGATCATGTGTGTCTGTCTTATCATTTATCATAATACCAAATTTTGGATGACAGGCAATGTTTGTTATTTTGACCTAAAATGTGAGACACAGTCTCTAAGCCACAAAAGATAACCAAATTCTTATTCCAAAAGATTTGTTTAATTGGACTGATCCCAACATTACTGACATATATTTTTTTCTATTTAGCTTAAATTTCAAGTAAACAGCATACTGACAGACTTGGTTTACAAGAATATTTTCATAAAGGTAAAACACTGGCTGCCATTAGGTCCCACCACTGCTTTATACCCGCATCAACAAATTACAATATATGAAGATGAAATGAACATCATTTAATACTGCTTACACCTCTGTTTGTGTAGGACAGTCAAATGAAGCTGACAGCAAGTGGCAAGACTGCCAGCCTGCTAGGTACGTTGCCTGTATGTATGATTCCAACTGGTATGTTGAAAATATAAAAGATTGCTCAGATGAACATTCTGATGTGTTGGCAACTTTCATGAAAAGGTTGCTCAATGATATACTCACCTGCCCTCCAATATCAAAGAAAGATGAGTGCTGGGTGCCCCTACAACATATTATATGTCTGGTTGATGCACCTAATGCCCAAGGAAGGGGTGTTCATCATTACACATTCAATCAGGGTGATCAAAATAAGGTTTTGTCTCTCCTCCCACAAGTTTTGTAAGAGTTAAACTGTATAAAATGTACTGTTATAAAAATTACTGCATTTAGTGGAAACATGGTGTAAAAAGTGTATTACCATGGGACTGTACGATGTCTCATCCAAATAGTTTTCTGTCCATGTAAATTTATAAATATGTCATGTACTCAGAAAAGTCTTCTACTTTTAATACTGTATGTTGTGTATGTATATGTTCTTAATTACATCATTTCATATTCAGTGATAAAACCAAATGTATTTCTGTGTTTAACATGTATCCAATACACACCAAAAACAATAAATATCTACAAGCAAGTCAAGTATATGTGTGCTTTTGAGAGAATATGTATTTACCTATATTTTTCTATATTCGTTTGATCATAAAATTGGTCACTACTTGTCATTATCTTAAAATCAGATGCATTTTGATACTTGGAATGAAACTTTGCATAACCAATCTTCAAATGTATATTAATACATGATAAAAATATAAATGTTCCAAGTAACTGTCATAGTGAAATTCTTGTTGTCTGAATAAGGCATATTCTTGTTTGGGGGGAAAAAAAAAAAAAAAAGACAGCATCTTACGGCTACAATTTTGTGAATTAAAAGCTTTTGGCAGCATGGGCAAGTGAACCTACACCATGAAAGACAATACAAAAAATTAAAATTCTTAGGTATGAACCACCATCCTGCAGTGGGACTTAGAAGTAGTTGCATATTTTGTAAAAATTGGTCTTTTATCCACTTTTGGAGCTTTATGGAAGATCAGTGAAAAGAGGCAGGCCTCTTTTGACAACAGAAATGAAAAATTCAGCAAGAGTTAGCCTTAGACAAAGCATATAAATCCTGTAGCAATAATAGACTGTGAGAAATACTTCTCCAAGCTTTGACAAAAATGCATTTTTCAAAAAAAAAAAAAAAAAAATGCTGAGAGTCTTAATGGTCTTACCTTGGAAACTAGTGCGTGTATTGACCTAAAGTTTGGGATATATGCATGTGATTTTTTTTCAAAGTTTTCTTACATGGTGACCTGGGGCACTTTTCAAATTCCAGGTGATTTGGCATGGAATGACCCAGTAATGATGATGATGATGATGATTTCCATGAAATTAAATGTTTGGCTGATAAAAAATCCAAGTACAGTACAAAAGCTTCCAATGCATCAATATAAAGGAAAATAGAACATAATGATGTGCAATGAGCAGGATCAATTATGTACAAACCTTGGAGCAAGTAGAGTTGGAAGGAATGCTGTGCGGAAGTGAGTCTCACGGAAGACTGAAGCCTCAAGCACCTGGCCGGATATCTTACCAGTCTGCTCGAAATGTCGAATTGCTGTCTCTACCTCCTCACACACTGCCTGCACAATAAACATGCAGTCATTAACACTTTCCATCCCATGACTTCTTTTTCAATTTAATCAGGCTACCACTGTTTGCTTTGTGTTTGCTTATAAAGGTTCTAACATGCTTGCTTGCACTGGCCTTGGTCCTTTCCTGGTGGCTCTCCATGCTCCTCGATTTCTGGTATCTCTCCATTTAATCCCTTATCCCTGATGCCACACTCTATGACCTCTTCCCTTCTTCTTTGGTCTGTCTCTTGCAATTCTACTCTCAACATTCACACTTCCCACCCTCCACAACCAGCTGCCACCCTCCAACCTCTCCACATGACCAAAACATCTCAATCTACCCCTTCTCATTACAACACTAATACATTCAAGTCCCATCCTTCCTTTCAACTCTTCATTTGCAATCCTAACCCCTCCAGCCCTATCATTCAAGGATGCACTATGCATTAATCCAATCATTCTCATCTCTGTATAAATTGAGCTTACAAATTTCCTCCTCCTTCACTATCCAAGTCTCACTACCATACAGCATTACACTCCTAACACATGCTGCATACATGAACCCCCTTAGCATGGAGGAAGAGCCCTCTCAATGTCTGGAGGGCCAACAACTCCCTAAACTTTGTCAAACCACTTACCCTTGCTAATGGGCTAGCTCCAATCCCACCTCCAGCCCATGTCATGTCTTCCAAATATCAAAACTCTTTCACACACTCAAGAGACTCTCTTGCATGATTAATCCAATCCCACCTCTCTGCTTTGTGTACTATCCTTTACATACTGCACACTCAAAATCAGCATTATTTTCCAGCCTACCTCTAATGCCACTAAACCTCTGATGCCCGAACTTATCGCAAACACTGTACAAGTAAAGTTACTTCACACCCTTGTGGCAAACTGCACATGGCCATACTCCTGTCTTGACAGCACAACCATTTCCTCTAGATATCATAACTTTTGTTTTATCCATTTTTACTCTTACATCCTTACATCCCATTCCATCTCTCCACTTCCTAAATCTTTCTTTCACTACCCTCTCTTTCTCCGCAACCAACACCAAGTCATCAACATACAACTCTTCCCACTGGGGTCCAGTTCTGAAGCCATGCATGAGAGCTCCAAGCACCATGACAAGTAATATGGGGCTTAAAAGTGACCCCTGATGCACACAATCATTTACAGAAAACTCATCATTCAAACCTCAATTCACTCTCACCTGAGTGCAATTACCAGCCTCGTAAATTTACATAACACTCTAACTAATCACTCCTAAATCTAGCTTTTTTGTTGCCCACTTCTCCATCCCCCTGGGCACTGTCAAAAGTCTTCTCCAAATCAACAAAAACAAAGTACAACTCTCTCTTTCTTCCTAAATATTTTCCTGACACTGACGATTTAATTCAGCTCAACAAAGTTCTCTATTAGTGAAGGGCTTAATAAAGGGAATATTGAACATCTCCCATTCATAAAGTCGCGTAATTTCAAGGTTCAATAAAATCATCAGGTGGTTGGGGGGGGGGGGAACAGTATAAAGCCATCATCACAGTGAAGGGATTAGTAGCACTGCCCTTTTGATCCAGTACAGTACTTCTAATTCTGACCATTATTTCAAATTAAGATATTCCAGTTTGGATAGGCAGTACAGCACACCCCCTTTATCTGATGGGATTCTGTTCTGGAAAGTAGACTAGAAAAGAATTCATTTGGTACCAGGATAATTATAACATGAGTTTAATGGGGTTGTTTGAGGCCAAAGGGGGGGGGAAGAGAGAGAGAGAGAGAGAATGTGTGTGTGTGTGTGTGTGTGTGTGTGTGTGTGTGTGTGTGTGTGTGTGTGTGTGTGTGTGTGTGTGTGTGTGTGTGTGTGTGCACTGGTTCTTAGACCTCCTCCAATGCCTTAACTAACTACTGTCCTTCTCTGTATCAACTATGAGGAAGAGCAGAAGTAAGACAATAAAGTCCCGCAACAAGTGTAACGAACCTTAAGTGGTGCTGGTTCCTAGTCAAGTCACCATCATGGGTTCCCCCCCAAGACTGGGGGACAGGTGGTGCCCCTGGGCACTCACCTGTTGTTCTCAAGAACACTCACGTCAGATGAAGGAGAGTGAGGCAGCAACCTGAGCACCATGCTTTCCACTACAGGAAGCGCTCTGACCAGATATTATCACATACTCAACACTCACTTGTTTGTCCTCGAGAACACACATCAGGTGATGGAGTGCTAGGCAGAGCCCTCAGCACCATTTTTCCTTTAGGGGAAGCACCTCAATCAGACATTATCACAGACTTTCAGTTATTATTATTAAAAAAAAAGAAAAAGAAAAAAATCCACTTAAAAGCAAACAAAGAGATGCCTTGCAAAACACCAGCTGCACACAAAGGACTGTGAGAGGTTTGCGATGTTATGCAGGGGAGTGAAGCAATGTTCATGCATCGCGATGAATGAAAGACATGCAGTCACTACTGTAGGACATGTGAGTGAGAGGAAAGCCAGCAAAGGATGGAGCAGCCCAACTGTTCAAAGGAATGGTAGAGTTACAGAGCTTGTGAAGAACTGCTGGAACAGGTTTCTGCACCTGTACACACTGGCAGTCTACTTGGTTCCAACAGGTGATTGTCGGCTTGTGTGTTGGGCTTTTCATCTGCCACCTTCATTGTTATACCAGGAGTGATGCACTGATTACAGGGAGATGGTACTCATTTATTTCCTGGGTTGTGGAGTCAGTACCCAAAATACCTGACTCCGACTCTGTCTCCGACTCCTTGATTTCTTGTGTGTCCGACTCCGACTCTAACTCTGACCCCTTAACCCTCCGCTGGTACGGTGGGGTATGTCATACCCACAGTGACATTTCCATGCATATATCTTTTGTCTGGTGGCAGTGGTACTTCCACCCGCCCATGTTATTTCTTGTTATCCTACACCGAGTTGATCCATGAGTACTCTCAGTTTCCTGCTGATCACAGTCGGGAGTGGACAGCAGGTAAATGCATCTGGGTATATACCCAAAAGTTCCAGCAATTTGGGGACAATGCCATGTCCCAAAGCAGAACAATCAAAAACGTGAAAATTTTGATAACTACCTATTTTTCTTATTGAACAGGTCATTTCAAAGTGTTTTGTCACACCAACCCTGAAAACAGGTGCATGTAGGTGTGGGGTGATTACTAGGCTGTGGGGAGTAGGCCTATAGGTACAGGGGTTGGACATAACCAACTTTTCACATGAAAAGAAAGCACTTCAGTGTGTTCTGTAACATCTACCATGAAAACAGGTGTGTATGTAGGTGTGGGAAGATAACTAATGTGGGCAGTAAACCTACAAGGCCTTGGTGGTACTTAGGGAGAAAAATTTTGGCAACAACCAAATTCTCTCTTCAAAGCCCTCCACTTCAATGGGATTTGCCATACCAACCATAAAAACAGGTGTGTATGTAGGTGTGGGGAGATAAAACAGGTATGGGAGTAGCCCTACAAGGCCTCATAGTCATTCAAAAACTAACACAGACATATATGAAAGTTTATAACCACCAAGGACATCAAAATAAAGTTGAATAATGCTACAGATGCATTTTTCTGGTACAAGCGGTTCAATGAAGGATGAATGTCCATCGAAGACTATGACCGTATGACCATTCTGGACAATTGTCAACAGGAACAGCACCAAAAAACATCAGAAATGTTCGTCAGGCTATCCCTGCAGATCGCAGAAGAACCATCCATGATGTCTGTACTATCGTAAGCCATGTACGGCAGCGTACAACACATTTTGTCGGACGTGTTGGACATGAGAGACACATCGCTGCAAAATCTGTGCCAAGACTGCTGAGAGCCGAGCAGAAGGCACATCGTGTTGCAGTTTGCAGGGAGCTCAAGAATCAGGTCAGAAATGATGCCACCTTCATCTCCAAGGCCATAACTGGTAGCAGTAGTAGCAGTAGTTGTTCCCTAGGCAGTCTGACCGAACAGCCCCGAGTCCTAAGGAAGGCCAAGGCCAAGACCGGGCTTTCCCACAGAGCTCTCAAGGAGTGTATGTTGTGCAGTTGGTGTAGGTGATTGTGTGCATTGCAGTCTTCATAACTGGTGATGAATCATGGGTCTATGGTTATGACCCGGAGACAAAGCAGCAGTCATCGCAATGGAAGTCTCCCAATTCAGTGAGGCCGAAAAAAGCGTGTCAAGTTTGCAGCAATGTCAAGTTGATGTTGATCATTTTCTTCAACATCCAAGGGATTATTCACAAGGAATTCATCCCACCCAGTCAATCTGTCAGTGGAAAGTTTTACTGTCAAATTTTGCAGCGTCTGAGGATGAACGTCCACTGCAAATGTCCAGAGCAGTGGAAGAACAACGACTGGTGCCTGCACCATGACAACGCCCCCGCCCACACATCAATTGTTGTCCGGCAGTTCCCGGTTTCCACTAACACGGTAGTCATTCCCCACCCACCCTATTCACCTGACCTTGCCCCCTGCGAATTTATCTTGTTTCCCAAGCTGAAATTACGACTGAAAGGGCATCGATTTGACTCAATTGAGGAAATCCAGACAGAATCGCAGGAGGTGCTCAAGATCATCACGCCCGAAGCCTTCCAAGGATGCACAGACTCATGGAAAAAACGTTGGAACCTATACATGCCCAAGGGAACTACTTCGAAGGCGACAGTGAGAACTAGGAGGGAAGGTAACTTTTTTCCTACAATATTCAAATTGCTGGAACTTTTAGGTAGCACCTCGTAAGAACCGTTACATGGTTATTTATGAATTAATATATTTTCTTTATGCAAATTACATTGAATATGTTGATCTGTGAACAAAATACATTGGAAAGTGTTGCTGTGTCAATGAAAGTATGTCAGATTGCGATAAAATACACGAGAGTATGTTAGTCTGTGAATTCAGTACATCAAAAGTATACGTATGAAATAAATTTCATAATTTCTTGTGAAAATAATTTGATTTTCTTGTCCAAGTAGCATAATAAAATGGTTATCTCTTTTAAATAAATTGTGCAAAACAACAAGTTGTTAAAAACAGGTGAGAATAATACAAAGAAGAGCTTGGGATATATCATACTCCACCGCACTAACGACAATAAATTTTCAGCCGCACCAACGGAGGGTTAAACTTTCTCTACAAGAAATCTGCCATGACGGGTCTTCTCTGATTTGCACATGCTCAAAATTCCCACCTCACAGCTTAAAGGCACTGGCAGACGCTTCCATGTCACTTTACACTATAATCATTTCATTCCTAGTAATTTCATATTAAAGACACCTCTAGATTCTTGAATCAAGAAATTATCCAGACGCATTCATTCAGTGGGAAATCTGCTGATCATGGTGTCTGTTTACATTTTGTTCTTTTTGTTTTGTCTACAGATGGTAGCAGGTATGTTTATGTTCAACATTAATGAAGAGCAGGAGAACATCAAACAAGTCCTAAATAAAATGTGGAAAATAAGAGAAAGCAAAAAAGAACTGCAGCAGCAACAAGAAAAAAACTGGAGTCGAAAGGCAATAGCTCCACATTAAATCTACATCATGTTTAAAATTTATTTACTGGTGGTCAGAGTCGGAGTCAGAGACGGGACTTTTTACCGACTCCGACTCTGACTCCAGCATCACCATAATTGCTTCCGACTCCAACTCCACAGCTCTGCTTATTTCGCATCATTACAGCGATTTACTGATTAACAGGAGATTGGATAATGGGGGTGTGTTATACATTTATACCTGATGCAGCTCTCCTTGGCAATGAATATCTCTGATCACGCATTTAAATATGCACATATCGGCATACATGTTTGCATGCATTCATGTATGCATGCACACACACACACACACACACACACACACACACACACACACACACACACACACACACACACACACACACACACATTAGGCACCGAGGAGAGCAGATGCACGCCGCCACCGCTCCATACCTGGCCAACTTGGCCAGTGGCATTACCTAAATTAATATCTTTATATGAGTCAAGCTCTGTACCAGGTTAGACTAAATGGAGTTCTAATGTAAAAAAGGAAGAAGTTTTAAGTAAGACTTGTATGCGCACAATCAGCTGATCATTTGTTTAGTCTACAACTGCACCAGAGAATGTTAGTAGTATACAGTATATGCATTTAGTACTGATGGATGACCACATCTATCTCTCTATCAATTGCCAGATGCCTCAATCCCGTTTGGGGTGGCCACAAACAAATTGCCTCCATGTAGCTCAGTCCCCCGCCATTTCACTACCCTGCTCCCAACTCACCCCCCCCCTCTCTCATATACCTCTCCACCCCATCCCTCCATCTCATCCTCGGCCTCCCCCTCCCTCTTCCCCCCTCCACCTCACTCACATACACTCTCTTCGTCAGTCTTTCACCCTCCATCCTCTCCACATGGTCAAACCACCTCAGTGTGTTCCTCATAACGCTTCCTATCACATCCACATCCACACCACAACGCTCCTTTATATCCACATACTTTAGTAAAGCAAATTTGGAAAAGAAAAGGGATAAAGATAGAAAGCAGGATGATGATTTCTACCAAGAACTGGTTGAAATAGAGACTCACAATAAACTGGTGGAACGAGTACACAGACTAGAGATGGCTTTTCAGAATCAGATTGATGAAATTAAGAAACAGATGCACTTGCAAAAGGAAGAAATAGAAAAATTAGGAAAGGAAGTCAACAAGAAAGACACAATCATAGATGAGTTAACAGTAGAAGTGGGTACACTTAGGAGGAAAATTAGTGAAATGGCAAGTACAGTAGTCAACCACGAGAGTATTATGGAAGAGTTCAAAAATGATACAGAGACAATTTGGCAAGTAAGCAGTCTGATAGACCAAAACAGTGATACTGAGGAGAAGATAACACAGGTGAATGAAGCTGTGCAAAGCTACAAAAATGATGTGGAAACCACTTATGCTGAAATGGTGAAAGTAAAGAAAGACTTGGAAACAAGGGTGGAAGAAAAAAGGATTAAAAAGGAAGTGAAAAGAAAATTCCAAAACAATCCTAAGTTAGTCAGAGATTCAGCAGATATCAACAAATCTATAGTAATCACTGGTATAGAAGAGGAAGAAGTAAAAAACAAGATCTCAAGAGACAAAAAGGAGATGGCAAATGTAATAAGCATATTGAAAGAAGTATCAGAGGAAATCTGTAGTAAAGATATAGAGGAACAAAAAAGGTTAGGGAAATACGAGAGAAGCAAATCAAGACCCCTAAAGGTAACCTTCCAGAGTGTAAACACCGAGGAGGTGATACTAAAAAATGCAATGAATCTTATGGAAAAAGTTAAAAAATGTATGGATAAAAATATGCCTAACACAAGAGGAACTGGAATTACTGAAAGAGAAGAAGGAGGAAGCAAAAACAAAAAATGAGGGAAGATCAGAAGAGGAAATGAATACATTTTTTTACAAAGTAATTGGATTGCAGGTACGAAAGTGGTACATACACAGGAGGGAATAAAAAGGAGGAAGGTAGTAGAACCAAGTCATGACAAGTATATAAACAAGATGACTAAGTTGATGTACTCAAATGTGGATGGAAAAGTGTCTAAATTATTAGAGATGAATGATTATGTCAGAGAAAATGAACCACATATAATATGCCTAACTGAAACAAAATTAACACCAAGGATATCAAATGACATCCTAAACACAGAGGAATATAATATATGGAGAAGAGATAGGAACTTAAAAAAAGGAGGAGGAATTTTAATATTAGCTAAGAAAAATCTAAAAGTCAAAGAAATAGAACTAGATATACCCTCACAAGTAAAACTGATTGCAGTAGAGATCAATACATCTGAAGGGAAAGTAATTGTAGCCAATTTGTACATGCCACCCAGATCAAACACATGGGAAAGAGACGAATATGAGGACCTAGCAGAGAGTACAATTCAGAGTTTAAGATCATTACTACATAAAATGGAAGAGAAATCAGAAAGAATTATACTAACAGGAGATTTTAATACAAATATAAATTGGAATACTCTAGATATAATAAGCCAAGAAAGCTGTTGAGACCAAAAGCTCCTGGATCTCGTGCAGGAGTTTTTCCTAACGCAACATGTAAGAGAAAGCACCAGAAAAAGAGGACACGATGTACCCTCAATGCTAGATCTCATATTCACTAGGCAAGAAAACGATACTGACGATTTAATATATCACCCTCCATTCGGCAAAAGCAACCATGCAGTAATATATTGCAACTTCACCACATGCACTTTACATTTCACACAACGTATCCCACTACGTTACAGGGGTTGGCGCCAGCAAGGGCATGCGGCCAGAAAACTTTGCCCCCGCTACCTAGTGGCGGACTTCTGGGGGGAGGCGTGGCAGGGGTTCCGCCGGCATAGATCATGGGTCCAGGGCGAGATGGGGCTCGGGCCTGTGCTAGAGGGTACAGGGCATTGCGGTTCCCAGGCTGCCGCTTCCGCCCAATAGAGAGGGGCCCGAACCTGGGAGTAGCGCCCCAGGAGGCTGCCCTATCAGTGGGTGTATAATGGCGGGATAGTTGCAGTGCCAAGACGCGCTTGGAGGGTGTCCCTGCAGCTGTCCTGGCAGGGTGCACCGAGGCCACTACCACAGCCACTGGTAAGCTGGTGGGCTAGAGGTCCCAGATCCATTGCCTGGACCTGGGATTGTGCAGTGAGTGGGACCTGTGCTGTGTCTGTCCCCATTTATTAATACTGAAGATGACAAAACAAAAAAGGTTTCAAAGCAAGCCTGAGGACAGTAAATCACCCATGGGGATGAGAGTGGGTTCATGGAATGTGGGAAGTTTGAGGGGAAGAGCGGGGGAAGTCGTTGAGGCATTCAGTAGGAGGTGGGTGGATGTGGCGTGTTTGCAGGAAGTCCGGTACAGGGGTATATCAGCCAGAAAGATTGTTGGGAAGGACTGTTGCTATAAGTTGTTTTGACAGGGGGGGACAGACGGATATGGAGGTGTTGGTGTGATGGTTGCGGAGAAATGGGTGGAATCTGTTATGAATGTTTTGAGAGTAAGCGATAGGATATTGGTAGTGAAAATTCTGTTGGGAAGAAAGATAGCTGTGATTATATCGGCATATGCTCCACAGGCAGGATTGGATGAATCAGAGAAAGATAGATTTTGGGATGATTTGATACGTGTAGTGGGCGGTATGCGGGATGATGAGATAGTGATTTTGGGAGGGGACTTAAATGGTCATGTAGGTGAAACAGCACAAGATTATGAAGGAGTTCATGGGGGATGTGCATATGGTCTAAGGAATGCAGAAGGGGAAAGGATACTCGAGTTTGGGGAGGCAACGGACATGATTGTGTGCAACACACATTTTAGGAAAAGAGACAGTAGGTTAATTACGTATGAGTCTGGGGGAAATAGCAGTCAGATAGATTATTTTCTGGTTAGGAGGGCCGATAGGAGGTTAGTGAGGGATGTTAAAGTTATAGGAAGTGAGGAGTGTTTGCAGCAGCACAAACTATTGATTTGTGATATGGTGCTTAAAGAACAAGTGATGAAAAAGAGGACTTATGTACCTAGGAGGAAAATATGGAAGCTGAAAAACCAAGTAGTAAGGGATGCCTTCTATAGCGAGTTGAGGAGACTGGTGGCTGAACAGTGAGCTGTAGACAGAGGCGTTAATGAACAGTACAGAGTCCTCAAGAACAATTTCTTGAGAGTTACTGATGTAACATGCGGCTGGACAAGAGGACCACCAAGACATAAAGTAACTTGGTGGTGGGATGAGGGTGTAGAAGCTGCAATTAAGGAGAAAAGAAGGCTTTTCCGGGAATGGAAGAAGGGTGGTAGCAAAGAGGAATATTTGGCTGCCAAGCGTAGGGCTAGGACAGAGGTATACAGGGCAAAGTCTGAGTCACAGAGACAATTACTTGATAACCTAAATCATGGGGAAAGGAAAAATATATTTAGGGTGGCAGGTCAGGTGAAGAGGGATAATCGGGATATCATAGGTGAGCAGTGTGTGAAGAATGATGAAGGAAGGGTAGTGGTGAACAGTGAGGATATTAAAGATGCATGGAGAGAGCATTATAACCAGTTGTTGAATGGGGAGTTTGACTGGGACAGGGAAGGTTTGGAGCCAGCAGATCCAGTGTCTGGCCCTTGGCCTTTGATTGATACTGCTACTGTGAGTGAGGCAATAGGCAGGATGAGGGTGGGGAAGGCAGCAGGTGTGTCTGGGTTGACTGCCAAAATGTTGAAGGCCTCAGGCGATATAGGGGTGAGTTTAGTCACTGACCTGATAAATAGGATTATTTATGAGTGTGTTGTACGAGTGGATGGAGTGGTTGGTCAGTGGGGTGTGCCAGCGGAAGTAGATGGGAATGGTAGTGCTTTGGTGGACATCTGTGCTGGTAAGGGGTTGGCAATAGCCAACACCTACTTTCGTCATACGATGATCCACCGGTATACATGGAGAGTAATGAGGAGGATGGATGGTGAACTTGTTGAACGAAAGGCAATGATAGACTACGTGTGTGTGGATGAGCGAATGAGAAGACAAGTGTTGGATGCAAGGGTGTGGAGAGGGTGGGGGAATGGAGTCTCGGACCATCACTTAGTGATGGCCAAGGTAGAGCTGCAAAGAAAGTGGTTGAGGAGGCGAAGGGGAATACAGGAAGAAGCAGCTCCTGTGAGAAGAGTGGAGAAATTGCAAGATAGTGAGAAGAGGACAGAGTATAAGAGCATAGTGGAAGAAAGATTGGGAAGGTATGAGCTAGAGCAGATGGAATGGGTGGAAGACGTATGTAAGATATTCACGGAAGAGATAAGCGCAGCGTGTGAGGCGGTTTGTGGAGTGAGGAGGAGATGCAAGGGTGTGCAAGGGACAGCATGGTGGAATGATGAGGTGAAACGAGCTGTGGAACAAAAGAAGAAGGCATATGGTGAATGGTTGGCGAGTAGAGGTAGGGGAGAAGATAAGAGAGAGAAGAGAGAGGTATATGTGAGCAGGAGAAGGGAGGTTAAGAGACTCGTGAAGGAGAGTAAGAAGAAAGTGGATGAAGAGTTTGGGAGGAATCTGAGTGTGAAATGGAGGGAGAGTAAGAAATTGTTTTGGAAGGAGGTAAAGAAAGTAAGGCAGTGTGAAAGGGGAAATAGTAGGGGAGTGAAAGATAGGAATAATAGATTGTTGGTGGAGAAGAGAGAGAAATTGAGGAGATGGAAGGAGCACTTTGAGGATTTGTTGAATGTAGAGAGTGAGAGCAGTGTGAGTATAAGTGGTTGGGGAATGGCTGGGAGAAGAAGAGATGAGAGGAGGGAGGAAGAGATCAGTAGGTCGGAAGTAGTGGAAGCGATGAAGAAGATTAAGCTGGGAAAGGCCCCAGGAATTGATGGAGTGTGTGGTGAAATGCTTAGGTATGGGGGTGAGATTGTTGTGGAGTGGATATGGAAGTTGTGTAGATTGGCTTGGGAAGAGGGAAGGGTTCCAGAGGACTGGAAATCAGGTATAATTGTTCATCTGTACAAAGGAAAAGGGGAGAGAGAAGTATGTGGTAACCATAGGGGTATTTGCCTTCTTAGTGTGACTGGTAAAATATATGGTAGAATACTCATTGATAGGGTTAGGCATATGACAGAGGAGCTAGTTGGAGAAGAACAAGGGGGATTTAGGAAGGGAAAAGGGTGTGTAGATCAGATATTTGTTCTAAGATGTTTAGTGGAGAAGTATCTAGAGAAGGGAAGGAAAGTGTATGCTGCCTTCATGGACTTGGAGAAAGCTTATGACAGAATAGATAGGAAAGGTATGTGGAAGGTATTAAGAATATATGGAGTGGAGGGGAAATTGTTGAGTGCTGTGAAGAGTATGTACGAGGGAGCTAGGGCTACGGTGCGAGTGGATGGTGAGCTGAGTGAGTTCTTTGATCTCAATGTGGGACTGAAACAGGGGTGTGTAATGTCTCCATGGCTGTTTAATATATATATGGGTGGGGTCGTAAAGGAGGTACAAGGTAGGGCAGTGGATGTGGGGGTGGCCCTAATGAATGAGGGTGAGATTTGGAAGCTTCCGGTGTTGCTGTTTGCTGATGATACAGTATTGTTGAGTGAAGATGAATGGGAGTTGCAAGGTTTGGTGAATGAATTTGGGACAGTGTGTAGGAGGAGGAAGCTGAAAGTTAATGTAAACAAAAGTAAAGTTATGGTGTTTGAGAGGAATGAAGTCACAGAGTGTGCAGTGAGGTTGGATGGTGAGGATATGGAGAATGTGAGTGCATTCAAGTACTTGGGTAGTGTGATGAGTAAGGATGGAACTTTGGGGGATGAAGTACGTGAAAGGGTACAGCAGGGAAGGAAGGTTGTTGGCACACTGAAAGCAGTGATGAGAAATAGGGAGGTGAGTATGGAAGTTAAGAAGTCACTGCATGATGGTATTGTGATCCCTACCCTGACGTATGGAAGCGAGGCGTGGACCTTGCAAGAGGGGAACAAGTCAAGAGTGAGAGCAGTGGAAATGAGTTACTTGACAGGAGCATGTGGAGTGACATGGAGGGACAGGTTGACGAATGAAGAAGTGAAGGAATGTTGTGGGGTAGATGTGGATGTGGTTGAAAAGATTAGGAGAAATACACTGAGGTGGTTTGGACATGTGGAGAGGATGGAGAATGAAAGACTGACTAAGATGGTGTATGTAGGTGAGGTGGAGGGAGGGAGAGGGAGGGGTAGACCGAGGATGAGGTGGAGGGATGGAGTTGAGAGGTATATGAGGGAGGGGGGGGTGAGTTGGGGGGAGGGGAGTCAAATGGTGGGTGACAGAGTGACTTGGAGGCGTTTTGTCTGCGGCCACCCTTTGCGGGATTAGGGCGTCGGGCTATAGATAGATAGATAGATAGTGTTGTCCCAGATGATTGGCTGAAGAGTTTAATAGTAAATGTGTATAAAGGGAAGGGTGATGCCCTGGAAAGAGGAAATTATAGAGGTATAAAGCTTTTAGATCAGATAATGAAGGTAATGGAGAGAGTTTTAGAAGGTATGATTAGAGAAAGAGTGAATATTGATGAGATGCAGTTTGGGTTTATGCCAGGTAGGGGGACCACTGATGCCATATTCATTGTTCAACAGCTTCAGGAAAAATATATTGGTAGGAGAAGGGATCTTTATTTTGTTTTTGTTGATTTGGAAAAGGCCTTTGACAGAGTACCTAGAGAGGTGGTGAAGTGGGCAATGAGAAGGCTTGGCTTGGAGGAGTGGCTGGTTAGGGTGGTTATGGCCATGTATGTGGGTGCTCACACCCAGGTGAGAGTGAATGGAGATTTGAGTGATGAGTTTTCCGTGAATGTTGGTGTGCATCAGGGGTCAGTCCTGAGTCCCACGTTGTTTATCATGGTACTTGAAGCCCTTTCACGTGACTTTACAAACGGACTCCCGTGGGAGTTGTTGTATGCTGATGATTTGGTGTTGATTGCAGAGAATGAAAGGGAGGCGGAGGAAAGGTTTAGGAAGTGGAGAGATGGTATGGGGCAAAAGGGTTTAAGGGTAAATGCAGATAAAACAAAAGTGATGATGTCTAGGGTTGGTGGCGGTACTGTCAAAGACGAGGGAGAGTGGCCATGTGCAGTTTGCCACAAGGGCGTGGGAAATAATTCCATCTTGTGCGGTGTGTGTGATAAATGGGTGCATAAGAGATGTAGTGGTATCAGAGGTAGACTGCGAGATAATGCTGATTTTATGTGTACAGCGTGCCGGGGTGAGCAGGTGGAGATCGTCAGACGTGAAAGGATTGAACTTGCTGGTGAATCTCTCGAGTGTGTGGAAGAGTTTTGTTATTTGGGAGACATGTTGTGTGCTGGAGGTGGGGCTGGAGCTAGCTCTGTGGCTAGGGTGAGAAGTGGTTGAAGAAGTTCAGGGAGCTCTTGCCTCTCCTGACATTGAGAGGGCTCTCCCTACGTGATAAGGGGTCTTTGTATGCAGCATGTGTTAGGAGTGTAATGCTGTATGGCAGTGAGACCGGGGCAGTGAAGGAGGAAGACATTCGCCGGCTCAGACGTACAGAAATGACAATGATTAGGTGGATGTGCAGTGCGTCCCTGCGTCCAAGGCCTGGAGGGGCTGGGTTTACAATGGAAGAGTTGAGAGGTAGGATGGGACTGGAGTGTATTGGTGTTTTGATGAGGAAAGGTAGATTGAGGTGGTTTGGACATGTGGAGAGGATGGGGGATGATAATTGGGTGACGAAGGTGAGAAGTGTTAATATTGGGTGTGGGGTTATGAGGGGTAGACCGAGAAAGACATGGGACGAGGTCATTAAGTGTGACCTTAGGGTTAAGGGACTGAACAGGGAGGCTGCAATGGATCGTGCAGCGTGGAGAGCCGCCATTAGGTGACCAAGGCTGACACATGCAAGCATGTTGGAGCCTTTAAAAACGAAACGATTGCACATGATATAGTTAACAGCAATGAAAGTTACAAAATGAGACTAAACTATAAAAAGGGAAAGTACAGTATCATGACCTAAAGAAGTACTTCTTAGAAACTGATTGGGATAAGGAGCTTAGAGAACAAGATTTAAATGCTATATATAAAAAATTCTGTGAACTTTATGAAATAGGAGTCCTGAAGTACATCCCACAGCACAAAGAAGCAGAAAAGAAAATAAAGAAATGGTTCAATACAGAATGTAAAAAATCAAAAGAAAAAAGAGATTTGTTGTGG
Organism: Coenobita brevimanus; assembly: GCF_032717465.1. Classification (NCBI taxonomy): domain Eukaryota; kingdom Metazoa; phylum Arthropoda; class Malacostraca; order Decapoda; family Coenobitidae; genus Coenobita; species Coenobita brevimanus. The sequence continues at coordinate 38,406,427 of NC_137018.1, forward strand.
ATTAGATACAGAAGACACAATAGTGAAAGGGCATATAATAATTACAAACAGGCAAGAAACGATTATACAAGAATAAGGAGGGAAGCCCAAAAACAGTTTGAGGAGGATATCATAAATAAAAGTAGTGATCAACCGAAGCTATTTTACAGCTACATCAGAAGCAAGACCAAAGTAAAAGATAAAATACAATCCATTACGGACGAGGGAATCACCTATACACAAGAGAAGGATATTTGTGAAGCACTAAACAAGAATTTCCAATCAGTTTTTACAGAGGAAAAAAATTTTGAGAGTTATGTGGAACATGCATGCCCACACATACTACCAGATATAAAAACATAAGAAAAAGTAATACAGGAGGGGCTAAGTAAATCAGACAAAGGAAAAGCAAATGGTCCTGATGAAATATCATGTTAGGTGCTACATGACTGTGCAAAGGAGTTAAGTAAACCATTATCTTTAATTTTCAAGAAATCCTTGAGTCAAGGGAAACTACCTGATATTTGGAAGAAAGCAAACATTGTTCCCTTATTCAAGAAAGGGAATAGACAAAATCCACTCAACTACCGACCAGTATCACTAACCAATGTTGTAAGCAAGGTATTAGAAAAACTTATAAGAAAAGCTTGGGTAAATCATCTAGAAGAACACAATATGGTAACAGAAAGACAGTTTGGTTTCAGCAAAGGAAAATCATGTGTTACTAATCTGTTGAGCTACTATGACAGAGTGATAGACACATTACAGGAAAGAGAAGGATGGGTGGACAGTATCTATTTAGATTTCAAGAAAGCATTTAACACAGTACCACACCAAAGACTTTTATGGAAACAGTACCATCAATGAGGAATTCGAGGCAAACTGTATTGTTGGATGCAAGATTTTCTCATAAGAAGAGAAATGAGAACAGTACTAAGGGAAAATTACTCATCATGGAAAGAAGTGACTAGTGGAGTACCACAGGGCTCAGTGCTGGCACCAATCATGTTTTTAGTGTATATAAATGATACAGACAGTAACACTGGAAATGAAAGCTATCTAAATATGTTTGCAGATAATGCAAAAATACAAAGGAGAATTACTAACACAGACTCTTGTAAAGAGCTAAAAGAAGAATTAAATAAACTTCATGAATGGAGTAATACATGGCAAATGGAATTCAATGTGGACAAGTGTCATGTAATCTATCTATTGGCAGACTCCTCAATCCCGTTTGGGGTGGCCACAAACAAATCGCCTCCACATCACCCTGTCCCCCGCCATTTCACTGCCCTGCTCCCAACTCACACCCCTCTCTCTCGTATACCTCTCCACCCCATCCCTCCATCTCATCCTCGGCCTCCCCCTCCCTCTTCCCACCTCCACCTCACTCACATACACTCTCTTCATCAGTCTCTCATTCTCCATCCTCTTCACATGGCCAAACCACCTCAGTGTGTTCCTCATAACACTTCCTACCACATCCACATCCACACAACAACGCTCCTTTATATCCTCATTCGTCAGCCTGTCTCTCCATGTGACTCCACAGGCTCCTCTTAAATAACTCATTTCCACTGCTCTTACTCTTGACTTGTGTCTTTCCAACAACGTCCAAGCTTCACTTCCATACGTTAGAGTTGGTATCACAAAACTGTCATGTAGTAACTTTTTCACTTCCATGCTTACTTCCCTGTTTCTTATCACTGCTTTCAAAGAACAAGTTTGGTAAAAGTGGAAAAAGACCTGAGTGGGATTATAAGTTAGGAAATAAAACCCTACACACTTCAGAAAGAGAGAAGGACCTACATGTGATTATCAATAATAGACTATCTCCGACTGACCACATCAGTGAGAAGGTACGGAACATGTATACACTGCTTGCAGATGTGAGAACAGCGTTCACATACATAAATGAAGACATGCTAAGAAAGATACTAACATCATTCATCAGACCAACCCTGGAGTATCCATTAGTAGTCTGGAGTCCTCATTTCAAAAACCCACATAGACAAGATTGAAAAAGTTCAAAGGATCGATACAAGATGGGTACCAAGCTTAAGGGATCTAAGCTACGAAGAAAGACTAAATAAACTGAATCTACCAAACTACAGGAGAGAAGGAAAAGAGGAGACATGATTATGCTATATAAATGCATATCAAGGAAGGAGAAAATAGACATAAATGATTACTTAACCTATGGGGAAACATCAGCAAGAGGATACTGCAAAAAACTGCATAAGAAGAAAGGAGATAAAGACATAAGGAAATTTAGTTTCCCAAATAGAGCAACTGATCAGTGGAATGCACTACTGAATGAAATAGTGTGTGCCAAAACAATTCACAAATTTAAGGATATGTACGATAAATATGGCTTAAGACATGGGACAGTACGAGCTTGACTCATTCCTGTAAAGATACAATTAGGTAAGAACAATTAGGCAATTAGGTAAGCACACACACACACACACACACACACACACACACACACACACACACACACACATTCACACACACACACACACACACACACACACACACACACACACACACACACGAGCAGCCGGAGAGAGCAGACGTCCCAGCCATCGCTCCTAACCTTGAGTAGTTTCAGGAATTTTGTCTGTCCTGTCTCCTAGGGTCTTTCTTTAAATTTAAAATAATAAATTGTTAGTAGACTACCAAAAATGTAAAGATTTGTTGCCTATAGTATACATGAATGTTTGTGGTTTATTCGGTAACAGCTGTTTTGGTACTTTACCGGTACATTAAACATGGCCGAAAATGTAAACATTGAGGGAATGGAATTTCAAGGATTTGATGCTAATACAAATGTCATGGACCTGGTGAAAACATTAATTATGAGGATTAGTGAACTCGAAAAGAAAGTAGAGAATCTAGTGATAAAGGATGTGTCAGTAAATACGGAAACCACCATACAGAGTCTGATCCAGTCCAATGAAACAGCCAATGAAGAGATTAGGAATTTGAAGCGGGAAAATGTTGAACTGAGGAGGAAACTAGAAGAGAGTACTAATAAAACGGAGAAGGTGAGTAATGTATTAGAAGAACATAAGGCAAAGTGGGCACACGTAAAAGAAGAGCAGAAAGAAGTGGTCAGCTTAAGAGAGATCATCCAGGAAGAAAGGGAAATGAACAAGAAAGAAATGGAAGAAAATGTAGTGAAAAATACTGAAGAAAAAAGAGAAAATAGTGAGAGAAACTGTAGTAAGGAACAGATGTGTGGTAGTATTTGGAAACAGGGAAGAGGAAGAAAAGGTTAGGTTCGTAAGACTCGAGAGAGACACGAACATAGTGAGAGGAATATTAGGCAAGATTGACCCCGAAGGAGACAAGTGGGTAAAAGAAATTGAGGAAGTAAGGAGGATAGGGCCTTATAAGAAAGGGGAAACAAGACCAATGAGAGTCAAGTTTACATCAGAAAGTGTAATAAATGAGATACTTAAAGTGACCTGAAAATTAAGCAAAGAGGCGGGGATGGAAAACATTATAATAAGAAAAGATCTGAATGAAGAAGAAAGAGAAGTTTTAAAATCATTAAAGGAAGAAGTAAAGGAAAAAAATGATAAGAGGACATAGGAAGAACGTAATACTTTTTTTTGGAGAGTATTGGATATGAAAGTAAGGAAATGGTATTTAAGGAAATAGAAGTGAAGGAAACTAGGGGGGATGGTTGTGAAAGATCAGAAGTTGAGGAAGTGGTACGGACAGAGAGTAGGAGAGAAGAGGGTATTAAAAACGTCAAAAATAATTTGAAGGTGATATATACTAATGTTGATGGTTTCATATCGACAAGGATCGAAATTAATGATTTCTTGAGAGAACATGAACCTGATGTCATGTGCTTTGTAGAGACCAAATTAAGAGAAGATATTGATGTTCATTTGGGAGATGGTAAATACAAACTATGGAGAAAAGACAGAAAAGAAAAAAAGGGAGGAGGAGTGATGATAGCAGTGAAGAACAACATAAATGTAGATACTGTGGAAGTGGGAGAAGGCAGGGCTGAAGTGATATATATGAAATTAGAAACTGGAGAGAATGTTAAGGGAGATATGGCAGTAGTGTATGTTCCCCCAAAGACGAGAGCATGGAAGGATGATGAATACCATGAGATGTTGTCAGATATGGCCAGCTACTTGCAAAAAATAATTGAGAAAAGCAATAATATAATTTTGGTGGGTGACTTTAATTGTAAAGAGGTGAACTGGGAGGAATGGTACTCGGGAGGCGGCGAGGATTCGTGGGGCACTATGTTATTAAATATAATAATGAATAATGTGATGACGCAATGGGTCAAAGAAGAGACACGGTTTCGAGGTGAGGACACACCAGCAAGGTTGGATTTACTGTTCACCAAAGAACCCGATGTAATAGAATCATTACAATATCTCTGTCCTTTGGGAAAAAGTGATCACGTGGTCATTGAGTTCCAGATGTTAATAGGAAACGTCGAGCCAAGAGACGAGCTTCATAGACAGGGAAGATACAACTTTGGCAAAGCAAATTTTACAGGATTAAGAAACTTTTTTGAAAATGCAGACTGGAGAAAATTCAGAGAAACAAGAGAGATACAGAGGAAGTGGGATATCTTTCTAGACCTCTATAATTTGGGAGTGGAAAAATTTGTACCAAGAGTAAGAGGGAAAGAAAACAGGAAAAAGGAGTGGTTTAATAGAAGGTGTATGACAGCAAAAAAAGAGAGAGATAAGGCGTGGAACAATTGGAGAAAGAGAGGTAATGAAAGAACAAAGGAAGAATATAAAAGAACAAGAAATGAATACACAAGAATACGTAGAGAAGAAGAAAGGAATTTTGAAAAAGGTATAATTGACAAATGCAAGGATGAACCCAAACTGTTTTATAGATTTGTTAATGGCAAACTGAAACAAAAGGAAGGAATCACCAAGCTGAAAGTAGAAGGAGAGGTCTTTAAGGATGTGGCAATGCAAGCAGAAATAATGAACAAACGTTTCCAGTCAGTTTTCACTAAAGAAAAGGAGCTTGTGGAAAGGGAGGGAGTGATTAGAAATGTTCCGGTGATGAAAGATATAAAAGTCGAGGTACAGGAAGTGTATAAATTACTGGAAACTCAAGATGTAAGGAAAGCCCCAGGACCTGATGGAATTTCCAATTGGGTACTGAAGGAATGCAGAGAACAACTGGCAGATAAAATTCACAGCTTAATTGTATGCTCACTGGAAGAGGGGAAAGTGCCAAAAGAATGGAAGAGGGCAAATGTGGTACCAATTTACAAGGGAGGGAACAGGGAAGAACCCCTGAATTATAGACCAGTGTCTCTAACCAGCATGGTCGCAAAATTGTGTGAGAGAATCCTGAAAGACAGATGGATAAAATATCTGGAAGAGATGAATATTTTGGCTGAATGTCAGTTTGGATTCAGAAGTGGAAGGTCATGTGTTTCAAACTTGTTGAGCTTTTACTCAAGAGCGATTGATGTGGTACAGGAGAGAGATGGTTGGGTGGATTGTGTGTACTTAGACTTAGAGAAGGCCTTTGACAAGGTACCTCATAAGAGGCTAATGTGGAAACTAGAATATATTGGAGGACTAAAGGGGAAACTTCTGGAATGGATGAGAGACAGACAAATGAGGACAGTAATAAAGGAAAAGATGTCTGGATGGAGGGAAGTAACAAGTGGAGTCCCTCAAGGCTCAGTGTTGGCGCCAGTAATGTTCCTGATTTATGTAAATGATATGGCAGATGGAGTGAACAGTTATGCAAGTCTGTTTGCGGATGATGTAAAGATCTTGAGGAAGATAGAGGCTGAGGAGGATTGTAAAATACTGCAGGAGGATTTGGATAGGATACACAATTGGAGCCGGACGTGGGAAATGAAATTTAATGTAAAGAAATGTAAAATATTGGAAATGGGTAAAAGTACCAGGAGACCATCACTGAATTATTTTTTGGATAATGAATTAATCACAAAAAGGAGAGAAGAGAAAGATTTGGGAGTGCTGGTCCAAGATAGTTTGTCACCAGAAAAGCACATTAACAAGATAGTTGGAGAGACTTATAAGCTCTTGACTAACATAAGAGTAGCATTTCATTATATGGATGAGGAAATGATGAAAAAATTGATAGTGGCCATGATCCGCCTCAGGTTAGAATATGCAGCGGTAGTGTGGTCCCCACACAAAAAGAAAGATATAAACAAGATTGAGAGAATACAAAGAACAGCAACCAAGATGGTCCCCAGTCTGACAGACCTGTCATACAGAGAGAGGCTGGAAAAACTGGATTTGCCTTCGTTAAAGGAAAGGAGAAAGAGGGGAGACATGATTGCGGTGTTCAGGACCATGGTGGGAGTAGCTAAAATTGACAAAGAGGATCTGTTTGTATGGGATGAGAGAGCAACAAGAGGACATGGAATGAAACTGAAAAAGTCAAGCTGCTTGAAGGATATCAAGAAATATAGCTTTCCTTACAGAAGTATAGACTTATGGAATAGCCTGGAGAAAGAGATCGTCCAGTCTAAAAACTTAAACGAGTTTAAAGTTAAATTCGACTTATTGAGAAACAGTGACGGAAACCCACGAGCATAATACATTCCGTGTATATCACAATTAGGTATATACTTAAATATTTGGAACGACTTAGACAAAGAGGTGGTGCATGAGAAAAACATTCATGTGTGTAAAGGTAGACTTGATAAATGTGGATATGGAGACAGGACAACACGAGCATTGCTCAATTCCTGTATACTACAAATAGGTAAATACAAATAGGTAAATACACACACACACACACACACACACACATGGACATAAACAAGACAGACAACACACATCTACAGGAAGGTTCCCCAAAATCTGCATCATCATCATCATCTGGACCTCCTTTCCCACCCTAGGGCAGGGTGAGGAGTAGCGATGTCCAGACAGCCCAAATTTGCCCAATACAATAGGTCACGCTTCCATTCACTCATCATGCAAGCCCCTAGAATCCTGGCTCTATCGGATACACCAAAAACATTCACCATGCTCTGTAGCTTCACACAATCGTATCCGACAGAGTCAATCCAGATGCTATCACGTTAAAAAGGGGTGCCAAAATCCCTGATCATGCACTTCTCTTCAACATTCATCCAGCCAGTTCGATCTCCTATCAGTTCCTTAGCCTCACTGACTTCCAAACTTCTCTTCCTCACACATTCATCCACCATATCTCTCCACCTTCTCCTTGGCTTACCTCGTCTCCTCCCTCCTTCAAATTCGCTCAGATATACCTTTTTCACCACTCTATTATTATCTGTTCTCTCCACATGACCATACCATCTCAGCACACTCTCTTCGATTCTGGTGTCCACCAACTTCCTCACTTCACATCTTTCACGAATCACATTATTTTGTATCCTATCCACCCTCTGTGCTTCACATACATTCCTCAGCAGTCCCATCTCCACTGCTCTTACTCTTGACTTTTCATTTTCATGCCACACCAGTCTCACATCCATATGTTAAAGTTGGCATTAACACCCCTTCATGTAGGCCTCGTGCAGCTGCAACACTCAAGCCTCTGTTTCTTATCAAGGCCTTCACTGCACCAGCTACTTTTCTTCCTTGTGTCACTCTACTTTCAACTTCTTTTGCACATTTTCCTCTCTATTCTACCACTGTACCCAGGTATTTGAACTCTCTCACCAACTCCAGTCTCCCTCCATTCACTGTTACATCGCACTGGATTTCACCTTCTCTTCTGTAACCATCACTTTACTCTTTTCTACATTTACTCTCAAGGCACGATGCTTACAGACATCAACAAAACTCTGCACTAGCCTACCCAGTTCTTGTCCGGTACTTGCAGGCAGTACTGCATCATCAGCATACAACAAATTTGAGATTTTCCATCCATCACCATTCGTTACCAACAACATCCGTCTCTCCATTACTTGTGTTTTTACTTCTCTCATCATCCCATCCATACATATATTGAACAACCATGGGGACATCACACAACCTTGTCGCATGCCAACACCGATCGTGAACCATTCACTTAGATGCCCATTAACCCTTACACATGCTTCGCTACCATCATCAAAACTCTTGAAGGCATCTAGCAGCTTACCATCAACGCCATACATGCGCAAAACTTTCCACAATCCTTCTCTGTCCACTCTGTCATATACTTTTTCCAGATCCACGAATGCCATAAACACCTTGTGGTCCTTCTCACATTTGCCTTTACAGTAATTCCTCCAAGATCCGATGTAATAGAGCCAAAGGCACGTCCAGGACTTGGTTTTGTCCGGGACTTGGGAGAATGCCCCCTGGACGGGTACTTGTAGACCCCAATCCAACCTAACTGTGAAAGCCACCTAAATAACTCCCTACTGTTAAGACCCTATGCACACAAATAAGGGATAGAAACCATGAAATAAAAAGGAACCAAAGAATGAGAAATTAGGAGTAAGGAAAATATTTAGCAGCGTATAGGGTACTGTACTTACGACACGTCCGTGGCTGTCGTGAAAATTAACCTGCCTCCTCTATGGCTCTGACAGTGGTGAAGGTGCACTTGAAGTATGTACAGTAATTCAGTGTTGTGCTGCACTTAATCCTTTGCACAGTGAATTATAATTGTTTAACAATGCACATTCTGTTCTTACTTGCGCCATGCCAGTATTGCACTCTGCACTTAATCGTTTGCACTCTGAATCCTAATTTCTTAACACTGCACAACATTGTTAATTCCCAGGTGGTCTAGTGGCTAGGTATTGCAGTTTATTCACTGTATATTCACAAAAATGAGCATGTGGGCAGCCATGGCGACGAGTGTGGAGTCATGATGGCAGGTAAGCAGGCGCTGGGGAGGATGCAGGGGTGCTCTAGCGGACATCGGAGGAACTACACACCAAAACACAGCTGTTCATCACCGCACGGCAAATTAAAACTAGGGATGAACGCACGCACACACAAACACACACACACACACACACATATATATATATATATATATATATATATATATATATATATATACAGTACCCTCGCGTCCAACACGCGTTAGTCCAGCACAATTCACATCCAGCATGGAGAGCAAATAATTAGTATTATTTAATACAATTTAATTACTGCAACACGAGTGTGGTAGCATAACACGCACAGAGCTCCGAGAAGTGGGCAAAATCTCCAGAGTTCACCTCTAGCACGATCACCCCCGGTCCAACACGGTCATACTGGACATTCTCATGATGATGATAGCCAATGAAAACTTCTGATCAAGTAGCCTTCCCCGCCCGCTATCGTGACGTGATCGTGATGCTGCCCAATTAAAAACGCTTCTGCTGTCACGTGATGTTTTGTTTAAATTTCTCCCGCCACAGCACCACTCAGTAGCATAATTCGCATTGGAAGGTGCTTTTTTCTTGCTGCATTTTCTGCCCTTGTTACTGCATTTTACCCTGCTTACGATGCCTAGGAAGCATTCCGAGAACCCCAAGAAGCGTCGGCACCTCCCTCAGGCCACCAAGCTAGAAAGCATCGAGAGGAAGAAGTAAGGGGAGAGGAAAGTTGACATTGCCAAGGCCTACGACATGAATGAAGCCAACGTGAGGACCATAATAAAAAACCAAGACAAGATCCTGGCAGCAGTGAAGGCTTACAGAGTGCTAGGACAGGCAGATGCAGCACCTTCCATGGCTGTGGACAAAGATAGTGATTCTGAGTGTGATTTCGAAGGATTTAAGAGGGAGGTTGAGGAGGAGCAGCAGCCATTACCCGCTGGTGACGCCAGCAGCCATCCTCCGGGGACCCAGTAGGACTACCTACAGCCTTGGATACCACTTTCCATTCCCAGCAAGCCCACCAACACTATTCTAAAAGGTTAGTTATCATTCATAGCACAGTACCATTTATTATAATTACAATAGTACCAATATATGTATAGGTATATGGTAGGTATTTAGGGTGACTTTTCCTAGGGTTGCTGACATAATTCATTTTTCCCCATAAGCTCTATTGTTTGTCCAACACGTTTTTGGTCCAACATGTGACCCATGCATGACAATATTACCGTGTTGGACGCGAGGGTACTGTGTGTGTATATATATATATATATATATATATATATATATATATATATTAAAATCTCAGATTTCAATGGGAATATGTACCTAAAAATCACAGCAAAATTCAAATCATCAAAATTTAAACTGAACTTCTTATGGGAAAAATTAGTTTGGGTCCGGGACCTACGAACCTAACTCCCTAAAATCATGATTTTTTGCCCACACCTCCTGTAAACTTTATGAACTATAATTGTGGTTAAGTAACTGTAGTTCTGCATTGTACTGCCATACTGTCAGCAAGTGTATACTTGGTGTATTTCTGCCCATTCCTGTATTGCCATTTCTCCTTTGGCTGCAAAGATTTAAGAGATGCCAGGCTGCTCTCGTACATTACCACTGCTACCCAAAGAACCACTCTTGCTTGCCATCTCGAAACAGGTAAGTTCGAGGAAAATACAAAGAAAATACATACAACTAAATTGCACTGAAATGTATGTCCACATATGGAAGGTACAGGCTGAAAGTGCAGCACTTGACTGTACAGGGCTGCTGGCAGGACAGTTGCAAGATGGCCGCCGACAACAGAGCATCACCTTGCACATGGCTTGTTGTTGATGGTGCCCACTCCCATCTGGGAGCTCTTGTCCTTAAACAACATGACTATTTTTTTTCTCAGTCTCTATTGTTCATTTCTATGTTGCGCCTTATATTCATAATTACCGTACTTCTCTTCGTTTCAGTATTCTGCCTACTGTATTTGCTAACGCCTGTAATTCATTTTGTTTTAGTATTTCTACTACTGATTCTGTTCTCTTAATTTCTCTTGATATATCTTCGAGTTATTAAAGTACTGATTAATCAATAATCAGAACATTTATAGAATGACGGGGCATCGTCCAGGGTGCGAATTGTCTTGACAGGAAATCGTCCATGTTTTGACAGGGAATTATCTGACGGGCGAATTGACTTGACGGTGAATTGTCTCGGAACCATATCATTGTATGCTTCATATACTGTATGAATAAATGATGCTGATTTTCATTCTCTTCTTGACATGTCACATACGATATTAGGTCAAGCTCATACTTTTTCTTATAATTTTCCTTCACTTCTAGCATTTTAGTTTGCATAAAAAATATTATCTTTGTTTGTTTTGGTTAGAGTCTGGCCCTGACAGCACGTCACATACGATATTAGGTTAGGTTCATACTTTTTCTAATAATTTTCCTTCACTTCTAGCACTTTAAACTTGTAATAATCTCTACTCCATTTTATATAAGCTTGCATTATTCTCGAAACGTCTACATTTTACAAGTATACTCTTGACGGGCAACAGCTGCCAACTCAGACATCAAAACATGAAGAGTTGTCTCACATTACATAACACTAAATCATTTACCATACGAACTTAAACTACATAATTTAACAAGCAGTCATTTAAATAAAACATTATTGTTACATCCCAGTCCCCACACTGCCCCAGGCTCCAACAGCAGTAGTACAGTACCGGAAGGACACTGCCCAGCGAGTTGTTCTTCCTATGGTCAGCCTTAAGGTTTACAGTACACAAGATCAACTGAGGCGAAAATAAACACTGGCTTCTTAAAGTTCACTGACTTTATTTTCCAAGTAATTCCACTTAATGCTTTTCAACTTCTCTTCAGTGTTCTCACAAGCACTGGAGCTATACACACTTTACCGAGTGCAGTTACACTTAATGTTTAACAACACTTCACAGTTAGGACACTTAATGCTTGCTAACACTTCACTTATTACACAAGTACTGATAATAATCTTCACTGACAGTAATTACACTTAATACACTTCATTGTCTTCTCAAGTTCCAATGATATACAAACTTCAATAACCCGTCACTCTTTGCTACTGTTTTCACAAGTACCGAAAGTATACAATCTTCACTGACACTACACTACACTTCACTCAAACTGACCTAAAACCCAACTAAACTTGTAATAATCTCTACTCCATCTTATATACAGTGCTCGTCAGAAGTATTCAGCGTTGTCCGCCGGGCGCGCAATACTTATGGCCCAAAAAGAATCACCCATTTTTAGGGGTAAGAATTGAGCCACAAGTTTGAGCTCCGAGCATGACGTCATGGTAGCCTGGGGCCTTCTGACGCGCTGGTTGGTTCCCGCCTCAGTCGCCCACGGGCTGCCTGAGAGAGAGGAACTCCGCCGAGTGTCCCTCTCAAATTGCGCCATTTTTTACCGAGTGTCCCGCAGTGTTTTGGCCTTCAAAACTTTGTTATGGCACCTACCCGTGAACTATCGAGTGAAATCATATCCCAGATCATTGCTCTAAAGGAGGCAGGCCACCAGACAAAGGAAATTAGTGAATTGGTTGGTGTGGCACGATCGACAGTGCGTCATTGGTGTGCGCGGTTTCGGGAGGAAAACAGTGGTGAAGTTCCCACAAAGAAACCGAGGTCTGGTAGGCCTAGGAAAACTTCCCCAAGGTCTGTTAATGTTTTAAAACGTGCAGTGGAGTTTAATCCTCGTGTGAGTGCAAGGAAAATTAAGGAGAGCAACCCAGAAGTGTTTGGTGAGGTGTCAGTGAGAACAGTGTCTCGTAGGGTGCATGAGCTTGGTTACACAAGTCACAGGCCTGTGAAAAAGCCTCTTCTCTCTAGCAGCCAGAGAATTCGTAGGCTTGCCTTTGCTAATAAATATCTAAATTGGGGTGAGGAGCAATGGTTGTCAGTGTTGTGGTCTGATGAGGCAACGTTTAGTGTTACCTGTAACAGAGGAGCATGCAAAGGTAGTGACCCACTTGACCCACGGTATGTAGAAAGCACAGTTAAACATCCTGATTCACTCATAGTATCGGGTTGTTTTTCAGGGAAGGGTTTGGGGAAGCTTGTTGTACTTCCCAAGAACCTCAGAGTGAATCAGGATGTTTACCTGGAGCTTCTGTGTGATCATTTACCAGACTCCTTCGAGCTAACAGGTGCACGAGTGTTTCAGCAGGACGGTGCACCTGCTCACAAGGCCAAATCGGTCACCAATTGGCTTCGTGACTGCGAGGTATCATTCATGACAGACTGGCCAGGAAATAGCCCAGACCTCAACCCGATTGAAAACCTCTGGTACCTCGTAAAGAAGAGTCTCCAAGGGAAGGACGTGAGCTCTCTACCTAAGCTGGAAGCCGCCATTCGTGACTCCTGGGACAAAATACCGCTCCAGCACCTCAGGAGCCTCGCCCTTTCACTTCCAAGACGTCTCAGGTCCGTGAAGAAACGTAAAGGCTACCCTACGAAGCACTAAAGGTAAATAAAATGCATTATTTATATGTTTTTTCAATGTTGAAAGGTTTGTTTCTCAGGAGGGACGCAGGGCGCTCCATACTTCTGACGAGCACTGTAAGCTTGCATTACTCTCGAAACATCAACATTTAACAAGTATACTCTCGACGGGCAACAGTTGCCAACTCAGACACATCAAAACATGAAGAGTTGTCTCACATTACATAACACTCTAAATCATTTACTATACGAACTTAAACTACGTAATTTAACAAGCAGTCATTTAAATAAAACATTACTGAGAAAAAGCACATTAAATTAATGCATAACTTACGAAATAAATACGCTTACAAACAGCCGGCTAACTGGCAACTGACTTGTCCCGATACGGGAACTACTGTACACGAAACTCCGAGAAAGTAGGAGACTACCTAACTGGTAAATCTCCCTTCATAATAATATTATCTTTACTTGTTTTGGTTGGAGTAGAGACTACCTAACTGGCAAATCTCCCTTCATAACAATATTATCTTTGGTTGTTTTGATTGGAGTCTGGCCCTGAGAGCATCGAAATACACGACTTTGCATCGAAAAGTAGGGTAGGCAGACCACTCCAAAATGCATCAAAATTTGATTCATAGAATTCTAAACTGTCGAAATTTTAGAATTTACTGTTTCTATATATAATTTTTAAGGACCAGAGGATGAAATCCTGTCTCTAAACTATGTGTGACTGAAGTTAAAGCTGTAGAGATTCCCCTATATAATTGAAACATTTGGATGCTCTTTGGGAGCTGTGGTGAAAGCAGAAAATGGCAGGCAGAGGAGATGGAGCGGAACAGCACATAGTTGACGTAACTGGAGATTTCAGGGGATCTGACTATCAAACTAACATGGGTGAATTAACAGAAGCATTAAAGATTAGAACTTCAGAGATGGAAGTGGTAATCGAAAATATGGCAAAAAATAAAAATACAGTAATTTGGTTTTACGCCAGGTATCCCCAAAGGGCTAAGGCGTTGCCCCTGGGTAGAGGACTTTTTTTTTTTTTTTTTTTTTTTATGCGAGGAAGAAGGAACCAAAGGCCATGAGCCCGCAGTAACAGTTCCCTCCAAGAGAAAAACAAAATACAATAGAGAGCCAAATTCAAGATCCGAACATTTTGAGATGCCTGGACACACTGCGTCTGAAAGACTGGAGATCATAGGCAGGAGGAAATACAGACAGAGGGAGACAGTTCCCAGAGCTGACCTGTTGCATGAATGAAAGACTGGGAGTAACGGTTAACTCTTGCATTAGAGAGTTGGACAGAAAAGGGATGAGAGTTTGCTGCCAGACGGGTGCTACGCGCCCGTCGTAGAGGTGGAGGAATGCAAGCAGACAGTTCAGAGGAGCAGTGACCATTAAAGTAGCGATAGAAAAGAGATAAAGATGCAACAGTGCGGCGAAGAGACAGAGGTTGAAGGGAGTCAGTAAGAGGAGGAGAGTTAATGAGACGAAAAGCCTTTGACTCCACCCTATTGAGAAGAGCTGTATGTGGGGAGCCTCCCCACACATGAGAGTTGTACTCCACACAGGGCGGATAAAACCCCTGTATAGAGTCAACAATTGTGCAGGGGTAAAGAAAGAGCGGAGTCGGCACTTAGCACACCCAATCTCTTGGAAGCAGATTTTACAAGAGATGTAATATGATCTTTCCAAGATAAGTCCCGAGTAAATGAAACCCCAAGCATGTTCAAGGATGATGCAGGATTAATCTGAATATTATTAAACATTAGTGGGTATACCTGTGGAAGATTTTGTCGGGTTGATAGGTGTAAGAACTGAGTCTTAGAAGCATTAAAGACAACCATATTATTTTTACCCCAGTCAGAGATATGAGCCAAGTCAGACATTAGGTGTGCCATAGCCTCATCCCTTGTTTCTTGAAGTAACTGTTGAGATGGGCGTTGCGGGAACCGAATGGAAAGGTGAAGGGTGGAGTCATCAGCATATGAGTGGATAGGGTTAGATGTACAGCTTAGAAGATCATTGATGAATAAAAGGAAGAGAGTTGGTGATAAGACAGAGCCCTGAGGAACACCACTGTTGATAGATCTAGGAGAAGAACGATGGCCGTCTACGACAGCAGCTATAGAACGACCAGAAAGGAAGCTAGCGATGAAGGTACAGATAGAAGGATAGAAACCGTAGGAGGGCAGTTTGGAAATTAAAGATTTGTGCCAGACTCGATCGAAAGCCTTTGAGATGTCAAGTGCAATGGCAAAGCTTTCGCCAAAGTCCCGAAAGGAGGATGACCAGGAGTCTGAAAGGTAGGTGAGAAGATCGCCAGTGGAGCGTCCCTGACGGAACCCATACTGACGATCGGAAAGAAGGTTGTGATAGGAAAGATGCCTTAAAATTTTTTTATTAAGAATTGACTCGAAAACTTTTGAAATACAGGACGTTAAAGCAATTGGACGATAGTTGGAGGGTTGGGAGTGGTCACCCTTCTTTGGGACTGGCTGAATGAGAGCAAACTTCCAGCAAGAAGGAAAGGTACAAGTTGACAGACAAAGGCGAAATAGTTTGCCTAGGCAGGGTGTAAGCACAGAAGCACAGTTTTTGAGAACAACAGGAGGGACCCCATCAGGCCCATATGCCTTGTTAGTACTGAGGCCAGTAATGGCAGAAAATACATCAACTGAAGAAATTTTAATGTCAGCCATGAGGAAGTCAGAGGGGGAAGTGATGGAGGAACAGCACGGAATCGTCTAAGGTGGAATTGGAGGAGAAAGTCTGTGCGAAGAGATCTGCTTTATCAGTAGAAGAAATAGCTACAGAACCATCAGAGTAGAAAAGGAGGGAAGGATGATGAGGTAAAGTTGTTAGAAAGATTTTGGCAAGGTGCCAGAAGGAGCGGGAAGAATTCGAGTTGGAGAGTTGAGAGCATTTAGTATGGATAAAATTATTTTTAGTAGAGCGAAGAACAGACTTAGCACGATTCCGGGCAGAAACGTAAAGATTATGTGATTCAGGGGTGGGTTGGCTCCGGTACCTTTTGTAGGCCTTCTCCTTGTTGCGGACAGCATTAGAACAAGCGTGATTAAACCAAGGCTTTCTTGCGTTAGTCAAAGGATATGAGAAAGGAATGTATGCTTCCATGCCCGAGAGAATAACCTCCGTAATGCGCAAGGCACACTCAGATGGCTCACGGCCATGGAAGCAATAATCATTCCAGGGAAAATCAAAGAAGTACTGCTTGAGGGTCTCCCAGTCCGCAGCTCCAAAATGCCAGAGACGACGTTTCCCTGGAGGGTCCGCAGGCCGTACTGGAGCGATAGGACAGGTTAAGGTAATAAGGTTGTGATCGGAGGAGCCCAATGGAGAGAAAAGATTAACAGAGTAAGCAGAAGGATTAGTTGTGAGGAAGAGGTCAAGTATGTTGGAGCTCTCTCCAAGGCGGTCAGGGATACGGGTAGGGTGCTGTACAAGCTGCTCTAGGTCATTAAGGATAGAAAAGATGTAGGCTTGTTCACCAGGTGGATCCGTGAAAGGAGAGGAGAGCCAAAGGTGGTGGTGAACATTGAAATCTCCAAGAATGGAGATTTCAGAGAAAGGAGAAATGGACAGAATGTGTTCCATCGTAGAAGTAAGATAGTCGAAGAATTTTTGATAGTCAGTAGAATTAGGGGATAAGTAAACAGCACAGATATATTTAGTCAGAGAATGACAGGAAAGCCGAAGCCAGAGAGTGGAGAATTCAGAAGAATCAAGTTCAGGAACACGAGAGCAAGATAAGTCGTTGCGTATGTATACACAACAGCCACCTTTGGCTTTGAAATGAGTATAGAGAAAGTAGGAGGATACAGAAAAGGGTTTGCTGTCAGTTGCCTCAGACAGCTGAGTCTCCGTTAGAAAAAGAAGGTGAGGTTTAGAGGAGGAGAGGTGGTGCTCAACAGAGCGAGAAAGTTAGATGAAAGGCCGCGAATGTTGCAGAAATGAAGAAGAAGAGAGTCAGACAGTGGTTCCAGGCACCTCGAGTCGTCACCGGGAGAGGGGCAGATGGCGGGGGCATTTATGGTCCCCCCCCCCTGGGGACTCCGAGGCTGGGTGAATTGACGCCATTTTGGTAAATTTTGAATAGGAAGTGTAGTGTGTACTGTGCATGTAGTTTGGTGAAGATAGATAGAGAAATTTGTACTGGAGAGCATGCTGGCCTACTCTCTGTGTAACTGAGACACTGAAAAAGTTCAGCAAAGGGGGATGGTCAGGAACTAGTCCTGAGGGCTGATGAAACGGGAGCTCCAGCACTCCCTGTCATCAGCTTTCCATCCACCTCGGGAGTAATGCCCTGCGTGTAGCATTTTATGACCGGATGCCCTTCCTGATATCTACCAATGACCCTTGGGTGGATTCGATCCTCCGACCCTTCGGTCAGAGCGGAGCGCTCTAACCCACTGAGCCACAAGTGACAGCTTAAAGACAAAGGTGAAACAAAGATGAGCAGAAACTGAGTACCATCAAGGAGGGAGCCCTCAAGAGGAAAATAAGTAATTTAGATGAGAAAAATAAAGAAATGAGAAAGAAATGAGTAAAACTGATCGTAAGACAGAGAAGGTATGTTCAGCTCTGGAAAGAGTGCAAGAACAAACAGGATGGGTTGTCAAAGGGTGTGAAGAGATGTCACAGAACGGAGAGAAATAATAAAGCAACAAAGTGAAGAAAATAAGAAATCAGCAGGCAAACAAAGAGACACCTTAAAAAAAAAAAAAAAAAAGTTAAAATGAAGAAATGTGTTGTTATCTTTGGAGATAAGAAGAAAGAACAGAAATCAAAGCAGGCTAGGAAGAATGAAAAAATGACCAAAATCAGTGAATTATTTCATCCATCCAACTATCCATCATCAATCCTATGCTGCCTCATGAGAAGCATAGCAGCCCAGGGCTAGGCAAGTTGGTCATGAATTTAAGATGAGAGTGACCAGGCTCACTCATCCCCGAGTGGTATTACGTGAGCAATAAACCCCAACCATCCCTTGGATTTAAACTTACACAGGCTCAGTCCGACTGGAGCACCTTAATTACCCACTAAAACACCAGGCACCATAATCTGGTTTTATGGTTAACCACGCAGCATAGTAAATGGTTTCCTGGTGTATAGGAAACCTCTTGACTTGTGACTCAGTGTAGAGTCACCCACAGACAGAAAGAAGAGGAAGTAGTGAAGGAAAGAAAGACAGATGAGGGAGTGTAAAGTCACCTGTAGGCAGAAGGAAGAGGTAAGAAAGAAGGAAAGAAGACAGAAAAGGAAGGAAGGGGAGGAAAGAGCAGACACCCAAAATAGCATTAAATCTAGTGAGTGGAAGGTGAGTGCCCTCACCTACCACCAGTGAATTATTTCTATCTATCTATCTATCTATAGCCCGACGCCCTAATCCCGCAAAGGATGGCCGCTGACAAAACGTCTCCAAGTCACTCTGTCACTCACCATTTGACTACCCTCCCCCCAACTCACTCCCCCCTCCCTCATATACCTCTCAACTCCATCCCTCCACCTCATCCTCAGTCTACCCCTCCCTCTCCCTCTCTCCACCTCACTTACATACACCCTCTTCGTCAGTCTTTCATTCTCCATTCTCTCCACATGTCCAAACCACCTCAGTGTATTCCTCCTAATCTTCTCAACCACATCCACATCCACCCCACAACGTTCCTTTACTTCTTCATTCATCAACCTGTCCCTCCATGTCACTCCACATGCTCCTCTCAGGTAACTCATTTCCACTGTTCTCACTCTTGGCTTGTTCCCCTCTTGCAAGGTCCACGCCTCGCTTCCATACGTCAGGGTAGGGATCAAAATACTATCATCCAGTGACTTCTTAACTTCCATACTCACCTCCCTATTGCTCATCACTGCTTTCAGTGAACCAACAACCTTCCTTCCCTGATGTACCCTTTCATGCACTTCATCCCCCAAAGCTCCATCCTTACTCATCACACTACCCAAGTACTGTACTTGAATGCACTCACACTCTCCATATCCTCACCATCAAAACTCACTGTACATTCTGTGACATCATTCCCCTCAAACACCATAACTTTACTTTTGTTCACATTAACTTTCAGCTTCCTCCTCCTACACACCGTCCCAAATTCATTCACCAAACCTTGCAACTACTATTCATCTTCACTCAACAACACTGTATCATCAGCAAACAGCAACACTGGAATCTTCCAAATCTCACCCTCATTCATTAGAGCCACCCCCACATCCACTGCCCTACCTTGCACCTCCTTTACAACCCCATCCATGTATATATTAAACAGCCATGGAGACATCAAACAACCCAGTTTCAGTCCCACACTGAGATTAAAGAACTCACTCAGCTCACTATCCACTAGCACCGTAGCCCTCTTCACAGCACTCAACAATTTCCCCCCCACTCCTTATATTCTTGATACCTTCCACATACCTTGCCTATCTATTCTGTCATAAGCTTTCTCCAAGTCCATGAAGGCAGCATACACTTTCTTTCCCTTCTCTAGATACTTCTCCACTAAACATCTTAAAACAAATATCTGATCTACACACCCTTTTCCCTTCCTAAATCCCCCTTGTTCTTCTCCAATTAGCTCCTCTGTCATATGCCTAACCCTATCAATGAGTATTCTACCATATATTTTTCCAGTCACACTAAGAAGGCAAATACCCCTATGGTTACCACATACTGTACTTCTCTCTTCCCTTTACCTTCGTATAAAGGAACAATTATACCTGATTTCCAGTCCTCTGGAACCCTTCCCTCTTCCCAAGCCAATCTACACAACTTCCATATCCACTCCACAACAATCTCACCTCCATACCTCAGCATTTCACCACACACTCCATCAATTCCTGGGGCCTTTCCCAACTCGATCTTCTTCATTGCTTCCACTACTTCTGTCCTACTGATCTCTTCCTCCCTCCTCTCATCTCTCCTTCTCCCAGCTATTCCCCAGCCACTTATACTCGTACTGCTGTCACTCTCTACATTCAACAAATCCTCAAAGTGCTCCTTCCATCTCCTCAATTTCTCTCTCTTCTCCACCAACAATCTATTATTCCTATCTTTCACTCCCCTACTATTTCCCCTATCACACTGCCTTACTTTCTTTACCTCCTTCCAAAACAATTTCTTACTCTCCCTCCACTTCACACTCAGATTCCTCCCAAACTCTTCATCCACTTTCTTCTTACTCTCCTTCACCAGTCTCTTCACCTCCCTTCTCCTACACACATATACTTCTTTCTTCTCTTTCTCATCTTCTCCCCTACCTCTACTCGCTAACTATTCACTATATGCCTTCTTCTTTTGTTCCACTGCTCATTTCACCTCATCATTCCACCATGCCGTCCCTTGCACATCCTTGCATCTCCTCCTCACTCCACAAACCACCTCACACACTGCGCCTATCTCTTCCGTAAATATCTTACATATGTCTTCCACCCCTTCCATTATTTACTAAGATAAGTCAAGAAGGAAGAAACTGAGAATGAGAAACAGAGGATGTAAGAAGAGCAGGCCTGTATAAAACAGATGAACCTAATGTTACGCCCATCCAGGTTAAATTTACAAATGAAAAAGTGGCAAAAGAAGTGTTAGGAGCAGCACACAGGCTGAGTGATGCAATGATGAGAAAAGATCTGAACTCTGATGAGAGAACTAAACTGAAAATATTGCTGGAAGAGGCTAAAAACAAAAACGAAGAAAGACTACAGGAACGAAGAGAAGTGTTTTTTTTGGAGAGTGAAGGACATGAAACTCAAAAGGTGATACAATAAACAAAGACTAAAGAAAAAAGTATAAAATAATTTCGTACGCCTACGTAAAGTTAGAGCACATAAAGAAGTGATTAGGAAGATAAAGGTGAAATATACAAATGTGGACGGATTGATAACGAAGAAACTAGAACTTGGTGACTATATTAGGGAAAAGAAACCAGAAGTGGTATGTCTAGCTGAAACCAAATTAGAAAGTGAATTCAATGCAAATGTGCTTGGTTGGAAAGATTATAATGTATGGAGGAAAGACAGAGAAGGAAAGTATGGAAAAGGAGCAATGATTATCACTGAAAAAAAGGTATATGCAAAAACAATATATTTAGAAAGTGAGTGGAAATACCAGGAGTGGAAATAGTGGAAAAACATGGAGAAAAGTTAGATACAGCAGTAATGTACATACCACCACAGACCAGAGCATGGAATAGGGATGAATATGAACAGTTAATGAGTGAGTCTCTAGATATGCTACGGAAGATAACTGAGCAGTGAAACAGACTGCCACTAGTGGATGATTTTAACTGTAGAAAGGTCGACTGGGAAGGAATTCATGCAGGGAAAAATGTGGAAGCCTGGGGGTATACACTGATGGAGCTCGTAATGGAAAATATGTTAATCTATCTATCTATCTATCTATAGCCCGACGCCCTAATCCCACAAAGGGTGGCTGCAGACAAAACTCCTCCAAGTCACTCTGTCACCCACCATTTGACTACCCTCCCCCCAACTCACCCCCCCCCTCCCTCATATACCTCTCAACTCCATCCCTCCACCTCATCCTCGGTCTACCCTTCCCTCTCCCTCCCTCCACCACACCTACATACGCCCTCTTAGTCTTTCATTCTCCATTCTCTCCACATGTCCAAACCACCTCAGTGTGTATCTCCCAATTTTCTCAACCATATCCACATCCACCCCACAATGTTCCTTCACTTCTTCATTCGTCAACCTGTCCCTCCATGTCACTCCACATGCTCCTCTCAGGTAACTCATTTCCACTGTTCTCACTCTTGACTTGTTCCCCTCTAGCAAGCTCCACTCCTTGCTTCCATACGTCAGGGTAGGGATCACAATACTATCATCCAGTGACTTCTTAATTTCCATACTCACCTCCTTATTTCTCATCACAGTTTTCAGTGAACCAGCAACCTTCCTTCCTGGCTGTACACTTTCAAAGCACTTCATCCTCCAACGTTCCATCCTTACTCATCACACTACCCAAGTATTTGAATGCACTCACATTCTCCATATCCTCACCATCCAACCTCACTGTACATTCTGTGACATTATTCCTCTCAAACACCAAAACTTTACTCTTGTTTACATTAACTTTCAGATTTCTCTTCTTACACACTGTCCCAAATTCATTCATCAAACCTTGCAACTCCCATTCATCTTCACTCAACAATACTGTATCATCAGCAAACAGCAACACTGGAATCTTCCAAATCTCACCCTCATTCATTAGAGCCACCCCCACATCCACTGCCCTACCTTGCACCTCCTTTGCAACCCTATCCATGTATATATTAAACAGCCATGGAGACATCACACAACCCAGTTTCAGTCCCACACTGAGATCAAAGAACTCAATCAGCTCATTATCCACTCGCACCATAGCCCTAGCTCCTTTGTACATACTCTTCACAGCACTCAACAATTTTCCCTCCGCTTCTTATATTCTTAATACCTTCCACATACCTTGCCTATCTATTCTGTCATAAGCTTTCTCCAAGTCCATGAAGGCAGCATACACTTTCTTTCCCTTTTCTAGATACTTCTCCACTAAACATCTTAGAACAAATATCTGATCTACACACCCTTTTCCCTTCCTAAATCCCCCTTGTTCTTCTCCAACTAGCTCCTCTGTCATATGCCTAACCCTATCAATGAGTATTCTACCATATGTTTTTCCACTCACACTAAGAAGGCAAATACCCCTATGGTTACCACATACTTCTCTCTTCCCTTTACCTTTGTATAAAGGAACAATTATACCTGATTTCCAGTCCTCTGGAACCCTTCCCTCTTCCCAAGCCAATCTACACAACTTCCATATCCACTCCACAACAATCTCACCTCCATACCTCAGCATTTCACCACACACTCCATCAATTCCTGGGGCCTTTCCCAACTCGATCTTCTTCATTGCTTCCACTACTTCCGCCCTACTGATCTCTTCCTCCCTCCTCTCATCTCTTCTTCTCCCAGCAATTCCCCAACCACTTATACTCACACTACTCTCACTCTTTACATTCAACAAATCCTCAAAGTGCTCCTTCCATCTCCTCATTTTCTCTCTCTTCTCCACCAACAATCTATTATTCCTATCTTTCACTCCCCTACTATTTCCCCTTTCACACTGCCTTACTTTCTTTACCTCCTTCCAAAACAATTTCTTACTCTCCCTCCATTTCACACTCAGATTCCTCCCAAACTCTTCATCCACTTTCTTCTTCCTCTCCTTCACCAGTCTCTTCACCTCCATTCTCCTGCTCACATATACCTCTCTCTTCTCTCTCTCTCATCTTCTCCCCTACATCTACTCGCTAACCATTCACTATATGCCTTCTTCTTTTGTTCCACAGCTCGTTTCACCTCATCATTCCACCATGCTGTCCCTTGCACACCCCTGCATCTCCTCACTCCATAAACCACCTCACACGTTGCGCCTATCTCTTCCGTGAATATCTTTCATATGTCTTCCATCCCTTCCATCTGCTCTAACTCATACCTTCCCAATCCTTCTTCCACTATGCTCTTATACTCTGCTATTTTCTCACTATCTTGCAACTTCTCCACTCTTCTCACAGGAACTGTTTCATCCTGTCTTCCCCTTCGTCTCTTCAACTATTTTCTTTGCAATCTTACCTTGGCCATCACTAAATGATGGTCTAAGACTCCATTCCCCCACCCTCTCCACACCCTTGCATTCAACACTTGTCTTAATACAGCTGGTTAAAGAAAATACAAGTACTGTATTATGGGAGAGGATACATCATCAACACTGGATCTGATTTTTACGGGAAACTGTAACAATACACGGAAATTACAGTATCATTGCCCCCTAGAAAAGGGCAACCACCTGGTTATGGAGATGGAGGAATTGAGCGAGGACACAGGAGAAAGAGAAGAGACATACTGACAAAACAGATATAACTATGGGAGAGCGGATTTTGACTCCTTACAACAAAATACAGTATTTCAGAAGTACAGTAAAACCTTAATGTAACGGACTTCAATATACCGGAATTAACTTTTATTGGACTCGAAAAGCCAACTGGACTAATTTTTTTATGCATCAGGAAAAGTCCGATAAAGCCTGAAGCAGTGTGCCGCTTGGAATAAATGAAAAACAAACAGAAAAGATACCACAACATCAGTCCCTCCTCCGTCTCTCTCCTCCTCCTCCATTCCTTCCCTTCCTCCCTGTTTCTCTAATATCTCACTGGTGGGGTAGAGAGAGAGAGAGAGAGAGGTGAAAGTGAAGGTGAAATTGAAAATTAAAGTAAAGTGAAAATGAGTGCAACGGTGAAGGTGAAAGACAGCATGGAAGTGAATGTGAATCTCAAAGTCAACAGAGAGAGAGAGAGAGAGAGAGAGGTGAAGGTGAAAGTGAAATTGAAAATTAAAGTAATAGTGAAAATGAGTGCAATGGTGAAGGTGAAAGACAGCATGGAAGTGAATGTGAAAGTCAAAGTCAACAGAGAGAGAGAGAGAGAGAGAGAGAGAGAGAATAAATACAGGAATGACAAGTGGCATCCTCTTTGCATAAACAAATGAGGGAGATAGGCATAACCTTGGTCTCTCCTCTCTCACTCTCTCTCTATACAGTACATCCTTGAAAAAATGCACATTTGAATTGTACAATTCGCCAATTATGCTGGCACTATGCCAAAAAATACAATTAAATAATTTTCTTATTGTGTGCATACTTTTAAATTGTGCAGGCACGTCTGGGAAGATCGAGCCATTCCAACTACATTCCATACTACTTTACGAGGGAGATGGAATGAATAAGGTGACCAGACAGTTCGGCATTTCATTTTGTTTGGATTATTCATAATTTTACTCATTTATCATAATTTCATAAATGAAGGTCATGTTATAACTAATGTAACAGTAATTTTCTAAAAGCAGGAAATTTAAGATAATATGCACAAAAAGTGGGACATTTTAGTCACAGTTAAACACACTTGTGTGTTTTAGTAAGCCGAAACAGCTAACAGTGTCATCTGCTTGGCGCCTCTTGGTCATTTGTAAACAAACCACCACGGAGTAACCACTCCCTTTTCCTTAATTTCTTCAACCGCCTAACATACTTCAGCAACTCCAGAGTCATTTCACCAACACAGTGCTTATTCATATGGAATGCTACCTTGCTCATTACATCAACAGAAAGGAGAAGGAAGGAGTGCCATTGGATGGGTATAAAAAGATGAGTAAAATGCGGTGAAAATGTGCCAACTAGGGTGGATGTCGACTATATTCTATTTATTGTACTGTTTACAGTATTTGAATTATGCGCATTTTAAAAATGCGGTGCGCATTGTCGACCATATTTGCGCATAACTGAAGGTCCGAGTGTACAGTATATATATACAGTATTTATATATATATTCCCTCCCTCCCTCTCTCTCTCTCTCTCTGGGGGAGAGAGAGGTGAAAGTGAATGTGAAAGTGAATGTAAAAGTGAAGGTCAGTGCAGGCAGTATGAAGGTGAAAGTGAAGGTGAAGGTGAAAATGAAGGTGAAAAAGTGAATGTGAAAATGAAGATGAAATTGAATGTGAAAGTGGATTCAAAAGTGAAGGTGAAAGTGAAGGTGGAAGGTGAAAGTGAGGGTGAAAGTAAACGTGAATATGAAAGTGAAGTCAAAAGTGAAGGTGAAAGTGAGGGTGAAAATGAAAGTGAAGGTGAAAATGAAAAAGGTGAAAGTGAAAGTTAAGATAAAAGTGAAGGTGAAAATGAATGTGAAAGTGAAGATGAAGGTGAAAGTACAGGTCAAAGCAATGAAGGTGAAAGTGAAGGTAAGGGTGAAAGTGAAAGTGAAGGTGGAAGTGCAGGTGAAGGTGAGAGGTGAAAATAAAAGTGAAGGTGAAAGTGAAGGAGGTGTGAGTGAAGGTGAAAGGGAATGTGAAAGTAAAAGAATGGAGGGCAAAAGTTAAGGTGAGTGAAAGTTATTGTAAAGGTAAATGTGGAAATGAGAAAGTAAAATTGCAAGTGAAGGTGAATTGGAAATTCAAAATGAGTGATAATGAAAGTGAGTGTGAAGATGATGGTGAATGTGAAAGTGAGAGTGAACTGAAAGTGAAGGTAAAAATGAATGGGAAGGTGAAGATGAAGACAAAAATATGTGAAGTAAAATGGAAGTGCCCAGAGACAGAGAGAGAGAGAGAGAGAGTAAATGCAGGAATGACAAGCATGCCAACTGCATAACAAAAGGAGGAGGAAGTCCAGGGGGGATGCCAAATGTCGCTTTTATCAGACTTTCGCTTTTTTCGGACTGGCTTGGACCCCAATTAGTCCGATATAGTGATGTTTCACTGTATGGACTGGAGTGAAATGAAGAGGTGGAAGAATATCCAGGAGAAATATACCTTTATGAAAATATATTAGGAGGGAGTCAGAAACATGTTCCTAAAGTTGCTGCAAAAAAAGGATGACAAAATGAAAGTTTGGTTTAATAAAGATGTAGGGAGGCACTTGAAATTAGGAACAGAGCATGGGATAAAGTAAGAAAGAGACATACTGAAAAAGCTTGGAAAGAGTACAAAGAAGTAAGATATGAATATGTAAAAGTAAGAAAGGAGGAGGAACAAAAATACAAGAAGGATGTCAATAATAAAAGCAAGAAGGAACCCAAGCTGTTTTGCAAGTTTGTTAATAGTAAAATGAGAAGAAAGAACAGCATAGTGAGACTGAGACATGGTGATGTAATACATGAAATGGAGGAGGATATGTGTAACATAATGAATGACAAATTGCAGTCAATATTTGTAACAGAAGAAGAATTCCTTGAACCTGCAACAGAGATGCAACCCCTGAAATTGGAAACAATAGTGCTTGAGAGAAATGAGATACTTCAGCTGATGAAGGACACAGATCTAAGAAAGGCAATGGGACCAAATGAAGCAGCTGGTTGGAACTTAAAATAATGTGCAGATCAGTTAGTGAGGCCTATTTGTGATATCATAAGGCTTTCCACAGAAAGATGGAAGCTACCGACTGAATGGAAAAGAGCAAATATATGTAGTTCCAATTTATAAAAGTGGTGACAGGCAGGACCTGTTTAACTACAGACCAGTCTCCCTCAATAGTCTGCACTGAACTCTATGTGAAAATGTCATCAGAAAAAGATGGATAAAATTCCTTGAAGGGCATATGGTATTGACATCCAAGCAATTTGGATTTAGAGAGGGGTCGTCTTGTGTTACTAACTTGTTGAGCCTCCACAGTAGAGTGACAGACGTTGTTCAAAAATGGGAATGATGGTTGGACCGTATTTGCCTGAATTTCAAGAAGGCTTTTGATAATACCAGATGGATGGACTGTATTTACTTGAATTTAAAGAAGGCTTTTGATAGTGCCAGACAGAATATTATTATGGAAACTGAAAACCTATGGAGGTGTACATGGAAAATTGCTGAAATGGATGGAAAATTATTTGACAGGAAGACAAATGAGAACCATAACGAGACATGTTTTCCCAGTGGAAAAAGGTAACTAGTGGAGTGCCCCAGGGTTCGGTGTTGGCCCCAATCATGTTCTTGATATACTGTATAAAAATGACATGCCTGAAGGGTTGAGTATTTATACGACTTTATTTGCTGACAAACACAAAAACTATGAAACATAATAAAGGAGTAAATTGTTGTAAAGAATTGCAAAAAGATCTCGATAAACTCTACAAGTGAAGTCAAACATGGAGAATGTAATTCAACACTGATAAATGTCATGTATTGGAAATGGAAGCCAGTGATAAGAGACCAAAGTATGTGTACATGATGGGAGATGAAATAAAGCTGAAGGCAAAAGAAAAAATGGATCTTGGTGTGACTATACAGGATAACCTATCATCAGTGACACATATAAACAGGTTTACTGGAAAAACTGAAGAGCTACTGACCAACATGAGTGGCATTTAACTATACAGATGAAGATATGCTGAGAGAGTTGATAGTGACTATGCAGCAATGATATGGCCACCACACTTGAAAAGGCATACCAGTAAACTAGAAAAAATACAAAGGATAGCCACAAAATTTACACCAAGCTTGAGGGAGTTGTCTTAGGAGCAGAGATTAGAAAAGGTGATATTACTAACCCTGAGAGAGAGAAAAAAGAGGGGAGATTTGACTTCAATATTCAGAGGAGTATGAGGAATAGGTCGTGTGGAGTGGACAGAGAGGACCTCTTTATGAAAGATGATGGAAGAAAATGAGGACATGAATTCAAGTGCAAGAGGAGTCAATGCCACAGTGCTGTAAAGAAATTAATTTTCCAAACAGAACTATTGACGTTTGGAATAATTCAGAGGAAAGGTGGTGCAAGCAGCAAGCATCCTTGTGTTTAAATCTAGATTGGATAATAAATATTTGCAGAAAGAAGATGGGACAACATGAGCTTAGCTCAAATCCTGTATAATCCACACACACACACACACACACACACACACACACACACACACACACACACACACACACACACAGAATTTACTGATGGATCATACATACTTTATTCTTTGCCAGTGATGACTGGGGTTCACTGATGTCTAGCATGTCCCTCAGCTCCTGTAGTCTCGCCCGGGCAAGGTGGTTATAGCTCTGCAGGATCTAGGGATCAAAGTGGAGGCATGTGAAAAAGCTTCTGCAAGTAGCAAGGAGCATACTGTCAATAAGCAGTCATCATAAGTCATGGATGTGTTTGAAAATATCATTATTTTTCCCATAAAGCTGATAGTGAGTTAAGGGAAATAAGATAGACTTTACATGAAAACTGCAATGGGCATTTCTTTCTTTAATTTACTGACAATTTAACACCAAAACCATAAAAAAAAGGGGGGCTTATTACAAGGACTTACAGTACTCCATGTAGTTGTTATATGCAGGATACCACATGGTGGTGGTCAAAGTCAAGGTCTATATGAAATGGAGGAGTAGGAGAAGGGCAGGACGGGAGGATGTAGTTCATACAAGGATGGTAAAAAGGTTGCAAGTGGATGGAAAAAAAGCAGAAAATACGAGAGAAATGGAAAAGCAACTGGGTAAGTGTGATTTGGAGTAGATGGGGGAAGAGGAAGGTATGAGCAAGATATTCACAGAAGAAATCTGTGCAGCATGTGAGGTGATGTGTGGAGTGAGGAGAAGACAAAAGGGGGTGCAAGGAACAGCATGGTGGAATGAAGCCAGGCTGTGGCACAAAAGAAAAAAGTATATAGTGAATGGAGGAGAAACAGAAGCGTAGAGGAAGTTGAGAGACGGAGGAGAGAGTTATATGTAGTGAGGAAGAGAGAGGTGAAAATATTAGTGAGAAAGTAAGAAGAGAGTAGATGAGGAATTTGGAAGGACTCTCAGTGTAAAGTGGAAAGAATGTAAGAAAATGTTCTGGAAAGAGGTAAAGGAGATAGACAGGGTGAAAGAGAAGTAAGTCAGAGAGTGACAGATAGAAATGGTTGATTGCTAGTGAAGGGAGAAAAAGTGAGCAGATGGAGAGAACTCTTTAAGGAACTGCTGAACATATACAGGAGAATGAAAGTAATGCAAGTATAAGTGGCTGGGGAATGGCTGGGAAAAGGAGGGAGGTAGGAAGAGAGGAGGAAATCAGTAGAATGGAAGTTGTGGAAGTAATGAAGAAAGTCAAAATAGGGAAAGCCCCAGGAATTGATGGAGTGTGTGTGAAATGCTGAAGCATGGGGGACAGATAGTAGTGAAATGGATATGAAAGACGTGCAGATTGGCCAGGGAGGAAGGTAGAGTCCCGGAGCGTTGGAAGCCAGGTATAATTATTACACTGTACAAAAAAAAATTGGGGGAAAAAGATGTGTGTGGTAATCATACGGGCATTTGTCTTCTTAGTATAACAGAAAAAGTATATGGTAGGATCCTTACTGAAGAACAGGGACCTTTAGGAAGGGAAGAGGTTATATAGATTCGATTCATTCCAAGGTCTTTACTGGAAAAATTTCTAGAGAAGGGAAAGAAGTTGAATGTGGCCTTCATGGATCTGGAGAAAGCATAAGACAAGGTGGATAGACAAAGATTGTGGAAAGTATTAAGAATATATGGGGTAAAGGGGAAGTTGTTGAATGCAGTGAAGAGTATGTATGAGGGGACTAAGGCTGCAGTGCATGTAGATAGTGAACTGCGTGAATTCTTCAATCTGACAGTTGGATTGAAATAGGGATGTGTCATGTCTCCATGGTTGTTCAATCTGCATATGGATGGGGTTATTAAAGAGGTACAAGGTAGGGCAGTGGATGTTGGAGCAATCCTAATGAGAGAGGGCAGTGTTTGGGAACTCCCTGTACTGTTGTATGCAGATGATACTGTATTGTCAACTGAAGACAAGGGAGAACTGTAAAGCCTGGTGAATAAGTTTGGGAGAGTGCATGAGAAACGCAATCTAAAGGTGAATGCCGGGATGAGTAAAGTTACGGTCCTCAAGAGAAATGTAACCACTGAATGTACAATGAGGCTGGATGAAGAGGAAATGGAAAATGTGAGTGCATTTAGGCACTTGGGTAGTGTGATGAGTAAGGATGGAAGTTTAGAGGATGAAATGCTTGAAAAGTTACACTCGAGGAAAAAACAATCTGTACACTGGTGACCTGTATATATCTGTGTGAACGGAATGAGTCGGGTGAAGCATCCATCTGTGAGGTTGGCATGCCTGAGTCAAGGACAAGTGATGTCTCCTATAACTGGCCCTGGCCTGAATAAGATTAACTCATATAACCATGTCAATGAGTAATCACTCGTTTATCTGGATATAACAGAGCCAAAGGCATGTCCGAGTAGTGACAACATCCAAATAATGAACACTATTCCCCTACTATATTAAGACCCTACCTACACCCAACCTCCAACCTGTACCTAACCTATTAGTACAGTACCTATGCTTAATTTGGCAGTGTTTTCTCATCATTCAGGCATTTTTACACATCAAAACACATACAGATATATCCAATGTAATGTTAAACACCAAGAAAACCATGCAGAAAAAACAATGCAAACCAAAAACGCTCTACTTATACACTACTTTTTGTATGGCACCCCTCCTTACTTTGGCAGTGTTTTCCGGTCATTCTGCCATATTTGGCATCAAAACATACATAGGATTATCCAAAATAATTTTCAACTCCAAGAAAACCATGAAAAAAAAAAAAAAATGAATACTAAAAAAACACCCTACCTATACACTACAGTATGTAAGTGCCCCTTCTAATTTTGGCACTGTTTTCAGGCCAATCTGCCATATTTTGACATCAAAACACATGTAAAATTATCCATATTAATGCTAAACAGCAAGGAAACAATGCATAAACAAAAACCATCCACAAACAACCTCAGGACGGTTGGAAAATCAGTTATCTAACACCAGTGATAACTGCTACCGGGCAACAAAAAAATTCCACGGCCAAATATGCCACTGGAAATTAGTTAAATTGTTAAAAATGGTATAACATCATCATTGCTGGGATTTATACTATTAGAAAAGCTAATAAAAACACAGAAAACTGATGAGTAAAAATACAGAAATGCAGTGAGAATAAATAGTGTTCAGGGGCAAAACTTACCTTCATATAACTTCCCACCATCCTAGTGCAAAATTTTGCTAGCACCTTCCAAGAGCTAAGCATATGTCAGGATGCAGAATTTCATGAGCTTTCTTGTGGTCACTTTGAAATTTCGATAAGACTGACAGTATTCGAATAAATCACAAAAACTTTAAAAACTCATGAGTCAATGCCATCAACTCAAAGGAAGGGAGAGACCGAGGGGAGAGCTGGAGGGTATGATGGTGGGACGGAAAGAGGTGAGAAATGAGGCTGTGGGCGGGATTTTCATTGTTCTCTCAACAGGCGGACAGGCACTTTTACCATACATTTACTCATGGCTTATAGTCTATTAGATGCCCAGTGGCCATGCGGAAACACAACTCCCGGTGACAGGGCAACTCTGGACGTTCAGTTGAGAGGTAGATGGCCAATCACCAAACATGTACTTGTGGCTTGTGGTCTGTGCTGCACTCTCGGTGACAGCTAGGAAAGACTAAGCCCAGGGACCGCATGACTTTGGACATTCAGTGGGGATGCGTATGGATATTTTGACATCACTTGTGGGTTACAGTCATATTACTCGGGTGCTGGAGGTTCGTTGGGAGTGATCGGATATGCACGCAACCCTGACGATTCAGTACAGGGACAGACAGACATTTTAGCTCTGGTTGTGGGTTATGAACTACTTCCTGCTCGTGACTCAAGCCCAACAGCCACAATACCAAATGTTTGAACATGTTGGCTGGCCTGCCGAAGTTCTTGGGGACTGTTACGTCCGGATAATAGCAAGTAAATTCAGATAATGGTTTTACACAGCCAAGGTCCAGCATGCAGACAATGAACACATCTGGATAAAGAAGGGACTACTGTACCTGTGTAAGTCTACAGATAACTGATATAACCATCCTACCCTGAAGGTTGTCACGTGAACAGAGCCTATCTGTTTATTACAAATATACATATGGCATTGTTTTATTTTACATCCCTGATTATTACAGGATATTACTAGAATACAGTATTACTGAAGCATTTTGCATGCAATGGCTGAACTGTTTTGGGATTCATTGCGCTCAGAAATGATTCAATACTGTGGTAAAACATTTCTGTATTAGTTGTCAGATGCCATGCATGAAATCAGGGGTAATGATGGAGAGACCGTTCGAGTAATAAGTGCATATCACAACACTGAATACAGGTGATGAACACCTCCGAGGAAGTGGGACTGTCCATTACTGCATATTATGTCGAAGGTCACAGCTTTAAAGAGACCACTCATCACACTGGAGTGTTGATGCATATTGTCTCCTTGTGAGTCAAACGTTATAATGAGACAGGCACCGTAAAGACATCAAGTTCATGTATTTGGGTGTGTTGAGGCAATCATAATAAAATATCAAATTTCACTGAGGTGTTTAATATCATACACCTTCATCTTTAGATGGTATGTCACTAGGCAATGGGGAACTTTCAGTGCGTCGTCTGCTACCTAATTCGGTCCTATGGCAGCTCTTTCCCAGTTACCATGCATGTAATATTTGTGGATTATTTTTACTCCCTTGTCAAACTGTGAGATATAGTAATGGCATACATCATTGAGAATAATAAAATACTACTTAGAAAACTCATAACCAATATGAATGATCTTTTTAATTTGTGCTATTTCATGAGTCACGATGGTAGACTCGCTTCTTAAATGTTAGTACGTCACATATTCTCTTTGCATAAATGCTATTTTGATTGTTGGATATTGTAGCTGATCCCATACATATATAAAGTCCCGAGCATTATTCATTCTTAACACCGATTTTCGACATGACAGTCATTGTCTTACCTGTAATTTATTATTTGTAAATTTTACCTCTTAACATTTCTCCAATACACTCGTGCATGCGCACCAGAGGGACAGTCCCAGATTTGAGAAAAGGCTACCGAGCGTGTTTGCAGAAACAGTCTAACAGATGAAGGCTAAACATGGTTGGAGAAGGAGAATGTGGTTGGCGAACGGTCAGGTTCTTAATGTGCTCCTACGTAAGGTGTACAGGAAACCATTTGGCTTTTCATTTAGTGTAAAGTCACCCACAGACGGAAGGAAAAGGAAAGACAGAAGAGGGAGTGTAGTCACCCGTAGACAAAAAGACGAGGAAGAAATGAAGAACGACAGAAGAGGAGGGAAAGATGGAAGAAGGAAAGGAAAGGACAGACACCCAAGAGCAGCACTACATGCTGTTACCTAATAGATGTTCAATGTTGTTTTCTGTGATAAAAGTGTATTCTTATCCATTTCTTTTTTCATAAACTCTTACCATTGTGACCACAATTATTTTGCAGTTGCTACAGTTTCAACATTTCTTATTCCGAGCTACCTGTTATCTTGTAAGTGCATACTCCCAAGAAAATACACATTCAGACCGGAACAAATTGCCTTCCGGTGGCATATGTAATATACACAGAAGTCGTACCAAGTCTCCAGTGACATTTAGAATTATGTATGTTCCTTCAGTTTTTGGAAGGGATAGTAAAATAAATAATAAAACATGTACCGAATGATGATCAGGTAAGCCTCTGAGCCTCTGAAACATTGATGTCAGAAGCCTAACATTTTCAGTCCGATGATATACAGTTTTATTCTTGATGCTAAACAATTTTACCATTTAGAACACTCATAATGAAAGGGGTTAATGAAGCTGTATCATCCACTTCAGTCTCTCCTGAGCTGAACAAAGTCGTCGGAATAAAGAATAAAATGATTTACGTCCTCATAGTGAAGGAAGTAATCATGCTCATGTTGCAGCACTAAGCTAACATGTAACTGTCGTTTTTGTATCCTCATTGTCTAAATCAAGGTACATCATACAAATCATGCAAATATTGGACTTCAAAACCTTGGTTTATCGCTATAATGGTCTGGTAAACGAACCGTATACACATCCGCCTTCACCGAGAGCTAGCGAAAAGTGAGCTATGTTTTATCCCGCCATGGGGACGGTCGCCTATGGCGTATGGAAACAGATGTCAAGTGGCGGTATTTGGCAAATATAAAATTTCAGAAAACTGAGGCAATGACAAGCTTCAAGAAAGAACTATTCTTACTCAAAAAGACTATACGAATGTAGATATAAAAGCCAATTGCACTGAACTCATCAGTAACACAACGAAATGACTGTGTATAAGAGATTGCCGGATGGAAGCCCAATGTACGCATATGCATAATAGCCAGTCAGGGGTATTCATTCATGGGCATGATATTTTTTATCGAGTATTTTGGTGACTTTAATGGTCTATAGTGTTGCTAACTCTTGTAAGTTTATCCAGACATATAGAATAGTCACAATAGTTATGTTACTTTTCTAGGTCTGGACCGAAATAGGGGTCACCAGCTAGGTAGCAGACAACACCTGAAAGTCCCTCATTGAATATACAGCACTAATTTAGATGGAGTTTGTTCACTACTGTCTTAATGCAGGGAGTTCATTCGAAGACCTGAATCATATACAGTGCCCTCCCACAGTGAATGAGTTTATAGGCGGCAGATGAACTCATTCACTACGAATTCGTTCACTGTGAACAACATCTCTTATGGGAAAAATTGCATTTGGGTGGCACCGCTTCCTCAAAGTCCACTTTTTGAGCACAGAGATGTTCTAAAGGGCACATTTCAAACACATACAGTACAGATATACAAAACACATGGTTATTTACCTTAAGTGAAGCAGATGGCAGTCCTGACTGGCTTGAATGCAGGTGGTTCCAGGGCAGGGAGATACACTTAGGGTGACCCCTCCACATCACCTTTCACTCCCTCGTTCCCATCACTGGTCTCACCCTCATCACTTGACTGAACACTTCCCCACGTGCCTATACCTCATTCACCTCTCTCATAAAACCTTCAAAGTCCAAAGATGACACCATTGACATTACATCATCATCTTCACCAGGAAGTGTAGCATGATGTAGAGGCAACTGGCTCCTGTTGTTCTTGAGTTCGGTAGTAGCATGTGATGAGTGTTTTCTTAAGCTGACTTCCGTATTGTGCCTTTCACTGTAATAACGAAAAGTGGTTTCTACTCCACTGAGCATTTCCTGTGTCCTAAGGTAGCTGGTTTCATTTGCATTGGCCTCTTCTCTCAGAACATCCACTGCCACTAGAATTTTACTGTTCTTTGACATAGGCAAATCTTCATCCTCCACTGGATTCTGCTCAACAGGTTACTCAGATCTGGCCTCTTGTGCGATGTCTACTGGTGGGGAGGGGGGTCATTCAATATGGGAGATGGTGGTTAAGACCTACTTTTTCCCCAAGTTCGTTCACTCAGGGTTCAACACGTTCATTATGGTTTTGTGGACCTGATTACCCCCTGCTCGTTCACTAGGCGACGTTTACTATGAGTACTTTCACTGTGCAAGGGCACTGTACTTGGCAACCTCCAGTAAAGCTACCAATATTGCAGCTGAGTGGACGTAAGTAATATCACAAGATTTCGACCCACTTCCAGAATGTTTGGAGCGTTAGTGTAAAGACTGTTTTTTCCGCGAATGTACAACAGGGAAGAAAGGTTGCTGGTTCTAAGAAAGCAGTGATAAGGAACAGGGAAGTGAGCATGCAAGTGAAAAAGTCGCTGCATGGCAATATTGTGACACCAACCCTAATGTACGGTAGTGAAGCTTGGTCCTTGTTGGAAGGACAAGTCAAGAGTGAAAGAAGTGGAAATGAGTTATCTAAGAGGAGCATGTGGACTTACGTGGAGAAACAGACTGAAAAATGAGGAAGTGACGGACTGTTGTGGTGTGGATGGGGATGTAATAGAAAGCATTAGGAGATGTATACCGAAGTGGTTTGGCCATGTGGAGAGGATGGAGATCAGGAGACTAATGCGGAGAGTGTATGAGAGTGAGGTGGAGGGGGGAAAAGGGAGGGGGGAGGTTCAGGATGACATGGTGGGATGGAGTGGAGAGGTATATGAGAGGGGGGAGGGTGAGCTGGGAGCAGGGCAGTGAAATGGCATTGGATTGAGAAACATGGAGGTGATCTGTTTGTGGCCATCCCTTACAGGATTGAGGTATCTAGCAATAGATATAAAGTAGGCCCTCCACATTTGCAGGAGTTAGGGGACACAGACCCCCACAAAAGTGGAATTTCTGCGAATGTCTAGTGCTCCCCCATCCCTCCCAAATGCCTGTACAGCCTCAAATTACCCCTTGTGAGCAAATGCGCACAAACTGTACCTAGTAAACCATATCTGGGACCTGAAAGCAGCATAAAATATTACAAATAGTAACAGACCAACTGTATAAAAAAGCTCAATAAATAAGTTTTGATCAGGTATGGTTGTGCAGTACTAAGTTTGGGTAAATGTGTACCTGGTGACTTCCACGGACTCCCGCGATTGAGTGCGTCTCGAGCACATCCACGTGAGTGTGGGCAAGTCTTCAGCTATATATCTACCCCAACATTTTAAAACTATACCCATTTAATTCTGAATTAACTCAGCACTGTCCCTGAAGTTTTGGCGGACGAACTCTAATGACTTGTGATGGTGATGATGATGGTGAACACGACACCGATGACCCTGAAGGTGATTAGCCATGCAGTTACCAATGACGGATGACTGGATGAGATGATGTGAAGTGTAACTGCATGGCACAAGGAGTCTACATGTGTGTAGACTCCACCTCATCTCCACCGCCAGCGTCATCGCCGAGTGGTGGTGGATCATCGATATCGTCCTCAGAGGCAGGTGGAAAGGATGATGTGCCATCAGAGTCAAAGTGAACAGGTTTAGGGTCAGCCATGGGTTGAGGTTCAGGCACAGGTACAGGCTCCTCAGCCTCAGGTGTGGTGGAGGAAGATAAGTGTAAGACAGCAGCAGCAGCAGCAGGCAAGGGGTCACGATGTCTCTGAGAAGAACATTGTCATAGGCAACCGAGACTGCTTCCACTTCATGTCGTTGAACAGTGTTTTGCAGGGCATTACAGTCTAATCTATGCCACTCATCACCTTCGATGCCCTCACCATTGATGGGTCCCAATCATAGAAGAGTTGCTTCAGTTGTGCGACTGCCCTCATCATCTCCCCCAGCTTTTCATGGATGAGGCCTTGCTGCTGCAGGGCGTTGTCAGGATTCTCCTCTGCATCCTCGTCCTCACCCACTGACTGCACAAGCTCCGCTAATTCTTCGTCGGTGAGGGCCACATCGTGTTCTTCCACCAGCTCCCTCATCTTACCCTCCTCCATATCCTCAAACCCTTCAACACCTACAAGCCTTGCCAACTCCACTGTCTTCCTCACGGCCTGGTTCGCCTGCTCCTGAGGAGCAAATCCCACAAAATCTCAGATGCACTCCGACCACAGAGCCTTCCAACAGCCATTAACTGTCTCGGGGTGCACATCCTTCAGACTTTCCTGCACCACCATGAGGCTGTTAGCGATGGTGAACCCCTTCCAATAGTCCATGATGCTCAGGACGGGTTTCACATCCAAAGATGCACAAAGCCTCTGCATTGACCTCCAGGTGTAATAGGCCTTGAGGGCAGGTATTACACCCTGGTCAAGAGGTTGTATCAAGGAGGTTGTGTTTGGCAGCAAAAACACGACCTCCACATCCTCACACATACCCTCGAGTGACTGTGGGTGGCCCGGAGCATTGCCCAGGAGCAAGAGGAATCTGCCAGGAAGGCCCTTCTTCTGAAGACCGCACCTCCGTCAGGGGACAGTGGTGGAACCAGTCCAGAAAGATGGTGCTGGTGGTCCACGCTTTCTTATTGTGCATCCAGAACACGGGTAGGAAGTTTTTGTTGCATCGCTTCAGTGCTTGCCGACTAATAAATAAATCCTGGCTTGATCATGTGGCCAGCAGCATTGGCACACGTGTCAGGTGCAGCAGTCCTTAAGCTGCCTTGAGCCTGGGATCCCTTTTTTCTTCCTTCGAGATGAAGGTCCTAGAAGGCATTTTCTTCCAATAAAGGCCTGTCTCGTTGACATTCCATACCTGCTCAGGCCTATATCCTTTCTCCTCAATTAATTTCTTAAGTGCTTCCGGGAATGCTGCTGCTGCCACATGGTCCGCCGACGCAGATTCACGTCACCTTCAGATTGTCAAGGGAGAAGCACCTCTTGAATTTACTGAACCAACCGTTGCTGGCTGTGAATTCAGGATGGGTGGTTGCAGCAGGTCCAGTGTCTGTGCTGGTGATAGGGGTGTCGGGGTCGCGAGGTGAACTGATCATCATGACATACAATGTCTTCCCCTTTGACCGAATCGCATTACTGTTTATGGGATTTTCTTTTTTGCTCTAGTCATTTATCCACACAAACAGTGCATGGTCCATCTTGGACATCGCAATGTCTCTCACCTGCGACACTTGCTTCACTGAGGGTGGCGCAGTGGATGCCAACGCCACCCTGATTTTCTCCTCATTTCTCTTTATGTACTGCACTGCGCTCTTGTTAGCATTAAATAATTTCCCAACACCAGCATAGCTCATACCCTCCCTACCCCTGCCTAGCAATTTCACCTTCTCTTCCAGGCTCATTACTTTCTTTGCCCGTTTAATTAAGGGTGGGCTAACCACTAAAGCATGCAGGACACTTTGGGCCCATGCTTGCAGGACAGCACAGTCACACGTGGAACAAAGTTATCATAAGTAAATCACACAATTGGGAGGTAATTCACTCACAAATTTGCACAGCAATGCACTTCTTACCTTTGAACATGTGGTTGCACAATTATTGGGGACAATACCGAGATCAAAGGAGGTTTGGCGTGGCAATGTATAGGCAGCGAAATGACTGTGACAGTGGCAGGACATAGACTGAGAAGGAGACAGAAGAGTGAGGGAGTGCAGTGGTTCGGTGCTGGCCGGTTTTGGTGTGAAATGACCCGCAAGCGTCTACATGGCAGTACTTTGCAGCCACGAACAAAATCTTGCCTCCACAGAGGGACAATCCGCGAATGTTCGAGTCCTGCAAAAGTTGATTCCATGAATGTGGAGGGGTGTGTATATATATATATATATATATATATATACACTCAATCCTTAAGTAACACGTGGTTGAGTAACACGTTTTTGTTCTAACGTGGTCAGCATAATGAGACAAGTCATGTCAACATGCGGAAAAACTCGAGCTCACGCGGGAAGTCAGCTGGCCTGTGGACGAAATTTGAAAGCCGCGCGCTATGACGTCACCCTCTAACCTCTGGGTACATTTCCTGGGCTCATATTTCCATTCTGTATGGGTATTTATCTCAGTACCACAGCCAGCCACCACAGCCAAACAGCCCTAGTGAGATGGGATAGGTTAGGGTAAGGTTGCTGAAATTTTGCCTGGGAAGCACAGTGGTCATATTTTCGTGAAAAACCTATAGTTAGTTTTGAAACGAATGGGCAAGCGTTGTTCCTGGCTGAGGGTTCCTGGTGGTTTTTATGAATATGCATACAGAATGGAAATATGTTTTCTGGGCATACTCAAGGCCGAACGGTTTGACGAAATTTATGGGTTTCGGCAATTTCAGGGAACAAAATGGAACGACAATGTATGCTAATCAGAAAAAAAAAAAAAAAAAAAAAAAAAAAATCCTTGCGTTCTCGTAAGTTACAGTTCAGTTCCACATTCTTCGTTTGATTTCATGCTTCCCAACACATTTTGGACCAACTGGGCATATGGTTATCAGTCCTTTCTCATGCCTCATCTAGTTCTTACCCACAATTATCATGGATTTTGCAGTTTTAAGGAACGAAATGGAACGAAAATGTCAGCTAATTAGAGGAAAAGTTACTATTTCGTCCATGTGTTATCGTAGCGTTCAGTTCCACATTCTTCGTTCGATTTAATGCTTCCCAACACTTTCAACTAACTGAGCATACTGTTCTCAATCCTTTCTCATGCTTCACCTAGTTCCACCCCACACTCATAATGGGTTTCGCAGTTTTAGGGGACGAAATGGAACGAAAATGTTTGCTAATTAGAAAAAAATACTTTCGTCTATGTGTTCTTGATAGTGTTCAGTTCCACATTTTTCGTTCGGTTTCGTGCTTCCCAACACATTTAGGACCGACTGAGCATACGGCTATCAAGTCCTTTCTCGCGTCTCACAGACTCTACCTCACAGTCATATGGGTTTCGAGTTTTAGGAGATGAAACTGAACGAAAATGTTTGCTAATCACACACACACACACAAAATACTTCTGCTTGTTTAAGTGAGCATTCAGTTTCACTTCCTGATAGTCTTATGTTTGTCGGATTACTTCTGGGAGGTAAATAAACGTTTCATACTAAATCTGTTTCCCCCGTCGTTTTAAGTTGTATTCCGCTGTCAACTTGTTTGACACATCAGGGTTAGGGCGAAATTAGGGCCTGTCCTAAGTGTTTAAACTTGACCTAACCTAGCTTAACTATACCTTATAATTTAACCTAACCTAACGTAGCATCCAGTTGGGAAGTTGGGAGACGAAAATCACCTTTGAGTACATCAAGA
Source organism: Coenobita brevimanus (assembly GCF_032717465.1). NCBI lineage: Eukaryota > Metazoa > Arthropoda > Malacostraca > Decapoda > Coenobitidae > Coenobita > Coenobita brevimanus. The sequence continues at coordinate 38,447,777 of NC_137018.1, forward strand.
CAATCATGTTATGGCTTAAGGAACGTGATGATAAAAAGTGGGAAATTTTTCAGCAGGAAAAGGTAATTTACCACCCTGAAAATAGTCAGAAAAATACAGAAAACAAACTGGAGGAATATGAACTGAATTGGTAAGGTTCTTCCACTGCTTTAAGCGTACAAATACCAAAATGGCAAAAGAAAAAAAGAAAAACCATAGCATAAAAGAAAGCTTAACGATTTGGAAGGATAGGGAGTAGATAAAGATCGTGCGTAGGAAGTGATGCAATCCTGGCAGCTGTGAAGGTTTATATGTTGTCCTGAAACTGACCGAGATGAAACTGACTGAGAAGCTTACAGGGCGTTATGTGGAGTGTCAGAGAAAGCAAACTCTCACTTTTACCCCTTTTTACCATCATACCCCACGTATTTACCTCCACCTATACGCACCATCAGGTAAAACACTGAAAAGAGATATAACTGTTGTAATTAAAATCATCAGTGGTATTAAAAATGGCATTAACAAAAACAGAAGTTGGACTGGGTCAACACCACCTCCACTGAGTACCCTTTTGTTGATACGCAGCTCCACGGTATTTTACTCCCGCCCCCCAACCCCAAAGTTGTTGTCAAAGTTTTGCCTTCTCGTATCATGTGGCCTTCGGGAGAGACGTTAGGCTGTATAGTTAGACTAAAATTTACGGGTCTGGCTGTTTTAGGGAACAAAATGGAGCGAAAATGTTTGCAAACCAGAAAAAAGGTACCCTTTCATCCATGTGTTCTGAGTTTGCGTTCCGTTTCACATTCTTCGTTCGGTATTACTATTCCCAACACATTACTCTTCGTTCGGTATCGCTCTTCCCAACACATTTCGAACTGATTGAGCAGTTTAGCCATATGTTTAGTTTATCAGAAATGCGTTGGGAAACGCGATATCAAACAAAAAATGTGAAACTGAACACTAACTCACGAGAACACACGGATTAAAGTAATTTTTTCTTGTTAGCACAAATTTTCGTTCTATTTCGTACTCTAAAACTGCCAGACCCATAAATTTTTGTCTAACCACATGGCCTAAGGTCTCTCCTGAAAGCCACATGATATATGAGAGAAGGCAAAACTCTGACAACAACATTGGGGTTGGGGGATGGGAGGAAAATACCGGGGAGCTACGTATCAACAAAAGGGTACCCATCCCAACTTTTATTTTTGTTAATGCTATTTTTAATACCACTGATGTTTTTAATTACAAGAGTTATATCTCTTTCAATGTTTTACCTGATGGTGGGTGCAAGTGGGGGTAATTTACGTGGGGTTAGGTGGTAAGAAGGGGTAAAAGTGAGAGCTTTGGAAAGTTGCCAAAACACATTGTACCATTATACATGTAAACATATTGTCTGAGTGACGCGGATTTGGGTACCACGGTCCTTGTCCAGTCCCTATTGCCCGCGGTACTCAAGGATTGAGTGTATATATATACATACAGTATATATACACTATATACATACACAAACACGCACACACCAAACCCTCGTTTTTCAACCGATCGTTATTTCACAGTTCGTTGTTTCAACATTTATAAATCTACACCCATTTTAGTTTGACATGGTTATCCCCGCCATTTCGACAATTCAAACTGTGCACCGCCAGACAGACCAGCTGAGCTGCCTGCCTACTGCGCTCTGCCCTGCTGATCTGTCTTCATCCGTCTCACTTCTTTTTGGCCTCGTGGAATACCGCAGCACCACCATGGTTTCACCCAAGACCCCTACTATTACCCTTGTCAAGCGCAGTCACGTCCTCATCAACCTGAGTTAGTGTTTCACCATTGCATGGTCGGGTGACGATCAGGTTTCCCAGATCTGAACTCGGCCACATTATCAAACTATTCAATCTTCATTACCAAATTTAACTTTTCATTACCAAATTCTTAAAGCAAGCATTTATATTCTTCATTAATTATATATACACATGGAAATAATCACCCTCCTTATAATTAGCAGCATGTTGATTATTTTCAGGCTATGTAGGCTAGCAGATTAATCAAAGAGAGCAGACAATCCACCATCTCCATCCTCTGTATCTTCATACAAATGAAAAACCCATTTGATAATGGATCATTGTGATTCATTACCAAACAAATTTTTCATTACCAAATTGGCTCACACTGGTAATGAAAAATACCAAATGGCAACCCTGGTGATGACTGCGCCAATGATTGACAAATTCTCTTAATGCACAATACTGTTTAGGCGCCAGTTTTACAAATGCACATCTTAGTTTGCACTAAGTTAGGTAGGTTATAATCACTGGGGGTCCTAGGGGCAAAACCTCTCAGTAAGGTTTTACCGTTTCCAGTTAGGCTACCATTGCTATTTATGGTTTGACATTACTTTGGATATTCGTGTGTGTGTTTTGATGTCTAAAAATGCCTGAATGACCGGAAAACACTGGTAAATTAAGCACACGTACTGCACAAATAGGTTAGGTATAGGATGGAGGCGGGTATAAAAGGTAGGATCTGGGTATGACAGGCGAATGGTGTTCATTATCCAGAGGTTACCACTACCTGGACATGTATTTGGCTCTGCTGTGTCTGGATAAATGAGGGATTACTGTGTGTGTGTGTGTGTGTGTGTGTGTATATTATATACATATATATATATATATATATATATATATATATATATATATATATATATATGTAAATACATTTACAGTATTTGTACACAGTAGGCTCACACAGTGCGCGTCATCGCAGTGCGCGATTCGCCTTGTGCGCGAGTGACCAAAAATCATAACCAAAAACCCTTCAATGCGCGAGTTTACCGCACAGAACGCGAGGCAGAGGGAAGGACTGGCTCAAAAATGCCATTTTCTACTAGTGCGCGACCACCCCTCACACAGCGTGTCACGTGTCATCATGTTGATGCACAGAAATTCCCAGGCATTCTACTGCGCAGCTTGGGGTACAAGGGAGCGGGCGCGCCATAGCAGTCCTGGCTCGTACACTGCGGATCCGCTCTCTACGGCTAACCTGTCATGAACAACGTGTGGTGTTTTTTGTGCTGCCTGTACTTCGCCGCACCATGGCTCCAACCCAAAGAGTTAAGAAACTTCTGACGCACGCCACCAAGTTAAAGATCATTAAGATGAAGGAGGAGGGTCAAGGAAACACGGCTATCAGGAGAATCCTGGGACTGGCTGAATCTACAGTGAGAACTGTGTGGCAGAACCGTGAAGCCATAAAGGCTGTAGTGGACATATGGTGTCTCTGACCTAGACGGCCGTTCGCGGGTGGGAAATCGTGCTATGATACTAATGGAGCGCTATCTTGCCACCTTCATGATGCAGAAAGAAAAGGAAGGTGTTCCACTCAATGGAAGATTTATTTGGAACCAAGCCCAGCTCTTTTACAAGGCTGCATCTCGAAGGTTAAAAGTGGAAAAACCTTTCAGGGCATCAGTTGGATGGCTGGACCGTTTTCTCAAGTGCAAGGAACTCTGTTACGTGAAAGTGTCTGATGAACGTGCCTCTGCCAATGCGCTGGCCGCGAGAGACTGTCATGCGATATTTCAAGCGATTATTGAAGAGGGACAGTACACCAACGACCAGATCTACAACATTGATGAAATGTCGTTATATTACAAGGCCTTGCCAAAATCAACTTACATCGCTAAAAGACAGAAACAAGCCCCTGGTCGCAAGCTCCAGAAGTGTAGGATGACGGTAATGTTCACTGTAAACCTGTCTGGGAGCCACAAGATGAGGCCAGTTGTTGTACGCGCAGCTTAACATCCAAAGTGCTACAAAAACCTCACGAACATGGATGCAAGTGGCGTGTATTGGTACAAGTCCGCAAATGGTTGGATGACCAGGAACATTATGGCAGACTGGTTAACGAGGCGGTGTGTCCCTGATGCGAGGGCCAAGTGTCGGGAACTGGGCATTCCATTTAAGATGCTCCTTGTACTTGATAATGCACCAAGTCACCCTCCATACCTGGAAGATCTTCACAAGGATTGTCGTGTTGTGTTTCTGCCACCCCGCACGACGTCTCTAGTGCAGCCACTGGATCAAGAACTAATCGCCACAGTGAAGCATTTCTACCATAAGTGTACGACTACCTACGCAGGAAGACCGACACACAAGAGGAGCTTCATGCCCTACAAGAAGATCACGACGAAGACCTTGATGAGCAATCTGCTCCCGTTCCATCCCCACCAGCACCTGTATCCTGACCTGCCACAGATGCCGTGACTGTTGAGTCATTTTGGCGTAACTTTACGGTGAAGGATGCAGTTGACTTTCTCCTTCAAGCCTGGCACCAGATTACACCTGCAACGGTGAACCATGCGTGGCGAACGCTCGTGCCTCACCTATGCATCACCCAGGAGATGGCCATTCAACCACTGGCCGATGCTGAGGCAGCAACATTGACAGCAACACAAGCTGTACCAAGTTTCGAGGACGTTACATTGGCGGACATACAAGAAGTGCACACTGCTACTGAGGAACAGCCTACCGAGGAAGTTTTGCAACGGATAGACGAGGCTGACGCAAAGCCCGACACCAGACAGAGTCAAGTTGAGCAGCCTAGTGTGATGGAAGGCAGTACTGAGCTGTGTATGTCAAACATTAGCAAGATCCTTGCTGCTGAGGATAAGCTCAAGGAAGAGGTGAAGGAACAGGAAGTGAGCAACCTAAGAACGAAGGGACTTCTGGTTGGTATCGACAAACTCTTCCGTTTCTACACAGACAGGCACAGGGAAGAAATGAACAGGAGAAGACAGATGCTCATAACAAACTACACACAGCGGGCTCAAGTTGGTGAAATTGCGAAACCATCAACATCGTCTGCTCCTGTTCCTGTTAAGGATGAAGAGGATGCAATGTCAGAAGTGTCAGCATTGGACTTTGAAGGGTTTATGGCCGAAGTGAGTGACTTTGATGCTCCTGGGGAAGGTCATCAAGAGGAGTCTGTGGAGGGAAGTGTTGGTGCGGTGGAGGGTGCGGTGGAGAGTGCGGCGCTGTAAGTGTTGCCGCGCCTCAGAACCCCTATTATTTAAGGTCATCAGGCCTGTTGTCTACTGTTGTTAAGGTGACTACCCATATTTTTGTTATTGTAGCTATAGCTTTAGTACAATGTCTGAAACATATGACCTTTATTATGTCTCTAAGGGCCAAAAAATGTCCAGGTATGAGGGGGTACTGCCCATATGTAATTATTCCCATAAGATTATGTATTCCTAGTACGCAAATTCCCAGTGCGCGAGGTCGTGGACCGCCCAATCTCTCGAGCACTGTGCGAGCCCACTGTATATATATCCCATTGGATCCCAGGGGTGCTGGGCGAGGCAGGGCACTGGGTGGGTACTAAGCATGCCGCCCTCCGCCTATCGGCTCATAGTCGCAAAGCTCATAGGTCCCTACCCGGGGGTTCCCTACTTTATAAAGGCTTGAACAATCCCAGTTCTGTCCAATATTCCAGACACCGGGCTCCAATGGGTTAAAGAGACTGATAGATTTGCCAGCCATTAACTCATTGGATCCCAGGGGTGCTGGGCGAGGCATGGCGCTGGGTGGGTACTAAGCGTACCGCCCTCCGCCTATCAGTTCATGTCACGAAGCTCATAGGTCCCTACCAGGGGGTTCCCTACTTTATAAAGGCTTGAACAATCCCAGTTCTGTCCAATATTCCGGGCACAGGGCTCCAATGGGTTAAATATATATATATATATATATATATATATATATATATATATATATATGAAAATACTATATATCTATCTACCTATCTATAGCTCGACGCCCTAATCCTGCAAAGGGTGGCCGCAGACAAAACGCCTCCAAGTTGCTCTGTCACCCATCATTTGACTACCCTCCCCCCAACTCACCCCCCTCCCCTCCTTCACATACCTCTCAACTCCATCCCTCCACCTCATCCCCGGTCTACCCCTCCCTCTCCCTCCCTCCACCTCACCTACATACACCCTCTTAATCGGTCTTTCATTCTCCATTCTCTCCACATGTCCAAACTACCTCAGTGTATTTCTCCTAATCTTCTCAACCACATCCATATCCATTTCACAACGTTCTTTCACTTTTTCATTCGTCAACCTGTCCCTCCATGTCACTCCACATGCTCCTCTCAGGTAACTCATTTCCGCTGCTCTCACTCTTGGTTTCTTCCCCTCTTGCAAGGTCCACGCCTCGCTTCCATACGTCAGGGTAGGGATCACAATACTATCATGCGGTGACTTCTTAACTTCCATACTCACCTCCCTATTTCTCATCACTGCTTTCAGTAGACCAACAACTTTCCTTCCCTGCTGTACCCTTTCATGTACTTCATCCCCCCAAGTTCCATCCTTGCTCATCACACTACCCAAGTACTTGAATGCATTCACATTTTCCATATCCTCACCATCAAAACTCACTGTACATTCCTCTCAAACACCATAAACTTACTTTTGTTTACATTAACTTTCAGCTTCCTCCTCTTACACACTGTCCCAAATTCATTCACCAAACCTTGCAACTCCCATTCATCTTCACTCAACAATACTGTATCATCAGCAAACAGCAACACCGGAATCTTCCAAATCTCACCCTCGTTCATTAGAGCCACCCCCACATCCACTGCCCTACCTTGCACCTCCTTTACAGCCCTGTCCATGTATATATTAAACAGCCATGGAGACATCACACAACCCTGTTTCATGCCCACACTGAGATCAAAGAACTCACTCAGCTCACCATCCACTTGCACCGTAGCCCTAGCTCCTTCGTATATACTCTTCACAGCACTCAACAATTTCCCCTCCACTCCATATATTCTTAATACTTTCCACATACCTTGCTTATCTATTCTGTCATAAGCTTTTTCCAAGTCCATGAAGGCAGCATACACTTTCTTTCCTTACTCTAGATACTTCTCCACTAAACATCTTAGAACAAATATCTGATCTACACACCCTTTTCCCTTCTTAAATCCCCCTTGTTCTTCTCCAACTAGCTCCTCTGTCATATGCCTAACCCTATCATTGAGTATTCTACCATATATTTTACCAGTCACACTAAGAAGGCAAATACCCCTATGGTTACTACATACTTCTCTCTCCCCTTTTCCTTTGTATAAAGGAACAATTATACCTGATTTCTGTCCTCTGGAACCCTTCCCTCTTCCCAAGCCATTCTACATAACTTCCATATCCACTCCACTACAATCTCATCCACATACCTCAGCATTTCACCACACACTCCATCAATTCCTGGGGCCTTTCCCAACTTGATCTTCTTCACTGCTTCCACTACTTCCACCCTACTGATCTCTTCCTCCCTCCTCTCATCTCTCCTTCTCCCAGCCATTCCCCAGCCACTTATACTTGCACTGCTCTCACTCCCTACATTCAACAAATCTTCAAAGTGCTCCTTCCATCTCCTCAATTTCTCTGTCCCCTCCACAACAATCTATTATTCCTAGCTTTCACTCCCCTACTTTATCCCCTTTCACACTGGCTTACTTTCTTTACCTCCTTCCAAAACAATTTCTTACTCTCACTCCATTTCACACTCAGATTCCTCCCAAACTCTTCATCCACTTTCTTCTTACTCTCCTTCACCAGTCTCTTCACCTCCCCTCTCCTGCTCACATATACCTCTCTCTTCTCTCTCTCATCTTCTCCCCTACCTCTACTCACTAACCATTCACTATATGCCTTCTTCTTTTGTTCCACAGCTCGTTTCACCTCATCATTCCACCATGCTGTCCCTTGCACACTCTTGCATCTCCTCCTCACTCCACAAACCACCTCACACGCTGCACCTATCTCTTCTGTAAATATCTTACATACATCTTCCACCCCTTCCATCTGCTCTAGCTCATACCTTCCCAATCTTTCTTCCACTATGCTCTTATACTCTCCCATTTTCTCACTATCTTGCAAATTCTCCACTCTTCTCACAGGAGCTGTTTCCTCCTATCTTCCCCTTCGTCTCCTTAACCATTTTCTTTGCAGCTTCACCTTGGCCATCACTAGGTGATGGTCTGAGACTCCATTCTCCCACCCTCTCCACACTCTTGCATCCAACACTTGTTTTCTCATTCGCTCATCCACACATATGTAGTCTATCATTGCCTTTCATTCAGCAAGTTCACCACCCATCCTCCTCATTACTCTCCATGTATAACCGTGGATCATCTTATGCCAAAAGTAGATGTTGGCTACTGCCAACCTCTTACCAGCCCAGATGTCCACCAAAGCACTACCATTCCCATCTACTTCAGCTGGCACACCCTACTGACCAACCACTTCATCTACTCGTACATTCCCAACTTTCCCATTCATGTCTCCAATCAAAAGTACTCTCTCGCTCCTCTCAAATTTGTCCATACATGCTTCTACTCTCGCCCAAAACTCATCTTTCACTCTTGCCACTCGGTCCTCTGTCGAAGCATACACACACACAATCGCCCACGCTTGTATACCTACTTTCATCCTCATCCATACAATCCTTGCACCCACTGTTCCATACTCTCTTATATTCTCATTCCATTTCTTGCTTATCATCAGACATACTCCCTCTCTTGCCCTCTCATCCTCATTAACTCCCGCACATATACCTAAACCATATTCCCATTCTCTCACCCTTTCACCTTACCATTTAGTTTCAGTCAATCCACATATATCTACTTTTGCATCCTCAAGCACATGAACAATCTCTCTCTCTTTCACTTCAACATTCACTCCCCTCACATTCCACGTTCCCACCCTCAGAATGTTCTTTGCCTATTCCTTAGCTGTCAACGTATGATCCGTCCTGGTCCAAGACGCTTTATTCACTTGTTTAGTTAGTTCTTTTTACGGGGTGGGGCATGAGTCTACTGAGTGTTGTAGGTAAGGTTTATGGTAGAGTGTTAATTATGAGAGTTAGAGAGGGTACAGAGGGAGTGATTGGTGATGAGCAGTGTGGCTTTAGGAGAGGGAGGGGATGCGTGGATCAGGTGTTTGCTGTGAGACAAGTGTGTGAAAAGTATTTAGTGAAAGGCAAGGATGTGTTTTGGGCATTCATAGATTTAGAGAAAGCGTATGATAGAATTGATAGGGAGGCTTTGTGGACTGTTTTAAGATTGTATGGACTTGATGGTAGGTTACTAAAAGGGGTGAAAAGTTTTTATGTAAATAGTACAGCGTGTGTAAGAGTGGGAAATGCTGTGAGTGATTGGTTTCCCGAGAGAGTGGGGCTGCGACAGGGATGTGTGATGTCGCCTTGGTTGTTTAATATTTACATGGATGGTGTTGTAAGGGAGGTGAATGCAAGAGTTTTAAGTGGAGGTCTGAGTCTGGTAAATGTTGATGGTGGAGAGTGGAATCTGAAGCAGCTGCTGTTTGCAGATGACACTGCACTGGTGGCTGATTCAGAGGAGAGATTGAGACAGTTGGTAGAGGAGTTTGGAAGGGTGTGTGAAAGGAGGAAATTGAAAGTAAATGAGAATAAGAGTAAAGTGATGAAGTGTACGAGGTTGGTAGATGATAGAGGGATGAATATAGTTTTGAATGACGACTTGCTTGAGGAGGTAGAGTGTTTTAAATATCTAGGGTCACATGTTGCTATGGATGGAAGAATAGATACAGAGGTGAAGTTTAGAATAAATGAAGTAGGAAAGGTGCTGGGAGGAATGAAAAAAGTGTTTAGATGTCGTTCGCTTAGAATGGATGTAAAGAGAAGGCTGTATGAGGGTGTTGTGGTACTGACTGCATTATATGGGGCTGAAACATGGAATATGGGTGTAGCAGAGAGGAAAAGTTTGAATGTAATGGAGATGAGGTGTCTGAGGAGTATGTGTGGAGTGACGCGTATGGATCGAGTGCGAAATGATGAAGTGCGAAGGAGAACTGGAGTTGTTCGGGAGATGGCTGGTAGAGTTGAGCAGAGGGTGTTGCGATGGTTTGGGCATATGGAGAGAATGGATAATGAGCGATTGGTGAAAAAGATAACTAGATCTGATGTGAGAGGTGTAAGGCTGAAAGGAAGACCACAAATAGGATGGATGGACAGTGTGAAGAGAGCGCTGGATGCGAGAGGGATGACTGTTGAGCAAGAAAGAGTGGCTGTGCGTGACAGAAATAAATGGAGAAATTGTGAATGAATAAGTGATGACGCAGCCCTAAGGGGATATTCTCCCGCATTTGATCTGATCAGCTAGTCAGGTCAGGTGCGGGTAAGGGGATGGGTCTGTTATGATGTGGCAGGGGTAAACCAGCTCTGCTGTCAGGCCCTGCTGTGGATGTCACTGATTGCATTGCGCAGTTGACCCTTGTGCGGTGTGGTGCGGTGAGGATCTGTCCGTTCTCCCCTTTGGGGCTAAGATGCGAATGAATGTGTTTGAATGGATGAGTAAATGGAGAGTGTGTCGTCCTGTCTCAGCTACCTCCCTTTCCTTGGGGGAAGCAGCCTGGGTATATAGATAGATAGACAGAGAGGAACTAACCCACCATATATACTGTAAATACATTTACAGTATAAAGAGATATATATATATATATATATATATATATATATATATATATATATATATATATATATATATATATATATATATATATATATATATATATATATATATATATATTTATGTATATACACAAATATATATAAATATATATATATATATATATATATATATATATATATATATATATATTTATGTATATACACAAATATATATAACTATATATATATATATATATATATATATATATATATATATAAGTAATCCCTCTAATATCCGAACGCCCAATATCCGAACATCCCCACTAACCAGACATAATCGTCCCGGGATCCAATATTCCCAAAATGGTCCAAAAACCGCAAAAAAATGAAAAAAAAAAAAAAAAAATTCCCGCCCGTAACATGAACTTGGCGCACGTGGCGCGGGACAGCTTTGTTGTGGCGCGTCATTCCTCCGACGTCCGATAGAGCGCCCCTGCATCCTCCCCACTTTCCGCCTGTCTCTCGCCGCGAGTGCACGCTCGTCGTCATGGCTGCCCACGTGCTCGCTTTTGTGGTGGTTCCTTACCTGCTGCAAGCACTCCTGCTGCTCTCGTGCCTCTTACTAGTGTGTGTGATGATGGCCCCGCCACCTGAGAAGAGGAAGAGAGTGGTGTTGACTCTGGAGAAGAAACGGGAGATATTGGAGAAAGTAGATGCGGGGTGGTCTTCTTCCCGCATCCTCCACGAGTTCAACCTGGCCCGATCTACTTTGTTCGATATCAAGAGATCTCGAGACAAACTCATGCAGTACACGGCTGACTTCTCGTCGAGAAGCAAACGCAATCTGGAGAGAAAGGTGATGTTTACTCCCAAGTTTGCTGAAACTGACCGCTCCACATTCGTTTGGTATCGACAGCAACGTGCAGCTGGTGTGACGGTATGTGGTATGGAGCTGAAGGCTGCTGCTGAGAAGTCTGCCAGGCTTCATGACGCCCTAGACTTCAAGGCATCCGAGGGTTGGCTCTTCGCGTTCAAGTTACGGCATGGCCTTACCAACCGTAAAGCTCATGGCAAAGCTTTGGACGCTAATGAGGATGGAGTTGACGAGTTTCGGCACAAGGTGAAGGGCTTGATCAACAGGAAGGGCCTCACTCTCGGTCAAGTCTACAATGCTGATGAAACTGGTTTATTCTATTGCTCTTTGCCAACGAACACTCTAGCCGAGGAGACGGAGAAGCGTGTACCTGGCCGCAAGCTCTCCAAGCAACGGATATCTGCTTTGTGTTGTGCCAATGCTAACGGAATGCACCGGCTTAAGCCCGTTATTGTTGGCTGTGCAAAGCAGCCTCGGTGTCTTCGTGGGGTGATGGATATCCTTCCTTTCGTCTGGTACCATTCTTTGCAAGGCATGGTTTACAGCCCAGATCTTCAAAGACTGGTTCCACCGCCACTTCGTCAAGGAGGTCATACATTACCAGACGAAGACACTGGGAATCCCGAGCGACCAGGTAAAGGCCCTCCTTCTCCTCGACAATGCACCTCCCCACCCGTGCGACATGGACTTGGTGGCTGAGAATGGTCGGATTAGGTGCATGTTTCTGCCACCTTATATGACTGCTCTTATCCAACCAATGGACCAAGGAGTGATCGTGGCAACAAAGCGCCTATACCGACGGAAGTTCCTGGACGAGGTGATGGTTGTTCTCAAGGATGAGGACGAGGACGAGCGCAGGGAGGGACGGGACACGGGAGGCCAGTGGACTTTGGAAAACCTTTACCGCTACAACATCAAGTCTGCACTCTACAACTGGGCCAGTGCATGGAAGGAAGTCCCTGTCAAGACTCGAGAAAATGGTTGGTCTCGTCTGCTTCTCGGAACGGATGTGGAGTACAATTTTCTAGGGTTTGATGTGGATGACTTCCATGCATGGCTACGTACGCATGGCGACGATGTTGATGTGGACGATGTGCGTGAGTGGTTGGATGACGACGAGGACGATCCTGGGTATCAGACATTGTCTGATATTGAGATCACATCTTCAGTTGCAGGTGTCAGTACCCAGCTTGAAGATTCCGACGAGGACGGCGACGATGATGTGGACTCCTCTCAGCATGACACTACTCCAGCCATCCCCAAGCTGAGCGCACTCCGGGAACACCTAGAGTTCGTTCTCGACTATCTGGAACACCCGGACTGCGACAGGGAGATGGGGCCCTTGGGACTTGTGGAGGAAGTGCATACTTTCAAGCAGCGCATCATCAGTCGTCAGAATCGTCGGTCCTAGCGTCAATCAACCACTGACAGTTTTTTTCAGGCCCGTGACCCCCACTGTGCCCAGCTCTGGCTCCACTCTGTTGCCTCCCCAAAACAGGCCCTCATGCTCCGAGCCACAGCCCAGCACGTCAGCCACGGTGGAGTCACCGCTCGACGTGAGTTTGTGTCTTCTTCAGAGTCGTCTGCAGTGGGTACGCCATCACCACGACCCAGCGATGCACCCCTAGGTCACCTGCCAGTGATACTCTCGGACTCTGACAGTGATTAAACAGCAAGAACTTCTCCACTAGACCACACGGGAATTTACAGTGTTGTGCAGTGAAAAAAACAGTGTGTTGTGTTAAGGATTTACAGTTGTGAGTGAGAATACAATTTTGGAACAAAATTTAACGTAAATAGACTTGGTTGTTTTTGCTTTAGAAAATGGTTCAAAGAGTGGGAAAAGTTAAAGTGCAGAGTGCAACACTTAGTAAGTTACAATGGAGCATAAGTTAGACAAGAGTGCACACTGTGAAGAGAATGGACTTCTGAGTGCCATTGACTAAGTTCAGTGCAAGACTTCATGAACAGTGTACTGGAAGTGCTTCAGGAAATCCTTCTTACTGTCACAGTTCGAGAGGAGGCGGTTATTCATCGAGATGGCCATGGACTTGCTGTAAGTAGGCAGAATGTTTCATACTGTACTTTTTTCCATACTATACTTACCTCAAACACCTCATTTCACTCTTTAATGTCCTTTATTGGTGTGAATAGGGTGTTAGGAGCTAGGCATGTGCAGTAGGAAGGTGTTTTTCTGGGTTAGGCTAGGTTAGGGTCCATAAGTACCAGTCCAGGAGCCAGGCACTTGTAAGTACCCAGAATGTTTAATATTGTATGAACCTACCTCAAAACCCTCATTTTATGCTTTTTTTGCATTTATTTCAGTCTTTTATGTGCCTTATTGGTGTGATTTGGGTCTTAAATAGGTGCTATGCATGTCCACAGGGAGTTGTATAGGTGTTTCTCTGAGTTAGGGTCCATAAGTACAAGTCCATAAGCTGGGGCCCAATATCCGGACAGGACCACTATCCGGACCTGCCTATGGCCCTATTACGTCGGATATTCGAGGGATTATATATATATATATATATATATACAGTACCCTCGCATCCAACACGCGTTTGTCCAATGTGATTTGCATCCAGCATGGCCAGCAAAAAATTAGTACAATTTAATACGATCTAATTACTGTACCATGGGTGTGTTAGCATAACACGGACGGAGCTATGAGAAATGGGCAAAATCCGCAGTTCGCCTCTAGCACGATCACCCCCGGTCCAACATGATCATACTGGACGTTCCCGTGACGCTGACAGCCAATCAAAACTTCCCATCAAGTAGCCTCCCCCGCCTGCTATCGTGACGTGATCGTGATGTCACCCAATTAACCCCTTAACCGCGGGGTTGTTTTGCTTTTTCTTGTGGCTCCCGTGGGCATATTCGCGCTCCGACAGACTCTCTAAAAATATTTGCCAAAAATCAGTTATTAGTCCTAGAATATTAAAATCACATATGCTTATGGCACATACCTTCAGCTTTCTCCTGGGGTATTTGTTGAGCCTTCGTCAAGTACCGTAGGACTTGTGGAGACCTCTGAAGTTGGGTAACGAAGTCTCCACTTTACACTTCCCGACAACCCGTAATATGATTACCACAGCCTGATATTATCACTAGAAACATTATTCTATGATTCTCAAACAGTTTGGAATCCATACTCAAAAAAAAAAACACTGTGAAAGCAATGAAAACTACAAGGGCGTATGACCTTCCAACTTGACATTGTTCGCCGCTGGTGTTCTGTCACTTATTATTCATAAAAACACGCCGCTGGTGTTCTGTCACTTATTATTCATAAAAACACTCACAGTTTATATTTCTATTACTATATAACACTTATATATATCTACAGTCTTTATCCATAAGTTTCCTTCAGTAATAGTAGTTTATTGTCACTGTAGGGATTCAATTTCTCTTTCAGTAAAATACGTACCATTCACTTTCTCGTCCTGTATACCAGCATTGAGAGTGAATGTCACTTTCACCTTCACTCTCATAACTCATAGTATTCATACATGCTAGAGTGAAACTTTCACTTTCATTACTCCTAGTATATATACTCGTATTCATAATACTACTCATGTACATTTCTATTTACGTTCTCTGTTTTATTTACATTATTTACATTTCTATTTTATTTACAATGTGTTATGCACTGTCACTTGAAGTAACTTATAAAACTATTTTCCACTGTTCACTTATATTTACATTCATTACTTGAATGAATGAATGAAAACTTTCACTTGCTGTTTACACATTATTTATAATTCCACTTGCACTGTTTTACTCACCAGAAAGATCATAGTCACTCTCTATCAATTGTCACCCCTTTACCTCTTTCCACACGAGGTTTAGTAGGGGGTAGAGGTCACAGGACCCTTTGCATGGGGCTAAAAAGCGGCAGAAGTTAGCAGGAGCGAATCTGACGTACTTTCACCTTGAAAGACGACAGTAAACTGATAGTGGTGGGCTGGGGTGGCCTACCTAGGGAGAAAGCATTACTGCCAATGTCAGCCTCTTGAGAGCTGCTAATATACTGCTATGAAAAGACTGGCAGGAAATCTAGATAATACATTATAAATTAGGTAGTTCCAGGTGAATGTAAATATCACTTAGGCTTCTCCCTTCCCTCCTTATATATATTTTTATTACAAGAATAGATAATACGGCATATTTCAAGGGGAAATAAACAGCGAAAATTAGCGAACGAGTGCACGTAAGGTGTTGTCAGGTGATAATTAGCCAATTCCAGGTGTATGGCACTATCACTTACCTTATTTCTTTTTGATATATATTATTTGGTATAAGAATAGGGCATAGGGCTTATTTCAATGGATGAAATCAGTGGAAAATTCCAGGGAAGATTTACTTAGCGTAGCACGGCCGGGCAGGCGAAAGGAGTGGGTAATGGAGGGGAGGTAGGGAGGGGAGTCAAGAATGGGGAGAAATGGCTAAATTGTCAACAATGGATGGGAGTACAGATGAGATTAGGAGTGCTGACAAGTGCTGGATACTGGCAGTACTGATAGATGATACAAGCCACCATTTGAAAGCCCGGGCGAATTCAAAATAACACAGAATCGCAAAAGTGACGCCCCGTGGTATGATCCCTTGCTCCCAAGCATCATGAAAGCGACGCCCCGCGGTTAAGAGGTTAAAAACACTTCTGCTCTCACGTGATGTTTTGTTTAAATTTCTCCTGCCACAGCGTCACTCAGTCGTTTAATTTGCACTGGACGGTGCTTTTTTCTCGCTGATTTTCTGCCCCTACTACTGCATTATACCCTGCTCACGATGCCTAGGAAGCCTTCTGAGAACCCCAAGAAGTGGCAGCACCTCCCTCAGGTCACCAAGCTAGAAAACATCAAGAGGAAGAAGAAAGGGGAGAGGAATTTCGAAGGATTTATGAGGGAGGTTGAGGAGGAGCAGCAGCCATTACCCGCCAGTGATGCCAGCAGCCATCCTCCGGGGACCCAGTAGGACTACTTACAGCCTCGGATACCACTTTCCATTCCCAGCAAGCCCACCAACACTATCCTAAAAGGTTAGTTATCATTCATAGTACAGTACCATTTATTATAATTACAGTAGTATCAATATATGTATGGGTATATGGTAGGTATTTAGGGTGACTTTTCCTAGGGTTGCTGACATAATTCATTTTTCCCCATAACCTCTGTTGTTTGTCCAACACGTTTTTGGTCCAACACAGGACCCATGCATGACAATATTACCATGTTGGACACGAGGGTACTGTATATATTTATACAATCAAGTCGCCTGAGACACGGACTTCTATGCCACGATTTTCTATGACACGGCAAGGTACTAGACCCCCCCCCCCCAAATGAACCACGCACATAAACTACCTATGACATGGGCACGGCAAGGTTTGAAACGCTGGGCAAATTCCCCTGGCGACGTGCTCCCCTGTTTGTAAACAAAGTAGATGGCGACCACTTTAGCTCCATACTACAAGTGCTCCAACTGTGGACTTTTTTCTCTCTTATAAGGAGGTTACACTTCACCAAATTCATTGTGTTAAGTAATGAAACATTAAAGATTCTTTGGGTATTGTGACTAGTTTGTAGGTTTGTTCGTAAAACCGGCATGAACGGGTTAGTGACGAAGCACCTACCTCTGAGCTAAGACAAAGTATAATGCCTCCCATCATCATCATCACATATATAAGAATGATTATTAATGTGTTATATGTGAGTTTTGTTAACACTTGAACATACAAACTTCATCAAATAAACTTCTTCAATCAGTGCTTGACCAGGCAGCCTCTGCCTTCTTTAATATTTTGGTTAATCAGCTGATCTGTTTCGACTTGGTCGAGCTTTTTTTCGCTTGATCTGCAGCGCGTGGTATTGCCCAAGTAGACACAAGGCTGATCATTCTCCCGTTTTTTGTGCCTACTGTTACATGTAATACAAGCATTTATTGACTGCTTGACTGTGTGAATGTGTATAGTAGGGAAAAATGGGGAAAAGTGGGTGAAAAGAAGGACTTTGGGCGAACATCCAGAACAAAATTCCATTTTTCCCTTAGGTTTAGTTATTTGTATGACACAGTTTTCTATGGCACGGGTGCAGTCCAGAACCAATTAGCCATCCCTTAGGCTGCCTGACAGTATAATCAACATTTATGATGGACAAGATGGAAAACATTTTAACAAAATCATCTAAGCACCAAACTCTCGAGAAAATATGAGAAGTCGATCAAGGATGCATTCAAAGTATTACAACTTTTCCATATACAGTATAAGGTACAGTAATGTAAACTAGGGAGCTGACAGTTTGACTGTTCTGTCCTCTGTTGTTATTAACTTCTTCCCCCTGAGAATGTCTTTTCTGTTTCATCTTATCCACAGTAGTGTCAATCAATAAGAAGCACCTGGGGAGAGATCCCTCAGGAAGAAGACATTTTTCCCACTTTATTCTGACTACCAGCAAATGACCATTCAGTGTAAATAAGACTCAAAATGGAATTACTACATTATATACTTTAACAATTTTCCTAACTAAGCAATGCTCAAAAAAGATTCATAAAAACCCTGCTCTGAGACCAAAAATTATGATGTGGTAAAGTAAGAAACTCCATCAACATACCTCATGACAACCTCGAGGGGTAAAGATATGGTTGGTGAGGTGGGCACGTAGGCAGTAAGCTGGCTCATGTGGCACCAGGTTTGTTAAGAACCTCATCTGTTGGAATAGGTTAGGATGTTACTGTGTTGTATCATAGCAAGGTAACATAGCTTCATGACACAGGAGGGCCCTGCAGAGACAGTTGCTTGCCAGCGGTTTAGATCTGCTCTATCAGACAGACCTGGGTTGACAAACAACAACCTATATGTGTGCAGCAGGGCACTGCTCCTTTTGCGGTCTGTCATAAATATGGTTCAATACAGCAATCTATTATGTCACTATAACTGCATTGCTCAGTTAAACAAAGTAGGAATACTTTATAACTGTACAGGTATGTTATCTTGATGATTTATCTCAACACACTGAAACTACTGTTGTTGCCCCAACCTCATCTTAATGTAAACCTGATGATTGCAATTTGCAGCCTGAAGCAGCCCATCTCTTGTAGCCCATCCTCCTCCTTTGGGAGGATAGAGAGTTGAGTGTTTGTTTAATCAGGCACCAGTATTTGCATAATCAGGCACTGAAGGTGCCTGATTATATCCATTCCACCACAGGTGGACAGACTCCAGCTTTAAGCCAGACAGTCTGACTTTTAAGTTCCTGTCGTCCTTCTAGTGCAACCACTATTCAGACACTCGTTTGTCCTCCTCTTTGCATCTGTAGATAAATATCCAATCATCACCCTAGACGGGGCTGTTGCTTTGCTGGGCCAAGCACGTATGAAAAGAAATAGGCAGTTTTATTGAACTGATATGTGTAAACAGAGCCACACTTAATAAAAGAAAGGGCAGAGGTATTACAAATGCAGTGTGTGTGTGTGTGTGTGTGTGTGTGTGTGTGTGTGTGTGTGTGTGTGTGTGTGTGTGTGTGTGTGTGTTTCAAGGAAGAAGGAAACAAAGGCCAGGAGCCTGCAAATGGTTCCCTCCAAGGAAAAAACAAAAACAACAGAAAGCCAAATTCAAGATCCGTACATTTCAAGATGCCTGGACACAGTGTTTGAAAGACTGGAGATCACAGGCAGTAGGAAACAAAGACAGAGGAAGACAGTTCCAGAAATGACCTATTGCACACATGAAGGACTGAGAGTATTGGTTAACTCTTGCATATTAGTGAGCTGGGCAGAAAAGGGATGAGAGTTTGATGCTAGATGGGTGTTTCGAGCCTGTCGTAGTGGTGGGGGGGGTGCGAGCAGACAGTTCAGAGGAGCAGTGACCACTGAAGTAGCGACAAAAAAGAAATAAAGAGGCAACAGTGTGGCGAAGAGACAGAGGTTGAAAAAAGCCAGTAAGAGGAGGAGAATTAATGAGACAAAAAGCCTCTGACTCCACCTTCTTGAGAAGAGCTTTATGTGGGGAGCCTCCCCACAAGAAAGTTGTACTATACACAGGGGTGAATAAAACCTGTGTATAAAGTTAACGACTGAGCAGGGGTAAAGAAGGCACAGAGTTGGCCTACCACACCCGATCTCTTGGACACAGATTTTACAACAGAGGTAATATGAAACCCCAAGTACAGTGCTCCCTTAAAATCCACGGGGGTTAGGTAACAAAGACACCTGCATATGTTAAAAATCTGCGGATATCTGCTGACCCCTTATAAACGCCCGTGGACCCCCCTTAACCCTTTGGCTGCACCGGCAGTGATGACAATGTACTGACTGTGCTCACTGCGGAGAAATTAAAAAAAAATTGTTTGTTTTCAACTCGTGTTTAACCCACTTATCGTTAATCTTGAGAGCTAAAATTTTTGTCAGACAAACATCAATCTTTCTACTATCATTTGCAACAAACTGCATGTCCATAGGCACTCCAAGCACGGAGAATGATTTGAGAGAATATAAGGTGTGTTTTGACTGTTTGACGCAGGAAATAGCCCACAGAGGCAGAAATTTCCACCACACCACAAGATTTTTTCCATACAAAGTAGGGTTGCAGCCACGTTACCTCATCACAGTAATTGCAATACTAATAAAAATAAAACACTTCTAGCCAGTCTCCTATGATATTGTTATGATATTCCAGTGTTTATGTTAGACATTAGCGAAACAGTAACAATATGAGGAAAATCATTACAAACATTATCAAACTTCATGAATGACTTTTATTACCACTTACTTTCATAAAGCTTATTGATATAATGTCATGAGTCATTTCATAGCACAGCTGCACAGTTTCCAACTGCAAAAAAGTTCGCTAGCTAGCTAGTGCGCTTAGCATCATGACTTCTCTGATTATCACAAAAATATCACTAAATCACTTGTATTTTATCAGAGTAATTCACAATATAATATAAAATAACACTTTCAGCCACTCTTGTATGATTTCAGTGCGATTTGGGTGTGTATTGCTTCATATTATTTATAAGAGAGAGACAGAGAGAGAGAGGAAGGAGGGCAGCAAACCAGTTTAGACCAGCTCATCAAGGGGTACGTGAGAGAGAGAGAGAGGCGGGGGGGGGGTAGCAATCTGGTTTAGACCAGCTCAGGAGAACATGGAAGAAAAGAAATACTCCTAGCCCATCCTAACTTTTCCCCTGATAAATTAATGGCATTAATAAATGAAGTGGGCAAAAGGAGGAGTGTTATATTTGATTCACTGGATAATGACATCACTAAAACAGTGATGAACTGTGCCTGGGATAATGTTACATTTGCAGTGAACAGTGTCAGCAGGGTTCAACAAGATAAAACGCTATAGTGAATCTGGCCCCAATATTGTATCCACCTGCGGATATATAAAACTGTTTATGTTATATCCACCCGTGGATATTTAAAAACGTGTATGTTAAAAATGCGGATGTTAAGGGATGACTGTATATTTAAAGATGATGCAGGATTAAGCTGAATATTATAAAAAATTAGAGGGTACTCATGTGGATGATGTTCCCAGGTTGTCAGATGTAAGAACTGACCTTTTGATGCATTAAAAACAACAAGATTACTTTTACCCCAAACAGAGATATAAGCCAAGTCAGACACTGGGTGTGCCACAGCCTCATCCCTTGTCTGTTGAAGTAACTGCTGAGATGGACACTGAGGGAAATGAATGAAAAGGTGAAGGGTGGAGTCATCAACGTATGAGTGGATGGGGTTAGATGTACAGCTTAGGCCACTGATGAATAAAAGGAAAACAGAGCCCTGAGGAACACCACTACTGATAGCTCTAGGAGAAGAACGGTGGTGTCTACAACAGCAGCTATACAACGACCAGAAAGAAAGCTAGAGATAAGGCACAGATAGAGAGAAAGAAACCATAAGAGGGTAGTTTGGAAATTAAAGATTTATGCTAGACTCAACTGAAAGCGTTTGAGATGC
Source organism: Coenobita brevimanus (assembly GCF_032717465.1). Taxonomy (NCBI): domain Eukaryota; kingdom Metazoa; phylum Arthropoda; class Malacostraca; order Decapoda; family Coenobitidae; genus Coenobita; species Coenobita brevimanus. The sequence goes on from NC_137018.1 coordinate 38,469,092, forward strand.
CAAGTGCAATGGCAAAGCTTTTGCCAAAGTCCCGAAAGGAGGATGGCCAGGAGTCTGAAAGGTAGGTGAAAAGACCGCCAGTGGAGCGTCCCTGACGGAACCCATACTGGCGATCAGAAAGACCTGTTCTGATAGGAAAGACTTAAAGCAATTGGGCAGTAGTTAGAGGGTTGGGAATGGTCACCCTTCTTTGAGACAGCCTGAAGGAGAGCAAACTTCCTGCAAGAAGGAAAGGTGCAAGTTGACAGACAAAGGCAAAAGAGTTTACCTAGACAGGGTGTAAGCACAGAAGCACAGTTCTTGAGAACAACAGGAGGGACCCCATCAGGCCCATATGCCTTGTTAGTACTGAGGCCTGTGATGGCAGAAAATACATCAACTGAAGAAATCTTAATGTCAGTCATGAGGAACTCAGGAGAGAAGTGATGGAGGAACAGTAAGGGAACAGTCTACGGTGGAACTGGAGGAGAAAGTCTGAGCGAAGAGTTCTGCTTTATCAGTAGAAGAAATAGCTGTAGAACCATTACAGTTGAAAAGAGGAGGGAAGGATAATGAGGTATAGCTGTTAGAAAGATTTTTGGCAACGTGCCAGAAAGAGCAGGAAGAATTTAAGATGGAGAGTTCAGAGCTTTTAGTACAAATGATATTACAGTATTTCTAACAGGGCGAAGAACAGACTTGGAACGATTCTGGACAGAAACACAAAAGAGATGAGATTCAGGAGTGGGTTGGCTCCGGTACCTTATGTAGGCCTTTTCCTTGTCAAGGACAGCATTAGAACAATGTGATTAAACCATGGTTTTTTTGCATTAGTCAAAGGATATAAGAAAGAAATGTATGCTTCCATGCCTGAGAGAATAATCTCTGTAATGCGCAAGGCACAATCAGATGGCTCCCAACCATGGAAGCAATAATCATTCCAGGGAAAAATCAAAGAAGTACTGCCTGAGGGCCTCCCAATCAGCAGTTCCAAAATGCCACAACCAAAGCTTGTTGGGAGGGTCCACAAGTCTTACTGGAGCGATAGGACAATTTAAGGTGATACGGCTGTGATCAGAGGAGCCCAACGGAGAAGAAAGATTAACAGTGCATGCAGAAGAATTAGTTGTAAGGAAGAGGTCAAGTATGTTGGAACTCACTCCAAGGCAGTCACGGATATGGGTAGGGTGCTGTAAAAGTTGCTCTAGGTCATTAAGGATAGGAAAGATGTAGGCTTGTTCACTAGGTGGATCAGTGAAGGGAGAGGAGAGCCAAAGGTGGTGGGGAGCATTGAAATCTCTTAAAATGGAGATTTCAGAGAAAGGAGAAATTGCTAGAATGTGTCCCATCTTAGAAGTAAGTTCGTCGAAGAATTTTTCATAGTCAGTAGTATTAACCCACGCCGTCCCGGCAACATGAATTAACGTCCGCACATGATGTGCTCTCATGTCCCGGCGACATGAATTAACGCGGCAACATTGCAAGTTGAATAATTTGCACAATTTTCAATTTTCGCGAGTGATTTTTGGCACGTAAACCCAGTCAGGTAAGGAGGAACTCGTACCTGGATCAAGTATTTTAAATCTCAGGTGAGCGATTTCTCTATGAATTTTCGATGTTTCTCACCAAAAGTGGATGTTTGAGCAAAAAAAAAAAAAGGGTCCAAAAATGTCGGGACTGGGGCGTACCACTGCCCAGAAAACGTCGGAATGGGGTGGGTTAAGGGATAAGTAAACAGCACAAATGTATTTAGTCTAAGAATGACAGGAAAACCAAAGCCAGACAGTAGAGAATTCAGAAGATTCAAGTTCAGGAAAATGAGAGCAAGATATGTCGTTGCGTACATATACACAACAGCCACCTTTGGCTTCGAAATGGGTATAGAGAAAGTAGGAGGATAGAGAAGGGTTTGCTATCAGTTGCCTCACACAGATGAGTCTCAGTTAGGAAGGGAAGGTGAGGTTTAGAGGAGGAGAGGTGGTGCTCAACAGAGCGAAAGTTAGAGGAAAGGCCACGAATGCTGCAGAAATGGAGAAAAAGTGAGTCAGACAGCAGTTCCAGGCATCTTGCTGGGTTGTCACCGGGAAAGGGGCAGATGGTGGGGGCATTCATGCATTTACATCTCATGTGCTTATCTCCAATATCCATCCATCATCCAATCCTATGTCGCCCCATAAGGAGCGTAGGAACCCGGGGCTAGGCAAGTTGGTCCTGACATTTAAGATGACAGTGACTGGCCTGACTCATCCCTGAGTGGAATAATGTGATCAATAAACCCCCTTGGATATAAGCCTACCAAGGCTCAATCCAATTGGAGCACCTTAATTACTCACTAAACCACCATAATGTAGTTCTAGTTCACTGAACAAACATTTACATTTTATTTATTTATTTATTTAATGTTTTTAGACTTTCTCAACTGAATGGGAAACAGAATATCTTTATTTACCAGTAGAGATTCTATAAAGCATAAATTCACAAAACTGATCCTAGCAACTGCATAGGAGTGAGAGACTGACTAGGAGAGTGTATGATTGAGTGCATGAGTGAGTGTATGAGTGAGGTGGTCATGATGAGGAATGGTAGGCTAGAACGCAATGAGAGATAAAAGTGAAAGAGTTTGTAAAAGGACGGTGATGGAACATCATTGGAAAAAAAGTCATTATTAAGTAGGGAAAGATGTGCCTACAGGCCCTTTTGTGAAGCCATCCCTCACAGGATGTGGCATCAAGCAACAGACTTGTACACGTTATGGTTTTCATACTGGGTCCTGGTGAATCTATCTATCTATTGCCAGACGCCTCAATCCCGTTCAAGGTAGCCACAAACAAATCGCCTCCACGTCGCCCTGTCCCCCGCCATTTCACTGCCCCGCTTCCAACTCACACCCCCCTCTCTCATATACCTCCCCACCCCATCCCTCCATCTCATCCTCGGCCTCCGCCTCCCTCTTCTCCCCTCCACCTCACTCACATACACTCTCCTCGTCAGTCTTTCACCCTCCATCCTCTCCATATGGCCAAACCACCTCAGTGAATTCCTCCTAATGTTACCTATCATGTCCACATCCACACCACAACGCTCCTTTATATCCTCATTTGTCAGCCTGTCTCTCCATGTGAATCCACAGGCTCCTCTTAAATAACTCATTTCCACTGCTCTCACTCCTGACTTTGTCCTTCCAACAACGTCCAAGCTTCACTTCCATACGTTAGAGTTGGTATCACAATACTGTCATGTAGTAACTTTTTCATTTCCATCCTTACTTCCCTGCTTCTTATCACTGCTTTCAAGGAACCAGCAACCTTTCTTCCCTGCTGTACCCTTTCAAGCACTTCACCCTCCAAACCTCCATCCTTACTCATCACACTACCCAAGTACTTAAACATATTCACATTTTCCAATTTCTCACCATCCAACCTCGCTGTACATTCACTGACTTCACCTCTCTCAAAGACCATCACTTTACTCTTCCCTACATTCACCTTTAGATTCCATTTCTTACACATTCCCCCAAACTCATCCACCAAGCCTTGCAGCTCTCCTTCATCTTCACTCAACAACACATTATCATCTGCAAACAACAGTACAGGGAGTTTCCAAACACTACCTTCTCTCACCAGGGCCACTCCAACATCCACTACCCTACCTTGTACCTCTTTTATTACCCCATCTATGTACAGATTGAACAACCATGGAGACATGACACATCCCTTTTTCAACCCAACTTTCAACGAGAAAAATTCACTCAGTTCACCATCCACACGCACTACAGCCTTAGCACCATCATACATACTCTTCACAGCATTCAACAACTTCCCATTTACTCCATATATTCTTAATACCACAATCCTTGTCTATCCACCCTGTCATATGCTTTCTACAAATCCATGAAAGCCGCAAATAACTTCTTTCCCTTCTCTAGAAACTTTTCCACTAAAGATCTAAGAATGAATATCTGATCTACACAACCTCTTCCCTTCCTAAAGATTCCCTGTTCTTCTCCAACTAATTCCTCTGTTCTTTCTCTAACTCTGTCAATAAGTATACTACCATACACTTTTCCTAATATACTAAGAAGACAAATGCCCCTATGATTACCACACACTTCATTTTCCCCTTTTCCTTTGTCTATCTATTCTATCTATAGCCCGACGCCCTAATCCCGCAAAGGGTGGCCGCAGACAAAACGCCTCCAAGTCACTCTGTCACCCACCATTTGACTGCCCTCCCCCCAACTCACTCCCCCCCTCCCTCATATACCTCTCCACTCCATCCCTCCACCTCATCCTCGGTCTACCCCTCCCTCTCCCTCCCTCCACCTCACCTACATACACCCTCTTAGTCAGTCTTTCATTCTCCATTCTCTCCACATGTCCAAACCACCTCAGTGTATTTCTCCTAATCTTTTCAACCACATCCACATCTACCCCACAATGTTCCTTCACTTCTTCATTCGTCAACCTGTTCCTCCACGTCACTCCACATGCTCCTCTCAAGTAACTCATTTCCACTGCTCTCACTCTTGACTTATTCCCCTCTCGCAAGGTCCACGCCTCGCTTCCATACGTCAGGGTAGGGATCACAATACCATCATGCAGTGCCTTCTTAACTTCCATACTCACCTCCCTATTTCTCATCACTGCTTTCAGTGTACCAACAACCTTTCTTCCCTGCTGTACCCTTTCACGTACTTCATCCCCCAAAGTTCCATCCTTACTCATCACACTACCCAAGTACATGAATGCACTCACATTCTCCATATCCTCACCATCCAACCTCACTGCACACTCTGTGACTTCATTCCTCTCAAACACCATAACTTTACTTTTGTTTACATTAACTTTCAGCTTCCTCCTCCTACACACTATCCCAAATTCATTCATCAAACCTTGCAACTCCCATTCATCTTCACCCAACAATACTGTATCATCAGCAAACAGCAACACCGGAAGCTTCCAAATCTCACCCTCATTCATTAGGGCCACCCCCACATCCACTGCCCTAACCTGCACCTCCTTTACAACCCCATCCATATATTTATTAAACAGCCATGGAGACATCACACACCCCTGTTTCAGTCCCACATTGAGATCAAAGAACTCACTCAGCTCACCATCCACTCGCACCGTAACCCTAGCTCCCTCGTACATACTCTTCACAGCACTCAACAATTTCCCCTCCACCCCATATATTCTTAATACCTTCCACATACCTTGCCTATCTATTCTGTCATAAGCTTTCTCCAAGTCCATGAAGGCAGCATACACTTTCCTTCCCTTTTCTAGATACTTCTCCACTAAACATCTTAGAACAAATATCTGATCTACACACCCTTTTCCCTTCCTAAATCCCCCTTGTTCTTCTCCAACTAGCTCCTCTGTCATATGCCTAACCCTATCAATGAGTATTCTACCATATATTTTACCAGTCACACTAAGAAGGCAAATACCCCTATGGTTACCACATACTTCTCTCTCTCCCCTTTTCCTTTGTATAAAGGAACAATTATACCTGATTTCCAGTCCTCTGGAACCCTTCCCTCTTCCCAAGCCAATCTACACAACTTCCATATCCACTCCACAACAATCTCACCCCCATACCTAAGCATTTCACCACACACTCCATCAATTCCTGGGGCCTTTCCCAGCTTAATCTTCTTCATCGCTTTCCACTACTTCCGACCTACTGATCTCTTCCTCCCTCCTCTCATCTCTTCTTCTCCCAGCCATTCCCCAACCACTTATACTCACACTGCTCTCACTCTCTACATTCAACAAATCCTCAAAGTGCTCCTTCCATCTCCTCAATTTCTCTCTCTTCTCCACCAACAATCTATTATTCCTATCTTTCACTCCCCTACTATTTCCCCTTTCACACTGCCTTACTTTCTTTACCTCCTTCCAAAACAATTTCTTACTCTCCCGCCATTTCACACTCAGATTCCTCCCAAACTCTTCATCCACTTTCTTCTTACTCTCCTTCACCAGTCTCTTAACCTCCATTCTCCTGCTCACATATACCTCTCTCTTCTCTCTCTCATCTTCTTCCCTACCTCTACTCGCCAACCATTCACCATATGCCTTCTTCTTTTGTTCCACAGCTCGTTTCACCTCATCATTCCACCATGCTGTCCCTTGCACACCCTTGCATCTCCTCCTCACTCCACAAACCGCCTCACACGCTGCGCTTATCTCTTCCGTGAATATCTTACATACGTCTTCCACCCCTTCCATCTGCTCAAGCTCATACCTTCCCAGTCTTTCTTCCACTATGCTCTTATACTCTGTCCTTTTCTCACTATCTTGCAATTTCTCCACGCTTCTCACAGGAGCTGCTTCCTCCTGTCTTTCCCTTCGTCTCCTCAACCACTTTCTTTGCAGCTCTACCTTGGCCATCACTAAGTGATGGTCCGAGACTCCATTCCCCCACCCTCTCCACACCCTTGCATCCAAAACTTGTCTTCTCATTTGCTCATCCACACACACGTAGTCTATCATTGCCTTTCGTTCAACAAGTTCACCATCCTTTGTACAAGGGAATAATTATACCTGACTTCTAATCCTCCGGGACTCTACCTTCCTCCCAGGCCATTCTACTACTATCTCTTCCCCATACTTCAGCATTTCACCACACACTCCATCAATTCCTGGGGCTTTCCCCAATTTAACATTCTTCATAGCTTCCACAACTTCTATCCTACTGATTTCTTCTTGTCTTCTCACCTCCCTCCTTCTCCCAGCCATTCCCCACCCACTTATTCTCGCATTACTTCCATCCTCTATGTTCAACAATTACTTAAAGTGTTCTCTCCATCTGCTCACTTTTTCTCCCTTCTCCACTAATAATCTACCATTTTTATCTTTCACTCCCCTGCTAACTTCACTTCCACCCTGTCTTACTCTTTTCACCTCTTTCCAGAACATTTTCTTACAGTCCCTCCACTTTACACTCAAGTTCCTTCCAAATTCCTCATCCGCTCTCTTCTTACTCTCTCTTACTAATCTTTTCACCTCTCTCTTTCTTTCTACATATAACTCTCTCTTCCGCCTCTCAACTTCTTCCACGCCCCTATTTCTCATCCTTTCATTGTATGCTTTCTTCTTTTGTGTCACAGCCTGTCTCACCTCTTCATTCCACCACGCTGTTCCTTGCACACCCCTCCGTCTTCTCTTCATCTCACACACCACATCACATGCTGCACATATTTTTTCTATAAATATCCTGCACACACCTTCCACATCCCCCACCTGCTCCAATTCATATTTGCCCAATCGTTCCTCCACTTCTCTCTTATACTCTGCCTTCTTCTCATCCTCTTGTAACCTTTCCACTCTCCTTACAAATACTCCTTCTTCCCGTCCTTCCCTTCTTCTATTTCTCCATCCTAATTGGACCTTGATTCTGGCCACCACCAAGTAATGGTCAGAAAGTCCACTCCCCAAACCTCTATAAGCTCTTGCATCCATTACACATTTTTGCATCCTTTCATCCACACACACACACACACATTAATCAATCATTGCCTTCCTTTCATTCAGTTCACCACTCACCCTTCTCATCACTTGCCATGTATACCTGTGGATCATTTTGTGCCTGAAGAGGGTATTGGCTATCACCAACCCCCTCCCAGCACAAATGTCCACTAACACACTGCCATTCTCATCTATCTCAGCAGGCACACCCCACTCACCAACTATTCCATCCACCTTCACACTCCCTACTTTACCATTCATATCACCAATCAAAAACACTCTCCCATTCCTTCCAAACTTTTCCATGCACACTTCCACTTTTGTCCAGAACTCTTCTCTCACTCTGCTTGCACGATCTTGTGTTGGCGCATACACACACACACACAATCGCCCACATTTGTATTCCAACTTTCAATCTCACCCACACAATCCTTGACCCAACTGATCCATACTCTCTTATGCTCTTCTTCCATCTTTTACTCACACTTTATGAGGCAGTGATTCCTATGAATCACTGCCACATAAAGTGTCCTCCATTTTGAGGATACAGAAGTGGTCAACCAAGTGCTACTGCATATAAGACATCCCTCCCCAGCAACAGGTACCATGTTTACAGTTAGGATATAGTATGAGTACGTGAGTATATTAAATCTGTTCGCAGATTCACTGAAAGCAATGGTAAGGAGTTCAGAAGTAAGCATGGAAGTAAAAAAGTCACTGCATGACAGTATTCTGATCCCCACTCTAACATATGAAACCAAAGCTTGGACTGTACCGGAAAGTTACACTTTAAGAGGGAGAGGAGTGTAAATCACCTATCAAAAAGGACCATATGAAGTGACATGCAGAGACAGACACAAATGAGGATGTAATGGAGCACTGAGGTGTTGATGTGGATATGCTGGAAAGCATTAGAAGTACCTTGAGATAGTTCAGCCATATGGAGAGAATGGAGAATAAGAGATTGACACACGGACTAGAAAAATGTACTGTATGTGAGTGAGAAGGAGTAGGGGAAGGAGAAGGGATGAGATGGCAGGATGGTATGGCATGGTAAAAGAATGAAGGGAGTGAGTTGGAGAGAACCTGACAATGGGAAACAGGGTGACATGGACATGATTCAGTTGTGGCCAACCATTTCAGGATGAAGGCACCAGGCTATAGATAGACTGATAAACGGAATAATCAAAGCACTATGAAACAAGACACGTAATTTTTGTCAGATATGTGTTCCCCGTGGAATCTCTTTTGTTTTTGTTTTTGAAGGCTCCAGCATGCTTGCATGTGTCGGCCGTGGTCACCTAATGGTGGCTCTCCATGCTACTCAATCTCTGGTAGCTTCCCTTGACCCTGAGGTCACACTTAATGACCTCATCCCGTCTTTTTTTATCTACCTCTCGCTACCCCACCACCAGCATTAACACTTCTCACTTTCTGCACCCAATTATCATCTCCCATCCTCTCCACATGCTCAAACCATCTCAATCTACCTCTCCTCATCACAGTATCAATACACTCCAGTCCCATTCTGCCTCTCAACTCATCCATCATAAACCTTTCACCCCCCAGGTCTTGCACTCATGGACGCACTGCACATCCACTTAATCACAGTCATTTCTGTACATTTGATCCTGCGAATATCCTCTTCCTTTACTGCCCAGGTCTCACTACCATATAACACTGCACTCCTAACATGCCGCATACAAAGATCCCTTAGCAAGGAAGGAGAGCCCTCTCAATGTCAGGAGAGACAACAGCTCCCTGAACTTCTTCCAACCACTTCTCAATCTAGCCACAGAGCTAACTCCTGCCCCACCTCCAGCATTCAACATGTCTCCCAAATAACAAAACTCTTCCACACACTCAAGAGACTCGCTAGCAAGATCAATCCTTTCACATTTGGCAATCTCCACATGCTCTCCCCAACACACTGCACACATGAAATCAGCATTATCTGGTAGTATACCTCTAATACCACAACATCTCTTATGCACCTACTTATTACAAACACTGCACAAGATGGAATTACAGTGGGATCGCACAGTGCGCAAGTGGACAGGAAGTCCACGACCTCGCGTACTGTGAATACATAATATTATGGGAAAAATAACATATGGGTGGGACCTCCTCAAACCTTGATATTTTTTTAACCTTAGAGATATAATAATGGGAAAATTTTTAAGACATATACTACAGATACAGATAAAATAACAAAAATATGGTGAGTCACCTTAAAATAGGCATAATTGACAAATAGCAGGGGTTCTGAGGCGTGGCAACACACTTAGAGTGTCCCGGCTGCACCATCCACCACACCACGTGTGTTTAACAGTTGTCAGTGTTGTATTATTCCAGGCTTTGACGAAAAAATTTACAGCCTGTCAAATGTTATTTCTTCAAGAATACAGCAACAGTCAATGTGGTGGGGGCTGCAGGTATGCCAGGTGAAGCAAGTGACTCAGGTGGGGCAGTGGAGATGGAGCAGACGGCAGTGGGTGAGTCAGGGGACATGGTGAGGGAAGGATCCTCCAACTCCTCCTCGCTACTGCTCACATTTTCGGCAATTTCCTTCATCTCTTCTTGTTTGTTCCATTACTAATCTTGTTATGGAGGTACAGTATTTGCAGTATAACAACTTGGCATTCATGAAATAACTGTTATTCAAGTGAATGCAAATGTTATTATAGAAACTGGGTATCTATTCTAACTTACCGTTATTGCTGAAAACTTTATTGTCAAAGTCAATAATGGCGAGATCTTACTGTAGACTCCTCTCGAGCTCTTCCCCCATGAGCCTCTAAGGCACAATGGGCGCGTCGTGTGGGAAGGGGGGTTGCGTACTCTGGGAAAATAGCAGTTTTAAGCCACTCCTTGCCTCTCCCTCACATATTCAAAGTTTTATGGTTATGATTTTTGGTGATTCATGTACTATGCAATTTGCACACTGTGATCACACATACTGTGCGAGCCCACTGTACTTCCCACGCCCTGTGGCAAATCCCACATGGCCACTCTCCCTCTTCTTTCAAAGTACTGCCACCAGCCCTAGATACCATCAATTTTGTTTTATCTGTATTTACTTTAAGTCCTTGTGCCCCATATCATCTCTCCACTTCCCAAATCCTTCCTCCTCCTCCCTTTCATTCTCTGCAACCAACACCAAATCACCAGCATACAACATCTCCCATGGGAGTCCATTTCTGAAGTCACGTGAGAAGGCTTCAGGTACCATAATAAACAACAAGAGGCTCAAGACTGACCCCTGATGCACACCAACATTCACAGAAAACTCATCATTCAAACCTCCATTCACCCTTACCTGGGTGCGAGCACCCACATACACTGCCATAACGATCCTAACCAGCCACTCCTCGATCCAGAGTTCTCTCACTGCCCACCTCACCACCTCTCTAGGGACTCTGTTAAAGGCCTTCTCCATCCATCCATCATCCAATCCTGTGCCGCCCCATGAAGAACGTAGTAGCCCGGGGCTAGGCAAACTGGTCCTGACATTTAAGAAGAAAATGACCAGCCTCACACATCCCAGAGTGGCATTACATAAGCAATAAACCCCAACCATCCCTTGGATATAAACCTACACAGGCTCAATCTGATTGGAGCATCATAATAACCCGCTAAACCACCAGGTGTCATAATTTGGTTATATGGTTACTGCCCAGCATAGTAAATGGTTTCCTGGTGTAGAGGAAACCATTTGGCTTGTCACTCAGTATAGAGTCACCCATAGGCAGAAGGAAGAGGAAACAGTAAAGGAAAGAAAGCCAGAAGAGGGAGTGTAAAGTCACCTGTAAGCAGAAGGACGAAGAAAGAATGAAGAAAAGAAAGACAGAAGAAGAAGGAAGGAAGGAAGAAAGGAAATGGCAGACACCCAAAGGAGCACTACGCTAAGTGAGTGGATGGAAAGCACCCCCACCTACTTCTCCAAATCAACAAAAACAAAATACAGTTCCCTTTTCTTTCCTAAGTATTTTTCTTGAAGCTGTCAGACAATGAATGTGGCATCAGTGGTCCCTTTGCCCGGCATAAACCCACTCTGCATCTCATCAATATTCACTGTTTCTCTAATCATACTTTCTAGAACTATCGGGTCTAAAAGCTTTATGTCTCTACAACTTCCTCTTTCTAGGCTTCACCCTTCCCCTTGTACACATTTACAATTACATTCTTCAGCCAATCATCTGGGACAACACACTCACGTATGATTGTATTTATTAGGTCAGTGACTAACATCATTCCTATATCTCCTTGGTCTTCCAACATTTCAGCAGTCAACCCAGACACACCTGCTGCCTTCCCCAGCTGCATCCTGCCTATTGCCCTGCTCACAGCAGCATCAAAGGCCAAGGGCCAAACACTGGATATGCTGGCTCCAAACCTTCCCTGTCCCAGTCAAACTCCTCATTCAACAACCGGCTGTAATGCGCTCTCCATACGTCTTTAATATCCCCACTGTTCACCACAACCCTATCTTCATCATTCTTCACACACTGCTCACCTGTGATATGTTAAAAGCATATTGCACTGATAGTGAAATCAATGGAACAACATAATTCAAAGGCCTGACTGATTCAAAGACCTAAATGATGGGTGAATGAATGTATGGCCCTGTACGTTACATAAACTGAAATTATTTGTTTCATCACCATCATCCTCATCTCATTATCATCATCATCAACCTAACCCTGGCCCAGTACATTACATAAAATGAAATTATTTGTTTCATCACCATCATCCTCATCTCATCGTCATCATCAACCTAACCCTTATTCCTATCTAAATTATGAGGTGAGGTAAGATCCTGAGATAAAGTAATGAAAGAAGAACTACCAACACCTGCAATGTGTAATGGGCCAAACAATTATTTATGTATAGTTCATCAACCCTTCAGAACCACAGCTTCATCTTAAAAATACAACAGTCTACACATATATATTTTTTTACATGCTCCAAGTAAGCTCTGGCTGGATAGTTACCATGCTACAGTGCTTCAGTATCAACACCATGGACACACTGACCTACCAGGAAAACAAAGGCCTGTTTGTCTGCCACAGGACTGGAGGCTTCACCAGAGAAGAGTGCACTAAACCAGTGGCCATATGAAGGGAAGACGTGTGGACCCTCCTGGCTGGCATGGCGGGCAAACAACAGACCTACTACAAGTGCCTCCACCTCCTGCTCCTCACACCCTTGACGGATGTTCCGCTCTATCAGCCCTGTCAGAAAGGTCAGATAAATTGATACAATGAAAGAAAACAGCTCAAGAAATGCACAACAATATTAACAAACAGTTCTATCAAACTCTTCTGAACTTTATAAAATCCTGCCAAGATAATATTGTTCATCAGCAATGCTGAACCAATTGAGTCCTAATTATATTGCAAAATTATGTTACAAAATTACTGATCTATCTACCTATCTATCTATTGTCAGATGCATTAATCCCGTACGGGGTGGCCACAAACAAATCGCCTCCACGTCGCCCTGTCCCCCGCCATTTCACTGCCCTGCTCCCAACTCACACCCCCCTCTCTCATATACCTCTCCACTTCATTCCTCCATCTCATCCTTGGCCTCCCCCTCCCTCTCCCCCTTTCCACCTCACTCACATACACTCTCCTCATCAGTCTGTCACCCTTCATCCACTCCACATGGCCAAACCACCTCAGTGTGTTCCTCCTAACGCTTCCTACCACATCCACATCCACACCACAATGCTCCTTTATATCCTCATTTGTCAGCCTGTCTCTCCATGTGACTCCACAGGCTCCTCTTAAATAACTCATTTCCGCTGCTCTCACTCTTGACTTGTGTCCTTCCAACAACATCCAAGCTTCACTTCATACGTTAGAGTTGGTATCACAATACTGTCATGTAGTAACTTTTTCATTTCCATGCTCACTTCCCTGTTTCTTATCACTGCTTTCAAGGAACCAGCAACCTTTCTTACCTGCTGTACCCTTTCAAGCACTTCACCCTCCAAACTTGCATCCTTACTCATCACACTCCCCAAGTAATTAAATGTACTCACATTTTCCATTTCCTCACCATCCAACCTCACTGTACATTCACTGACTTCACCTCTCTCAAAGACCATCACTTTACTCTTCCCTACATTCACCTTTAGATTCCATTTCTTACACACTCTCTCAAACTCATCCACCAAGCCTTGCAGCTCCCCTTCTTCTTCACTTAACAACACAGTATCATCTGCAAACAACAGTACAAGGAGTTTCCAAACACTGCCCTGTCTCACTAGTGCCACTCCAACATCCACTGCCCTAACTTGTATCTCTTTTATTACCCCATCCATGTACAGATTGAACAGCCATGGAGACATGACACATCCCTGTTTCAACCCAACCTTCAACGAGAAAAATTCACTCAGTTCACCATCCACACGCACTGCAGCCTTAGCACCATCATACATACTCATCACAGGATTCAGCAACTTCCCATTTACTCCATATATTCTTAATACTTTCCACAATCCTTGTCTATCCACCGTCATGTGCTTTCTCCAAATCCATGAAGGCCACATACAACTTCTTTCCCTTCTCTAGAAACTTTTCCATTAAAGATCTAAGAATGAATATCTGATCTACACAACCTCTTCCCTTCCTAAAGCCTCCCAGTTCTTCTCCAACTAATTCTTCTGTTATTTCCCCAACAGATAATTCAGTGATGGCCTCCTGGTACTTTTACCCATTTCCATTATTTTACATTTCTTTACATTAAATTTCATTTCCCACGTCCGGCTCCATTTGTGTATCCTATCCAAATCCTCCTGCAGTATCTCAACCTCTACCTTCCTCAAGATCTTTACATCATCAGCAAACAGACTTGCATAACTGTTCACTCCATCTATCATATCATTTACGTAAATCAGGAACATTACTGGCGCCAACACCGAGCCTTGAGGGACTCCACTTGTTACTTCCCTCCATCCAGACATCCTATCCTTTATTACTGTCCTCATTTGTCTGTCTCTCAAAAAGTCTGTCATCCATTCCAGAAGTTTCCCCTTCAGTCCTCCTTTATATTCTAGTTTCCACATTAGTCTCTTATGAGGTACCTTGTCAAAGGCCTTCTCTAAGTCTAAGTACACACAATCCACCCAACCATCTCTCTCCTGTACCACGTCAATCACTCTTGAGTAAAACCTCAACAAGTTAGAAACACATGACCTTCCACATCTGAATCCAAACTGACATTAAGCCAAAATATTCATCTCTTCCAGATATTTTATCCATCTGTCTTTCAGGATTCTCTCACACAATTTTGCGACCATGCTGGTTAGAGACACTGGTCTATAATTCAGGGGTTCTTCCCTGTGTGTGTGTGTGTGTATTTACCTATTTGTATTTACCTATTTGTAGTATACAGGAATTGAGCAATGCTCGTGTTGTCCTGTCTCCATATCCACATTTATCAAGTCTACCTTTACACACATGAATGTTTTTCTCGTGCACCACCTCTGTCTAAGTCGTTCCAAATATTTAAGTATTTACCTAATATACCTAATTGTGATATACACGGAATGTACTATGCTCGTGGGTTTCCATCGCTGTTTCTCAATAAGTCAAATTTGGCTTTAAACTCGTTTAAGTTTTTAGACTGGACAATCTCTTTGTCCAGGCTATTCCATAAGTCTATACTTCTATAAGGAAAGCTATATTTCTTGATATCCTTCAAGCAGCTTGACTTTTTCAATTTCATTCCGTGTCCTCTTGTTGCTCTCTTATCCCATACAAACAGATATTCTTTTTCAATTTTATCTACTCCTACCATGGTCCTGAACACTGCAATCATGTCTCCCCTCTTTCTCCTTTCCTCTAAGGAAGGCAAATCCAGTTTTTCCAGCCTCTCTCTGTATGACAGGTCTGTCAGACTGGGGACCATCTTGGTTGCTGTTCTTTGTATTCTCTCAATCTTGTTTATATCTTTCTTTTTGTGTGGGGACCACACTACCGCTGCATATTCTAACCTGGGGTGGATCATTGCCACTATCAATTTTTTCATCATCTCCTCATCCATATAATGAAATGCTACTCTTATGTTAGTCAAGAGTTTATAAGTCTCTCCAACTATCTTGTTAATGTGCTTTTCTGGTGACAAACTATCTTGGACCAGCACTCCCAAATCTTTCTCTTCTCTCCTTTTTGTGATTAATTCATTACCCAACAAATAATTCAGTGATGGCCTCCTGGTACTTTTAACCATTTCCAATATTTTACATTTCTTTACATTAAATTTCATTTCCCACGTCCGGCTCCATTTGTGTATCCTATCCAAATCCTCCTGCAGTATTTTACAATCCTCCTCAACCTCTACCTTCCTCAAGATCTTTACATCATCAGCAAACAAACTTGCATAACTGTTCACTCCATCTACCATATCATTTACGTAAATCAGGAACATTACTGGCGCCAACACCAAGCCTTGAGGGACTCCACTTGTTACTTCCCTCCATCCAGACATCCTGTCTTTTATTACTGTCCTCATTTGTCTGTCTCTCAAAAAGTCTCTCATCCATTCCAGAAGTTTCCCCTTCAGTCCTCCTATATATTCTAGTTTCCACATTAGTCTTTTATGAGGTACCTTGTCAAAGGCCTTCTCTAAGTCTAAGTACACACACTCCACCCAACCATCTCTCTCCTGTACCACGTCAATCGCTCTTGAGTAAAAGCTCAACAAGGTAGAAACACATGATCTTCCACTTCTGAATCCAAACTGACATTCAGCCAAAATATTTATCTCTTCCAGATATTTTATCCATCTGTCTTTCAGGAGTCTCTCACACAATTTTGCGACCATGCTGGTTAGAGACACTGGTCTATAATTCAGGGGTTCTTCACTGTTCCTCCCTTGTAAATTGGTACCACATTTGCCCTCTTCCATTCTTGTGGCACTTTCCCCTCTTCCAGTGAGCATACGATTAAACTGAATTTTATCCACCAGTTGTTCTCTGCATTCCTTCAGTACCCAGTTAGAAATTCCATCAGGTCCTGGGGCTTTCCTTACATCTTGAGTTTCCAGTAATTTATACACTTCCTGTACATCCACTTTTATATCTTTTATCACCGGAACATTTCTAATCACTCCCTCCCCTTCCACAAGCTCCTTTTCTTTAGTGAAAACTGACTGGAAACGTTTGTTCATTATTTCTGCTTGCATTGCCGCATCCTTAAAGACCTCTCCTTCTACTTTCAGTTTGGTGATTTCTTCTTTTTGTTTCAGTTTGCCATTAACAAATCTATAAAACAGTTTGGGTTCATCCTTGCATTTGTCTATTATACCTTTTTCAAAATTCCTTTCTTCTTCTCTATGTATTCTTGTGTATTCATTTCTTGTTCTTTTATATTCTTCCTTTGTTCTGTTGCTACCTCTCTTTCTCCAATTGTTCCACGCCTTATCTCTCTCTTTTTTTGCTATCATACAACTTCTATTAAACCACTCCTTTTTCCTGTTTTCTTTCCCTCTTACTCTTGGTACAAATTTTTCCACTCCCAAATTATAGAGGTCTAGAAAGATATCCCACTTCTTCTGTATCTCTCCTGTTTCTCTGAATTTTCTCCAATCCGCATTTTCAAAAAAGTTTCTCAATCCTGTAAAATTTGCTTTCCCAAAGTTGTATCTTCCCTGTCTATGACGCTCGTCTCTTGGCTTGACGTTCCCTATTAACATCTGGAACTCAATGACCACATGATCACTTTTTCCTAAAGGACAGAGATATTTCAATGATTCTATTACATCAGGTTCTTTGGTGAACAGTAAGTCTAACCTTGCTGGTGTGTCCTCACCTCGAAACCGTGTCTCTTCTTTGACCCATTGCATCATCACATTATTCATTATTATATTTAATAACATAGTGCCCCATGAATCCTCGCCGCCTCCCAAGTACCATTCCTCCCAGTTCACCTCTTTACAATTAAAGTCACCCACTAAAATTATATTATTGCTTTTCTCAATTATTTGTTGCAAATAGCTAGCCATATCCGACAACATCTCATGGTATTCGTCATCCTTCCATGCTCTCGTCGTAGGGGTAACATACACTACCGCCATATCTCTCTTAACATTCTCTCCAGTTTCTAATTTCATATATATCACTTCAGCCCTGCCTTCTCCCATTTCCACAGTATCTACATTTATGTTGTTCTTCACTGCTATCATCACTCCTCCTCCCTTTTTTTCTTTCCTGTCTTTTCTCCACAGTTTGTATTTACCATCTCCCAAATGAACATCAATATCTTCTCTTAATTTGGTCTCTACAAAGCACATGACATCAGGTTCATGTTCTCTCAAGAAATCGTTAATTTTGATCCTTGTCGATATGAAACCATCAACATTAGTATATATCACCTTCAAATTATTTTTGACGTTTTTAATACTCTCTTCTCTCCTACTCTCTATCCGTACCACTTCCTCAACTTCTGATCTTTCACAGCCATCCCCCTTAGTTTCCTTCACTTCTATTTCCTTAAATACCACTTCCTTACTTTCATATCCAATACTCTCCAAAAAAAAAAGTATTACATTCTTCCTCTGTCCTCTTATCATTTTTTCCCTTTACTTCTTCCTTTAATGATTTTAAAACTTCTCTTTCTTCTTCATTCAGATCTTTTCTTATTATAATATTTTCCATCCCCGCCTCTTTGCTTAATTTCCAAGTCACTTTAAGTATCTCATTTATTACACTTTCTGATGTAAACTTGACTCTCACTGGTCTTGTTTCCCCTTTCTTGTACCCCGCTGCAGGGGGTCACCTTGACGTGGTGGCGGGGCTTGAAGCGTGGTTGGCGGTGCCACCTACTTTGGAGGCATGCCTACCTTTGCAGGGTTCGGTATTTGTCAGCCACGTGGACCAAGCGCCCCCTGCATCACTGGTGGAGGAGGCCTGCTAGTGATGTTAGTCCTTGCCCATTTGCCATCTAGGGCGGGACTGTTGCCTCCCCACGTGTTTGCCGTGCGTGGTGTCCCGTAATGCTGGGAGACGGGAGTCCTGGAGGTTGAGCGACGCTGTGTACGCTGCGCCCTGCAGCTAGCAATACACCTCTTTGGTCCCTTATTCTGGCTAGACAGGTGGCCTGGTTGGGTCCGACCAGGTCAATCGGCTGGTCACTGGCTAGCCACCTAGGCTAGTCACCTAGTGGCTTTAGGGTCAAGCGGGCACTGGGGGACCTGGTGGCTCCTATCGTCCTGGAGTCACCCTTGTCAGGGTCCCTTGGTGGTTACCTGCGTATACTTTCCTGCTACCTCTGGGGTCGCCAGTGGTGTTTATCCCTGGCATATGACCTCCCCTTGTTGGACTCCATGGTGGGTGGAGGGGTGAGGGAATGAAGTTCATGCAAAATAATATGGGTGACAAACAAAAAAATGTTGATGACACTGCCACTGTCCCAGGAAGTTCTCCAGACTGCTCCACCCTCATAGCCACTCTACAGCCTTTCCAGGCCACTGGTGACTTTCCTCCTTTGCCCCAGCGTTCAACCGGGACTAGGAGGAGGCCATGTCTGGTTGGTTCGGCTGTCAAGTTCGGCTCAGATGATACTATGCCTGAGCATTTTGCTAAGTATCTGGTGCTCAGATCCTCCACAGGTGGATCTGTGCTGGATATTGATATATTTGAGTTACACTGTAACATTATTTCAGCATGTGGCAGAGAACCCCGAATAACCTCACAGGCCGATGGAAGCATCCTTATAGAAGTATCGTCTCCTGAAGAGAGCTTAAGATTATTGAATTTGACCTCAGCTTCTGGATCAGAGGTTTCCTGCACTCCACACAGTACATTTAATCAAAGTAAAGGAGTGATTTTTTCGCGTGATCTCCTTCGATTCTCGGAGGCCAGGTTGTTGGAGGAACTGCAGGCTTCAGGCATGGTGAAAGCTGAACGCCTCCAGAAGAAGATCGACAGTATTTTAACCCCGACTCCAACATTGTTCCTAACATTCGACAGATTGACACTGCCTACATCTGTGAAGCTCGCTTGGCTGTCACTTCCTGTGAAGCCATATGTGCCTACCCAAAGGCGGTGTTTCCACTGTCAGGGATATGGCCATGTCAGCAAATTTTGCCGCCGTGCACAGGCTGGACTTCCTGGTATTTGTGTTTCTTGTGGTGGATCAAGCCATTCCAACGACTGTACAGGACCTATTAAATGCTATCACTGTGGAGGTCCTCATGCTGTCTCATCAAAAAATTGTCCGAGATTCTGCCTTGAAAAGGAAATCTTATCCAAACGTACACGTGAGAGGGTTTCATTTCCTGAAGCCAAAAGGAGAGCCCACACACTCTTCTTTCAGCCGGGAATCACCTATGCTTCTGCCCTTTCTAGAACACCAATGCAACTCCCTGTATCTCAGAGGCAGCCTCGACCCACTCCAGTACCCACAACTTCCACTTACGATATGCAGAATGCTGTCCCCAAGGTTAGTACTGCAGGTATGAATGATGTTTTCCCAACTGCTACTCTGACTGTTTCTGCTCCCACTTCGGTGGCCGACGACTTGCACACTTCTGTGGTGGTGGCAGATGTCCACGTTGATTGCACTTCTCCCGTCGTAGCCACTATGCCCGAGACTCCATCTGCACCTGGTAAACGTCACTGTTGCTCGTCAGAGTCCTCTGATTCTGAAGACCGGCCACCTAAGATCTCTGTTGTTGACCCTTCTGTTAACACCTCTCCTGGTCCCTCTCTTCCTAAGGTTACAGTTAGGGAGCCCACTCCTCCACCTGCTTCGAAGCCTATGGCTTCGGCAGAGGTGAGTTCTGGGGCGGGCTCCTCGTCGGCTGTCCGGCCCTCATTGAGTGGGGAGGGCAGGAAGCCATCACCCTCTCGGTCTTCAGAATCTTTGGATCCTGAGAGGGCTCGGTCGCTTGCTGCTGAGAGGTCTGACAAGGCAGAAACTGCAGCTCATGGTCCGCCTGTGAACCAGTCCCAGCCCGAAGAGGATGTTGGGCAGACCCTTAGTGCTTCGGATCCAACACTCACGATGTCACCTTCACAGGGTTCTGACCCTGTACAGTCCACTTCCACATCTGGAACTTCTAGTGGTGCCACTGGCCGCCCTGCACTACCAAGGGCTCCATCCAGGCCACCTTCCAAGCAGGCTGGTGCGCCACCTCGAAAGAGGAGTACTCTCGCTCCAAATGAAGTGCCAAAGCTGGCTGCAGTGCAGTTGGCTGATCCTGCTACTTCCTCTCCTCACGATGAGGGGGGGACGATAGCAGGGATTGCGGGGAAGAGGAAGCAGCATTTGGCTGCTTCACCTCCCTCAAATCAAAAGAAGCCAACTACTATCACTAAGACGCAATTAGTGTCTTATGCTGGTGGCTCTAGGCAAGTGTCCCGTCTTCCAAGGCCAAAAGCTGGCCCTGTAGCCAGCCCTAAGAAGACATAACGTTCTTAATCCTGCAGTGGAACTGTAGGGGTTTGCGAGGGAACTGGGAGGAGCTACAGCTGCTCCTTAAGGAGATGCAGCCATCCTGCATCTGTTTGCAGGAGACTATGTTAGGTGACAGTTATATTTCCCTACCAAGGGGCTATGCCGGTATCTTTTCTCCCTCTGACCCTGCAGGAGGCCATCGGGGTGGTTGTGCCATCTTCTGCCATTCTGATGTGCCCTTCACTTCAATTCCCCTGCGGTCCCCCTTGCAGGCTATGGCCATTCGGCTGCACCTGGGAAGGAGGTACACTGTGTGCAATGTATATTTGCCCCCTAGTGCTGTGATTGTTCGTGAGGATCTTGAGGGTCTGATTCGCCAGCTACCTCGACCTTTTCTCCTCCTTGGTGATCTGAATGGACGACATCCCTTGTGGGGAGATGTTCTTTCTGATGCTCGGGGAAATATGTTGGTATCGGTAGTGGAGGATATGGATCTTTGTGTCCTCAACACAGGGGACCCTACCCACCTGCATGTTCAGACGGGTACTCTTTCGGTTATCGACCTTACTCTGTCCTCCCCTGACTGTGCCTTGGATTTTTTGTGGAGTGTCTGTAATGATCTCCATGGTAGTGATCATTACCCAGTCTGTGTTTCGACTACTGATGATCCTCCTGCCCCTCGGGTCCCCCGTTGGCGCTTAGACAGGGCAGATTGGGATCTTTTCAGTGACCTTAGTGCTACGCATTTGCCAGTGGCTTCTTTTATGCGTGTTGATAGTGCGGTGTCATATTTTACCTCCATTCTTTACCAGGCTGGTTTGAGGGCGATTCCAAAAACGACTGGTTCGTTTGCTCGTAGGCCAGTGCCCTGGTGGAACAGTGAGTGTGCTGCAGCTCGCAAGGCCTGCAGGGCTGCGTACTCCCAATATCGAGCTCACAGGCAGAGTAATTTTTAAAATTACAATTTCAACGGGCTCATGCAAAGTACCGATGGACCTTAAAGAATGCCCGACGTACTTCTTGGGCAGGATATGTATCTTCCATCAATTCCTCCACTCCTATATCCCAGGTCTGGAAACGGGTACGTAAGATTCAGGGGAAATATTCTCCATCTTCCCCTCCTGTGCTCAAAGTTAGAGATGCCTTGGTGTCAGAAGCTAAGGAAGTAGCCACAGCCTTTGCTGTTCAGTTTTCTTCTGTCTCCGGGTGAGATCCATCTGCACCATATTTTGATGATCGTGCACGTCAGGAGAGGAGTGGGCTAAATTTTCAATCTCAGGGAGGAGAGGTATATAATGCTTTGTTTTCTAAGCGGGAGCTACAGGCTGCTTTGGCATCCTGTAAGGACACTGCTCCAGGACATGATGGCATCCATTATACTATGATTCGTCATCTAAAGGAGGGAGCCTTGGGTTTTCTGTTAGATCTACTCAACAGAATTTGGGAGGAGGGTGTGGTGCCTGCTAGCTGGCGTCTGGCAATAGTCCTCCCTATCCCAAAGCCTGGGAAGGACTTGAGTGTAGTTTCTAACTATCGTCCGATATCCCTGACTTCCTGTTTGTGCAAATTGTTTGAGAAGATGGTTAATGTCCGCCTTGTTTGGTTTTTGGAGAATGGGCTTTTTTTAACTCAGTCTCAATGCGGATTTAGAAAGATGAGATCGACAGTTGATAGTCTTCTACGTCTTGAGTCCTCCATTTGCTCTGCTTTTGCTTCGAAGCAGCACCATGTCACGGTATTCTTTGACCTCGAGAAGGCATATGATACAGCTTGGAGGTATGGGATTATGTCATCCCTATACCGTTTTGGTCTCCGTGGTCGGCTACCCCTCTTGCTCAAGAGTTTCTTATCAGAGAGGAAGTTTCAAGTGAGATTGGGGTGTGAGCTTTCTCAAATATACACTCAAGAGGAGGGTGTGCCTCAGGGTAGCGTTTTGAGTGTTACATTGTTTGCTGTTGCTATCAATGGTATAGTTGGGGTTCTACCTCGAGGAGTACAAGGCTCCCTTTTTGTGGACGACTTCTCAATCTCCTTTGCTGCGTCCCGCATGTCTGTGGCAGAGCGTCGACTGCAGCTGGCCATAGATAAAGTCTTGGCTTGGGCTCAGGAGCGTGGCTTTCGTTTCTCTCCCTCTAAGACGACGGTTATGCATTTCTGCCGTGTTCGTGGGATGCACCCTGACCCAGATCTGTTTTTGAATGGCCAGAGGATTGCCTGTTCAGAGAAGGTTAAGTTTCTGGGCCTCACCTTTGATCCCCGCCTCACCTGGGTCCCACACCTTCGAAGGGTTAAGACGTCTTGCCTTAAGGCATTAAATCTTATTAAGGTTTTAGCTCATACGACCTGGGGTGCAGACAGCCACTCCCTTCTCTTGCTCCATAAGGCTCTGGTGTTGTCCAAACTTGAGTATGGATGTGAGGTGTACTCATCAGCCACCCCTGCCCGGCTCCGTGTCTTGGATTCTGTGCATCACGCGGGCCTTCGTTTGGCTACTGGAGCATTCCGTACCTCCCCTATCCCAAGCTTACTTGCGACTGCAGGGGAGATGGGACTGGAGCTTCGACGTCAAGCCCATGTTGCTCGCTGCTGGTACAGGACCCAGCGTCTTCCACAGACACCCACTACTGCATGTATTTTGAGTCACACTCACCACTTTTTTTTACTCTCCATCTTCATTTCCCCCGTCCTTTTGGCTACAAGGCGAGGGATATTTTATCTTCCTTGGATCTCCGGCGTGGCCCAGTGCAGAGCATTGAGGTAAGTGAGATCCCTCCCTGGATGTTGCCTGAGATGGAGGTTTGTTGCTTTCCAACCGCTCATAAGACTGTGACATCTGATCTGGTACTTCGCACCCAGTTTTTTGCCCATGCCACTCTGCATTCAGGATCAGTGCCAGTTCTTACAGATGGTTCCAAGTCTGATGCTGGCGTTGGATATGGGGTCGTCTTCCCTTATTTTAGCCAACGGGGCAGTCTTACTTCATCTGCCTCTATTTTTACAGCAGAGCTGTCTGCAATCTTGATGGCTCTGCACCTTATTTTACCACATGAGGCTATGAATTTTACTATTTTTAGTGACTCCAGGGCAGCTTTGTCTGCCCTCGAAAATTTTAACTCTCCCCACCCCTTGGTTCTGAAGATTTTACATAAGCTCTATTATCATAAGCGTCATGGCCGGAGGATTTCTTTTTGTTGGGTGCCAGCTCATGTGGGTGTTTCGGGTAATGAGCGTGCTAATGAGGTGGCGAGGTCCGCGGCATCTCTTGTTGCTTCCCGCACACCTCTCCCTTTCAGAGATTATTTCCCACTAGTTAGGTCTGCTCTCCAAGCCTCCTGGCAGCGGGTTTGGGATTCTCTTCCTGTTCCCAACAAGCTCAGGGAGGTGCAGAAAGAGGTGGGCCCCCGGACATTTATGCCATCACCACGCTCATGGGAGGTTATCGTTTCTTGTCTCAGAATCGGCCACACACGACTGACACATAGGCATCTTTTGGTGGGGGACCCTCCCCCTTTTTGTGATGATTGTCTTGTGCCTCTGACTGTGAGGCATCTTATGGTTGAGTGCCCCAGTCTGGGGGATGCTCACCGTCGGTGTTTCTCCAGGTTTCGCTCAGGAGACGGGTTCTACCATCTCTCCTCCCTGTTGGGAGACGAAGCATGTGTGATGGGGGGTGCAACTTTCTCCTTTCTTGAGGAGGCTGGCCTCCTCAAAATGTTGTAGTTTTACTTCAATTTGTTTTAGTTTTGGTTGTCTTATGTCAGCATGTTTTATACTCTTATTTTGTTTGTTTTATCGTTTTCTTTGTCTTGTATCAAGACTTTACCTTTTATTGATATTTCAATTATAATTGTTTTACGGCGGCAATGACCTTAGTTGTTACGCCGCCACGCTCAATTTCTTCAATCAATCAATCAATCCCCTTTCTTATAAGGCCCTATCCTCCTTACTTCCTCAATTTCTTTTACCCACTTGTCTCCTTCGGGGTCAATCTTGCCTAATATTCCTCTCACCAGGTTCATGTCTCTCTCCAGTCTTACGAACCTAACCTTTTCTTTCTCTTCCCTGTTTCCAAATATTACTACACATCTGTTCCTTTCTACAGTTTTTCTCACTATTTTCTCTTTTTTCTTCAGTATTTTCACTACATTTTCTTCCATTTTTTTCTTGTTCATTTCCCTTTCTTCTTGGATGCTCTCTCTTAAGCTGACCACTTCTTTCTGTTCTTCTTCTACATGTGCCCACTTTGCCTTCTGCTCTTCTAATGCATTACTCACTTTCTCCATTTTATTAGTACTCTCTTCTAGTTTCCTCCTCAATTCAACATTTTCCCTCTTCAAATTCCTAATCTCTTCATTCGCTGTTTCATTGGATTGGATCAGACTCTGTATGGTAGTATCCGTATTTTCAGACACATCCTTTATCACTAGATTCTCTACTTTCTTTCCAAGTTCACTAATCCTCATAATTAATGTTTTAACCAGGTCCATAACATTGGTATTTGTATCAAATCCTTGAAATTCGAGTCCCTCATTGTTTACATTTTCGGCCATGTTTAATGTTGGTTAAGTACCAAAACAGCTGTTACCGAAAAAAACTACAAACATTCATGTATACTCTAGCCAATAAATCTTTACATTTTTGGTAGTCTATTAACTTTCATTATTTTAAATTTAAGATAAGACCTTAGGAGACAGGACAGACAAAATTCCTGAAACTACTTAAGGTTAGCAGCGATGGCTGGGACGTCTGCTCTCTCCGGCTGTTCGTTCGTGTGTGTGTGTGTGAACAGTAGTGTTGCAATTACGGACTGTATTAACTCGCCCCGTTCCAACCGCCCCTATCCCGATGACGACTCAAGGTGCCTGGAACCACTGTCTGACTCTCTTCTTCATTTCTGCAACATTCGCGGCCTTTCCTCTAACTTTAGCTCTGTTGAGCACCACCTCTCCTCCTCTAAACCTCACCTTCTTTTTCTAATGGAGACTCAGCTGTCTGAGGCAACTGACAGCAAACCCTTTTCTGTATCCTCCTACTTTCTCTATACTCATTTCAAAGCCAAAGGTGGCTGTTGTGTATATATACGCAATGACTTATCTTGCTCTCGTGTTCCTGAACTCGATTCTTCTGAATTCTCTACACTCTGGCTTCGGCTTTCCTGTCATTCTCTGACTAAATATATCTGTGCTGTTTACTTCTCCCCTAATTCTACTTATATCAAAAATTCTTCAACTACCTTACTTCTACGATGGAACACATTCTATCCATTTCTCCTTTCTCTGAAATCTCCATTCTAGGAGATTTCAATGTTCACCACCACCTTTGGCTCTCCTCTCCTTTCACGGATCCACCTGGTGAACAAGTCTACATCTTTTCTATCCTTAATGACCTAGAGCAGCTTGTACAGCACCCTACCCGTATCCCTGACCGCCTTGGAGAGAGCTCCAACATACTTGACCTCTTCCTCACAACTAATCCTTCTGCTTACTCTGTTAATCTTTTCTCTCCGTTGGGCTCCTCCGATCACAACCTTATTACCTTAACCTGTCCTATCACTCCGGTACGGCCTGTGGACCCTCCAGGGAAACGTCGTCTGTGGCATTTTGGAGCCATGGACTGGGAGGCCCTCAGGCAGTACTTCTTTGATTTTCCCTGGAATGATTATTGCTTCCATGGCCGGGAGCCATCTGAGTGTGCCTTGCGCATTACGGAGGTTATTCTCTCGGGCATGGAAGCATACATTCCTCTCATATCCTTTGACTAACGCAAGAAAGCCTTGGTTTAATCACGCTTGTTCTAATGCTGTCCGCAGCAAGGAGAGGGCCTACAAAAGGCACCGGAGCCAACCCACCCCTGAATCACATCATCTTTACGTTTCTGCCCGGAATCGTGCTAAGTCTGTTCTTCGCTCTACTAAAAATAATTTAATCCATACTAAATGCTCTCAACTCTCCAACTCGAATTCTTCCCGCTCCTTCTGGCACCTTGCCAAAAATCTTTCTAACAACTTTACCTCATCATCCTTCCCTCCTCTTTTCTACTCTGATGGTTCTGTAGCTATTTCTTCTACTGATAAAGCAGATCTCTTTGCACAGACTTTCTCCTCCAATTCCACCTTAGACAATTCCGGTGCTGTTCCTCCATCACTTCCCCCCTCTGACTTCCTCATAGCTGACATTAAAATTTCTTCAGTTGATGTATTTTCTGCCATCACTGGCCTCAGTATTAACAAGGCATATGGGCCCGATGGGGTCCCTCCTGTTGTTCTCAAGAACTGTGCTTCTGTGCTTACACCCTGCCCAGGCAAACTCTTTCGCCTTTGTCTGTCAACTTGTACCTTTCCTTCTTGCTGGAAGTTTGCTCTCATTCAGCCAGTCCCAAAGAAGGGTGACCACTCCCAACCCTCCAACTATCGTCCAATTGCTTTAACGTCCTGTATTTCAAAAGTTTTCGAGTTAATTCTCAATAGAAAAATCTTAAGGCATGTTTCCTATCACAACCTTCTTTCCGATCATCAGTATGGGTTCCGTCAGGGACGCTCCACTGGTGATCTTCTCACCTATCTTTCAGACTCCTGGTCATCCTCCTTTCGGGACTTTGGCGAAAGCTTTGCCATTGCACTTGACATCTCAAAGGCTTTCAATCGAGTCTGGCATAAATCTTTAATTTCCAAACTGCCCTCCTACAGTTTCTATTCTTCAATCTGTGCCTTCATCGCTAGCTTCCTTTCTGGTCGTTCTATAGCCGCTGTTGTAGACGGCCATCGTTCTTCTCCCAGATCTATCAACAGTGGTGTTCCTCAGGGCTCTGTCCTATCACCAACTCTCTTCCTTTTATTCATTAATGATCTTCTAAGCTGTACATCTAACCCTATCCACTCATACGCTGATGACTCCACCCTTCACCTTTCCATTCGGTTCCCGCAATGCCCATCTCAACAGTTACTTCAACAAACAAGGGATGAGGCTATGGCACACCTAATGTCTGATTTGGCTCGTATTTCTGACTGGGGTAAAAATAATATGGTTGTTTTTAATGCATCTAAGACTCAGTTCTTACACCTATCAACCCGACAAAATCTTCCAGAGGTATACCCACTAATGTTTAATAATATTCAGCTTAATCCTGCATCATCCTTGAACATGCTTGGGGTTTCATTTACTCGGGACTTATCTTGGAAAGATCATATTACATCTCTTGTAAAATCTGCTTCCAAGAGACTGGGTGTGCTAAGCTGACTCCGCTCTTTCTTTACCCCTGCACAATTGTTGACTCTATACAGGGGTTTTATCCGCCCCTGTGTGGAGTACAACTCTCATGTGTGGGGAGGCTCCCCACATACAGCTCTTCTCAATAGGGTGGAGTCAAAGGCTTTTCGTCTCATTAACTCTCCTCCTCTT
The DNA here is from genome assembly GCF_032717465.1 of Coenobita brevimanus. Lineage (NCBI taxonomy): Eukaryota > Metazoa > Arthropoda > Malacostraca > Decapoda > Coenobitidae > Coenobita > Coenobita brevimanus. The sequence goes on from NC_137018.1 coordinate 38,497,352, forward strand.
ACTGACTCCCTTCAACCTCTGTCTCTTCGCCGCACTGTTGCATCTTTATCTCTTTTCTATCGCTACTTTAATGGTCACTGCTCCTCTGAACTGTCGGCTTGCATTCCTCCACCTCTACGACGGGCATGTAGCACCCGTCTGGCAGCAAACTCTCATCCCTTTTCTGTCCAACTCTCTAATGCAAGAGTTAACCGTTACTCCCAGTCTTTCATTTATGCAATAGGTCAGCTCTGGAACTGTCTCCCTCTGTCTGTATTTCCTGCTGCCTATGATCTCCAGTCTTTCAAACACAGTGTGTCCAGGCATCTCAAAATGATCGGATCTTGAATTTGGCTCTCTATTGTATTTTGTTTTTCTCTTGGAGGGAACTGTTACTGCGGGCTCATGGCCTTTGGTTCCTTCTTCCTTGCATTAAAAAAAAAAAAAAAAAAAATCCACCACTGACTCCCCCCAATCCTGACCGATTTTGGAAAAAAATTTTTTTTGGCTCAAACCTTCGTTTTTGGTGAGAAACATCGAAAATTCATAGAGAAATCGCTCATCTGAGGTTTAAAATACTGGATACAGGTAGCTGTATCCCTTATCTTACTGGGTTTTCTATCAGGCTGGCTCCAAAGAAAACAAATTCTAAGGGAGGGTAACTATTCCACATCACTCATAAACAGTATTTATTTATTTATTTGGTACGAATTTATATGTAGTAAGAGAGTATATTGGTTTTCACACAGTAATATAGGCAATATAGGCATTGCTTCACTCACCTAACACTTCAACATACCTGACCTTCTTTGGCGACATTACCTGATCATCATTTCTGACTGTTTCTTCCTCTAATGCTAAGTAAACTTTGTCCTCCACATTGTCATTAATTGGGGAATCACTCTGGCCTTCGTACCGTGGCACGACATGTCTTTACTGGCCAGGTCACTGGTAACAGGTGAATTGTCGAGACAATGGCATGCAGGGGGGGGGGGAGGTCATGCAGGGTAAGGCATTGTCCCTGCCTGGCATCTTGTAGAGGAAGGTGTCCTGTGTATACATACCAAAAATTATGCTCAAAATTTGAAAAATGTGCAAATGACGGACCTTGCAATTGTGGTGCGTTTATATACGTCAACAGGAGTCACAGTGACAAAACGTTCGGACGTATATATACATCAACGGGACACGGTGGGTTAAAGTTTTTAATTTCTATATTTACAACCTGTATTAGCTCCTACAGTATAATAAGTTTTATCATCATCACCATCATCACCCAGACCTTCTTTCCCACCCTAAGGCAGGGTGAGGAGTAGCAATGTCCAGACAATGCAAATCTGCCCAATCCAATGAGTCACACTTCCATTCACTCACTATTCAAGCCCCCGGAATCCTGGCTCTATCTGATACACCAAAAACATTCACCACATACTGTAGCTTCACATAAACGTATCCAACTGAGTTGGTCTGGACGCTGTCATGTTAAAAAGGGGTGCCAAATCCATGATCATGCACTTCTTCTCACAATATTCATCCAGCCAGCTCAATCTCTTGTCAGTCCCCTAGCCTCACCATCTTCCAAACCTCTCTTCCTCAAACACTCATGCACCATATCCTTCCACCTTCTCCTTGGCCTACCTTGCCTCCTCCCTCCTTCAAATTCGTTCAGATATACTTTTTTCACCATTTTGTTGTTATCCATTTTCTCCACATGACCATACCATCTCAGTACACTCTCTTTGATTCTGGTGTCCACAGACTTCCTCACTCCACATCTTTCATGAATCACATTACAGTACAATCCCAGTTAACCGGGTGGCTTGGGGAATTTACCTTCCCGGTTACAGATTTTTCACGTATTTCTGATTTCCAAGTCAAATCTAAACAAAGGCTATGACAGCAGTAAATACAGTTCAGGTACTCACCAGTCACATTAGGGGTTACACTAAGAGATTCCGCCTGAAAAACTGCCTTGTAAACACACACCATGGTCATAATGCACGTGCATGGAATGTCTAGCAATTTGCAGTACTGCAAATTGCACCAGTCCATTGTTTACCGAATTACTGTATTCATTATATGTACTGTACTCATAAAAATTGAAAAATAAAATAAAGAAATAAAAGCTTGAACATTTATTAGTGAACTGATGATGTGTTAAGACTGCACTGTAGAATTATCACGACACCTGTGCCCCCACGTGAGTCTTGTTTACATTTCTGACCCCAACTGTTCTTCTTCCCCACCTGACCTCCATCACTCCACCCCTCACCCGCCACTCAGCTGTTTTGCAGAAAATAAAATAAATGATGTACGTATGAAATGCAGGCATATTATTTATTTATTTTTCTTCCAACAAAGTAAACTTTCATTCCTATTAACATTTATATTCAGCCATTAGTGTTTTATAATGTTCGCCTTTTTCAAGTCTGTTGCATATGTCCAGCTTCTGTTTCAAGGTAAGCAAGATACGCTTACGTTTAGTTTGCACTTTAGGCATTTTGGAGTGTACAAATTACCGTCCATTATAGGAACACAATAGCAAGAGAGCTTGTTTACTGTCTGGTGGCAAAAAGCAGACTGGTGATTTTTGGAGGGTGTGGAAGATGACTGAATTCAAGTAGGGGAAAGAGGAGGAGAGGAGGGGTGGTTAAGAGGATTTGCTAGGGATTTACATTAGCCGGAAATGCCTTCACCTCGCTTTGTCTGACTTCACCCAGCCTCGCGAGACACGATCAAACGGCAGTTTGGCGGTCCATTCAAATTGGCGCACAGTTATAACTTACTGACATTTTTACCAGCCCTTGAATTTTCCCGTTTTTCTGAGTATTCTGTTTGTCTGGATACTGGATAGCTGGGATTGTACTGTATTTTGAATCCTATCCACTCTCTGTACTCTACATATGAGGTGCTACCCAAAAGTTTTTTGAACAGAGGGAGCCAACCATTTGCAGTTTTGCCTTTTGCCACTAGGAGGAGTCAGCAGCACCCCTTGTGCATCAGTGTGGCCCCAGCCGTGTCTGTGAGCAGATGTGTTGTTGAGCTATGCTTACTATTGTAACGTGGTGTGTAGGTGGTTTGACGGTTTGGCAATGGCAGACCTCATGGAACAAAGAACCTGCATCAAGTTCTGCTTCAAGATCAACAAGATGGCTGCAGAAACTTGCCAGCTACTTCAGCAAGCCTTTGGTGACAATGCCATGTCCCAAAGCAGAACATTTCTCTGGTACAAGCGGTTCAAGGAAGGACAAACGTCCGTCGAAAACGATGACCATTCTGGACGACCGTCAATGGCAACAACACCAGAAAACGTCGGAAATGTTCATTAGGTTATCCTTGCAGATTGTAGACGAACTATCTACGAAGTTTGTGATATCGTTGGAGTGTCGTATGGGAGCGTGCAATGCATTTTGTCGTACGTGTTGGGCATGAGACACATCGCTGCAAAATTTGTGCCAAGACTGCTGAGTGACAAGCAGAAGGCACATCGTATTGCAGTTTGCAGGGAGCTCAAGAATCAGCTCAGAGATGATGCCACTTTCATCTCCTAGGTCATAACTGGTGATGAATCATGGGTTAATAGTTATGACCCAGAGACAAAGCAGCAGTCATCGCAATGGAAGTCTCCCAATTCACCGAGACCGAAAAAAGCGCGTCAAGTTCGCAGCAGTGTCAAGTCAATGTTGATCGTTTTCTTTGATATCCAAGGGATTGTTCACAGGGAATTCATCCCACTCGGTCAATCTGCCAGCGGAAACTTTTACTGTTTTGCAGCGTCTGAGGGAGAAGATCCACCACAAACGTCCAGAACAGTGGAAGAGCAAGGACTGGGGCCTGCATCATGACAACGCCCCCACCCACACATCAATTGTTGTACGGCAGTTCCTAGCTTCCACTAATACAGAAGACATTCCCTGGCTTCCACTAACATGGTAGTCATTCCTCACCCACCCTATTTGCCTGACCTTGTCCCCTGTGACTTTTTCCTGTTTCCCAAGCAGAAATTACGAATGAAAGGGCATCGATTTGACTCAATTGAAAAGATCCAGACAGTTTCACAGGAGGTGCTCAAGACCATCACACCTGAAGCCTTCCAAGGATGCATGGACTCATGGAAAAAATGCTGGGACCACTGTATACGTGCCCAAGGGGACGACTTTGAATGCGACAGTGAGAACTAAGAGGCAAAGTGGCTTATTTTCCTTCAATATTCAAATTACTGGAACTTTTGGGTAGCACCTCGTACATTTCTCAGCAGTCCCATCTCCACTGCTCTCACTCCTGACTTTTCATTTACATCCCACACCACAGTCTCACATCCATATGTTAAAACTGACTCCTTCATGTAAGCCCCGTGCAGCTAGAACACTTACACCTCTGTTTCTTATCAAAAGGCCTTCATTGCACCTGCTACATTCCTTCCTTGTGTCATTCTAATTTCCACTTCTTTTGCACATTTTCCTTCTTTTCTATCACTGTACCCAGGTATTTGAACTCTCACCAATTCTAGTCTCTCTCCATTCACAGTAACATCACACTGGGAGCCACCTTCCCTCTCAATAACCATCGCTTTACTCTTTTCTACATTTACTTTCAAAGGCATGATGCTCACAGACATCAGTAAAACTCTGTACTTGTCTACCAAATTCTTGTCCAGTATTTGCAAGTAGTACTGCATCATCAGCATACAACAAATTTGAGATATTCCATCCATCACCATTCATTACCAATGCCATCCCCCTCTCCATTACTCGTGTTTTTACATCTCCCATCACCCTATCCATATATATATAGTACATCCCCGTAGTACCCACCTATATGGGCAGCAGAGGACGTCGTGTGCTAGGAATTCACGTACTGTGAATACATAAACTTATGGGAAAAATTACATATGGGCGGCACCCCCCATCATGGGCAACCCTTGAGACGCCTTTCAGACCTAAGCATTGTACTATACAGGGAAACTATCTAAGACATATTACCTGTACTATACAGGGAAACTACCTAAGACAAATTACCTAAGATAAAGTAAACCAACAAGATTAAGGCTTTACTAGGTAAATCAACAAGGATATGGCTTAACTAAACCAACAGGAATATGGCTGCTCACCTTTACCCAAGAGGACAACAGGCTTGATGGAGGTAAGAAGAGGATCCGAAGCAGGATGAGGCACCTAGCGTGCACCTCCTGCATCACCCATCACACCACCCGACACACCACCTTCCTCACCACTTTCGTCACCAGCACTTTCGACACTTTCGTTACCTAATGCATTCACTTCATTCATAAACCCTTCAAAGCCTATTTCTGACACCTCAGACATCGACTCAGCCTCTTGATCCTCCTCAGGATATGGCTCTTCTGATGTTGAAGGGAATGATTCCTCACTTTGTTCAAGCTGAAGAAAACAGGTTATGAGTGTTCATTTCCGTCTGTTTACTTCCTGGTTCTGCTTGTTGGTGTAGTAGCGGAAGGTTCTGTCCAGCGAAGACATCATCTCCTCCACTCGCAACTGAGAGCATTCATTGTCCTTGAATTCTTCCTTTGATTTATCAAGGGCACACAGTACCCTGCTGATCTCCATCATGGTCAAATCGTCACTCTCCATCACTGGTGTTGCTGCCTTTTCTGCTGCTACCTCCTGCTCAAAGTAGGCGGAGCGTAGGCAACCGTTATCGCTTCTTGGGGGGGGCAATGTCGTTTACTCGGGGTAACCCCGAATTTAGGCCACCCTTCGCTGCCCGTCTCGCTTACAAGGAGTTCAATTCGCGTACTAATAAAATACCTGTATACACTAAAATTTAAAAAAAAAAAAAGGTCCTTGCGTACAAGGGGGATCGCGTACTCGGAACTCGCATACTGTGGGGATGTACTGTATATTGAACAACCACAGGGACATACATCACACAACCTTGTCGCATGCCCACAACGATCGTGAACCATTCACTTAGAAGTCCATTTACCCTTACACATGCTTCACGACCACCATAAAATCTCTTGATGGCATCGAGCAGCTTACCATCTACACTATACACACACGCAAAGAAGTATCGTTACAGAGGGGTCCGATGAGTTTCATACTGAACAATCCAGCTGTCTGGGTAGGGTTGGAGGCGAAGATTTCATTCGATGTGTCAGTTTGTATCGCGCAAAAGGTGTAACAATACTTTTTTGAGTGTGTGTACATGAGCAAAACCTTCCACAATCCTTCTCTATCTACTTAGCCATATGCTTCTTCTAGATCCATGAATGACACAAACACCTTATACTCCTTCTCACAAGCCTTCTCCACTACCTGTCTCACTGCAAATATTTGATCCACACATCCTCTGCCACTCCTAAAGCCACCTTGTTCATCACTCACCAGGACTTCTGAAATCTCTCTTACTTTCTCTATAATAATTCTTCCATATCTTTCCCACCATATTCAATAAACTTATGCCATGATAATTCTTGCACTCACTTCACTCACCTTTATTTTTGTACAGGGGTACAATCACAGCCTTTTTCCATTCTGCTAGCACAGTTTTTTTTTTTTTTTTTTTTTTTTTTTTTTTTAAATGTGTCCAACTCCGGGCATAGGCTTCACAGCCTGCTATCAAGGCCCAGCAGTCCTCCTACATACCATACACCTCTACATGTCACCACTTCGGCGCTAACACCCACAGTCCATATTGAATACATGCTAGGGCTGTCTCATACAGGACTGGTGTATTGGTATTAGCGGGGGTATTTTTATGACATGTTGGCGGATCTTCCGGTAGATCAGTAAAGCCTGATTTAATGAAATTCAAATCCTTAAACTGTTCCCTGCCCCAGCCGGGATTCGAACCTGGGCCCGTTAGGACTGCAGGCCACCTCTTTACCAATTGAGCCACCGCCTCATCCATGCCTTCTTACATATCTCCAACAAGCATTCATTCTGCTCTCTCTGCTACATTTAATCATCTCTGCATACATCTCATCAATCCCAGCTACTTTCCCATTTTTCAGTCGTTTCACAGGGTTCTTCACCTGTGAGAGTGTCACGTTTCCTATCACTGAATTCCTTCTCTGCACACCCCCAAAACCAATCATGTTTACAGTGGCTCTGCTCTCTCTATTTCCATTAGGCTTTCAAAATATTCTTTCCATCTGGTCCTTACTTCATCCCCATGGGTTAGTAATCAAGCACTTACATTCTTCACACTTTCACATTTCATTCCGCTGTCACTTCAACATTTCCGCACCTCCTTCCAGAATAACTTCCTATTTTCAGAGTAATTTGCATGCATTTTCTTCCTAGATCATCACTTACATCCTGTTTTCCTCTTCATTAGTCCCTTTACGTGCTTCTTTGTCTCAACATACTCAGTTCTTATTTCAATTGAACCCCTGTCCTGTAACCACTCTAGCCACTTTTTCCTCTTTTCCTCCACTACTCTCTTAACCTCTTCATCCCACCATGTCATATCTTTCTTCTTTGTTAATACTCTTGCCACACCACACAACGCTTTAGCAGTCCTAACTAAGCAATCCCTATATGCATTCCACAGGCTGTCCAGATCCATTTCACTCCAATTCACTGATTCTAACTCTTCCTGTATTCATCTGCCATTTCTTTGATCCCCAGCTTCTCGACTTTCAGTCTTTCTCCCTGACTGCTCCTCTCTCTCCTGGACCACCTCACTCCTCTCAGCTTGATCTTGCATACCACAATCATATAATCTGACAGACCTCCACATCATCCTCTCATGGCCCTCATATCAGCAACTATTCCCAGCATCAACCTTTCTAGGAGCACATAATCAATCAGGCTCCTTTCAACACGGTCCCTGTTCCCTCTATTCCATGTATATTTTATGTGCATCTTTGTGTTTGAAATACGAGTTACAAATGCAAAACCTTCTTTCCTGACACATATCCTGCAGTCACTTCCCACTATCATTTTCTCCTGGTACTTCATTTCAACCGATTATGTCATCCTCGGGACCAGTGCCTGCTCTTCCCTTCATATCACCCATTATGATCACTTTATAGCTCCTGGGCATTTCCCATACTACTCTATCCAACTCATCCCAAAACCTGTCTTTCTCTCTCTCTCTCACTCCTGTCATCACACGGTCCATATGCTACAATCACAGCCAATTTCACCTTCTCAAACTAGAACTTGGCATACAAACATCTCAAACTGACACGTTTGTCATCTCTTATTCCACTCTGCCACACTTCATTCTTGAACAAAGCAACTCCTTCCCTGCATCTTCCTCGCCCATTCATGCCCAACCTCACACATTTTACACTCTCCTACTCCTCCACTTCACACCTTTCCATCTTTGTTTCATACAATGCCATCACAGCTTATCTAAACAGTACACCCATCACAAACATCAACACCGCTGTGCATACTTTCAATACAATTATACAAAATGTAGACAAAAGACACATCCCTAGAGGCAACAGAAAGAGACACAACCCCAACTTCACACCAGAAATTCAAGGCCTCATCAGACAACGGGACACACTGCGACAATCCCCACCACCCCATACACAAGACACCGTACAACAAATACAAGAACTCAACACTCAAATAATAAAATATCAGAACAGCAAACACTAAACTGGAAAAATTACCTCCAAACACCTGACCACAAAACAAACATCAGCAAACTCTACAAAACACTAAACAGCATCACACTTTCCAACAGCAACACCACACAATCACACGCTGCCATCACAACAACAGACACCATGCCCTCAAACAAACAAAAAGCATACACTCTCATTAATCACTTTTCACATGTCAGCCATCTAAACCCCCATCCCGAAGACCAACGTATCATCCGACGTAAGAGACAGCTCCCCTCAGATCCAGACTACGCACCTTTCACTTACAACCAGACAAAACACATCACTAACAACCTCAAACACTCATCTGCCTGTGGACCAAACAACATAAGCAACATTCACCTTAAATACATTGGACCACAAAGCATACAAGCACTCACCAACATATCAAACTACAGCTACTCACACAACATAATACCCAACATCTGGAAGCATGGCATTATCATCACTATCCCTAAACCCAACCAAGACCCCATGTTACCCTCCGCACACCGCCCCATCACACTTCTCTGCACCCCCTCTAAAGTCACTCAACGACTGGTACTACAACCTCACATTCCCCTAGCCCAGTCACAACATGGCTTTAGGCCATTACACTCCACAAACACCCTTCTTACAGACCTAACACAGGGAGTTTTCGATGGCATGAATTCAGCTAGGCCACCACACAGAACACTCATAATCACACTAGACATTAGCAAAGCTTGTGATGCCATCCCCCACCATAACCTCAGAAACAAAATACTCAACACAAACATGTACAATAACACAAAAAGATGGCTGGCGAACTAATTACCAGGCAGATGTGCACACGTAACATTTGCCAGTCAGTCTTCTAACATCAGAAACTTCCCAAATGGCATCCCCCAAGGATCTGTTTTGTCCCCTACACTCTTTAAACTATACATGCACAACATACCCACACCCCACACACCACAGATACACATAGCTTCCTATGCAGATGATATAACACTTACATGTACGCACCAAAACGCAAACACAGCTGAACACATCATTCAACCTTACCTCAACACACTACACAAATGGTTCACCACAAACAGGCTCAAAATAGCCCCAGCCAAATCTACAGTGACCATTCTCACAAACTGGACAGCAGAACACAGTCACATCCCACACCTCACCATAAACAACACTCCCCTACCACACACATACACACCCAAAATCCTTGGTATAACATACAATACATCAATGTCATTTAAGCAACACATCACAAACATTAAAAAAAAAAAATAACACCAAGACTCAATGCTTTGAGGTCACTTGCCCATACAACATTCGGACAGAACAAAGAAACCACCACCACAGTATACAAACAATACATACATTCAGTGATGAATTATGCAAGCCCTGCCTAGGCTTCTAACCACACCAAAACACACTACAACACTCTACAGACCATACAGAACAAGGTCCTAAAAATAATCACAGGCTGCACAGCTACTACACCCACAGACCACCTACATCAAGAAACCAAAGTCCTCAAAGTCAAGGATCACCTAGACATGAGAGGCACCCAGTTTCTTGCTGCAGCCTCCACAAACCCACAACATCCACTATATTACATGGCAGCACATCCACCCACACCAAGGAGCATCAAAACAACACCCAGCACATGATACCATACACAAATACTGTCATCTCTCCCCCCTCACCCGCCTCAGACCAGCTTCCAGAAGCATACCCACACTCAGATTACTTGCCACTCCATTCAGTCACTTAAAGACAACACACAGCTGCATGCATGGCCTCCTGACATCCACCCTTTTGAATCCTATCTCCCTCGTGAGGACAGGGTCAACCTGGCCAGGCTGAGATGTGGGCACCATCCAGCCCTCTTAAGCTACCAGAAGAGGCTGGATGACTCTGTCGCTGATGCCTGTCTAGGATGCAACACAGCACCCCATACTGTTAGGCACATTATGAAAGACTGCATTGCACACAATCACCTATGCCAACAACACAACATACACTCTTTGAGAGCTCTGTAGGAAAGCCTGGTCTCAGCCATGGCCTTCCTAAGGGACTTGGGGCTGTTCTGCCTGCCTAGGGAACAACTACTACTACTACAGCATATCTCGCACACTTGAACACATACACCACTTCCACCCTCTTGCTCTCCTCATTTACACCTCTCACATTCCACATGGCCATGTGAATCTGCCCATTTGGTTGGGGCTTTGGGCAGGTATTGGGTCCTACAAGGCTCTCCGAAACATTTGCCATGATTAAGTGATTTTAGATAGGGGAAACTGGGAGACACTTAACCCGACCAAAAACTCCAGTTATATGGTTACCACTCAGCGTGGTAAATAGTTTCCTGGTGTACAGGAAATCATCAGACTTGTCGCTCAGTGTAGAGTCACCCACAGACAGAAGGAAGAAGAAAGACTGAAGGAAGAAAGACAAGAAGGAAAGAAAGAAGAGAGGAAAAGGCAATCACCCGAGCAGCACAACGAGTGAATGCATGATGAGTGCCCCCAGCTACTACTATGCAAAGGGAAAAAATATACTAAAATTCAATGCAATTATTCAAAGAAGCACTGTCTGTATAGAATTTCAATATACTGAGTGTGATCAAGTGATGATGGAATGATTTTGACAGCGTCGAAGTGATGGATTGGACTTGCTAGGCAGTGTGATAATGAACTAGGCTAAGTTTTTCCATACAGAACTTAAATTAGAGCAAGAGTGTGATTCCACTGAAGGATAGTGGGTCAGGGGTATAATGCTGAATTATTATATGCAACCTCCATTGGTCCCTGTTGAATTATTAAATGATTACACTGAAGGATAATGGGTCAAAGATGTACTGGAAAATTAATATTATATGGGACCTTTGTTGGTCCCTGCTGAATTATCATATTATAGGAGACAAATGTGACCTCTGTTAGATCAGAAAAATGGTTAGCCTAATATAGCAAGGCTCTGACAGCAAGGGTGCTGGAAAATTGGTGGCGCTGTACTACCATTCCTAGGAAAATGTAACTTTTTCAATACCCTTGAGTATAGGAACAGAAGAATGATGTGCAGTGAGAACAGTTGCCACCAGAGTAAGCACACACCCCCAGTTCACCTCCTCAGTTCCCACCACACCCTCCAAAGTCTCCAGTGCTGCTCCACACCCCATAACCACCACCAACTGAAATCATGAATAGTTACAATATTAGTTCTATTAAGAATGAACCAGACTTCTTACACTGTTCTGGAGACTGTATTTACATACAGTACTTGCATATACAAAATATGTAATTCTAACAACACTTGCAGATGTGCTGTTATATGAAGTAAACAGTTATGCATGGCTCATTATTCGGCTGTTTGCTGACCTATCTCTTAGGAAGGAGGTATGGGTACTGTTTGCCTGGACACAGGCTTAGCTACATACTGTAATTCCAAAATGCAAAAAGGAGAATGTAATCTTAAAGATTAGGCAGAATTCAAGAGTAATTCATAATACAGACCAAATAGCAAATTCTGTGTTACTGTATCTAACGAGACAATACACCATAAATGCAGTACAGGTATTAGGATTAAACAACCAGTCTGCATTATTAGTTTCAGCCTGTTGATTAACAAACTACTGTTAAATATAAATAAATAAAAAATAAAGAAAATAACACTGTAACAACACATCCTACAGCACTATACTTCCTTTAACCCCTACGCGCCAGGTGACAGCATAGACCGCCGCAAAAGGGAAGGCCGAAACCAAAGCTGGGGCCGCGCACACACGCATGAAGACATCCTGCTTCAAGCGCCAAAATCACTCATTTTCTTCACGTCTTTACTCATTGACGCAACCGCCTACAGACCTGGGGATGCCTCATTCACAATAAGAAGAATTGGTGGTAATATGGTCTTCAATTTGTTTTGAAAGTCTGATGAATAGGAATGAGAATGGAGAAAGCAAAGCAACTATTAACGTGATTGGTCTGGGGGATGTAAAGAGAAGGAATGCAGAGCCAGAAAACATGACACTCGCACAAGTGAAGAGTGCTGTGAAGTGGCTGAAAAATGGGAAAGCAGCTGGGGTTGAACAGGTGCATGCAGAGATGATTAAGTGTAGTGCGGAGAACAGAATGAAGTGCTTGTTGGAGATACGTAAGAAAGCATGGATGAGTGAAACTGTGCCAGCAGAGTGAAAAAAAAGTCAGTCATTGTACCCCTGTACAAAAATAAAGGTAAGCAAAGTGAGTGCAAGAATTTTCGCAGCATAAGTATATTGAGTGTTGCAGGGAAGGTGTATGGAAGAATTATTACAGAGAAAGTAAGAGAGATATCAAACTCCTAGTGAGTGACGAACAGGGTGGTTTTAGGAGTGGCAGAGGATGTGTGGAGCAAATATTTCCAGTGAGACAGATAGTGGAGAAGGCTTGTGAGAAAGACTATAAGGCGTTTATGACATTTATGGACCTGGAAAATGCATATGACAATGTAGACAGAGAAGGATTGTGGAAGCTTTAGCATATGTATGATGTAGATGGTAAGCTGCTAAGTGCTGTCATGAGTTTTTATGATGGTAGTAAGGGTAAATGGGCATCTAAGTGAATGGTTCACATCAATGTGGGCATGTGACAAAGTTGCGTGATGTCTCCATGGTTGTTCAATATACAGTACAGTATACAATACAGTACATGGATGGGGAAACAAGAGAAGTAAAAACACGAGTAATGGAGAGAGGGATGACGCTGGTAATGAATGGTGATGGATGGAATATCTCAAATTTGTTGTATGCTGATGATGCAGTGCTACCTGTACATACCGGAGAAGAGCTTGGTAGACTAATGCAGTGTTTTGTGGATGTCTGTGAGTGTCGTGTCTTGAGAGTATGTGTAGAAAAGAGTAAATGCAGAAAAGAGTGAAGTGATGGTTGGAGAGAGGGAAGGTGACTTCTAGTGTGATGTTACAGAGAACGGAGAGAGAATGCAATAGGTGAATGAGTTCAAATACCTGGGTACAGTGATAGAAAAGAGAGGAAAATGTGCAAAAGAAGTGGAAAGTTGAGTGACAAGGAAGGAGAGTAGCTGGTGCTATGAAGGCCTTGATAAAAAACATAGGCTTGAATGTTGCAGCTGCATGAGGCTTACATGAAAGAGTGTTAGTGTCAACTTTAACATATGGATGTGAGACTATGGTGTGGCATGAAAATTAAAAGTAAAAAGTAAAAACTTTGGAGATGAGACTGATGAGGAATGTATCTGCATTACAGAGAGTGGAAAGGATATGGAATAATGTTATTCATAAAAGATGTAGAGTGAGGAAGTCTTTGGACACCAGAATTGAAGAGAGTGTACTGAGATGGCAGGGTCATGTGGAGAGAAACGATGTGGTGAAAAAGGTGTATATGAGCATATCTGAAGGAGGGAGGAGGCAAGGTAAGCCAAGAAGTAGGTGCAGGGATATGGCGGATGAGTGTGTGAGGAGAGAGATATGGAAGTTGGTGAGGCTAAGGGGAGGACAAGAGACCTAGCCGGCTGGATGAATTTTGTGCGGAGAAGTGCATGATCAGGGACTTGGCACCCCATTTTAACAAGACAGCATTTGGACTGGCTCTATCAGATAGGTATATGTGAAACTTCAGAAAGTGGTGAAATTCTTTCTGGTCTATCTGATGGAGCCAGGATTTCAAGGGCTTGAATGATGAGCGAATGGAAGAATGGCCACCTGAACTGGGCAAACTTTGGCTGTCTGGACACTGCTACTCCTCACTCTGCCCTATGGTGGGAGAGGAGGTCCAGATGATGATGATATGATAATTTGTTACCCTAACTGCTACACTTTCCCAGATATGAAGGTTTGAAAAATTTCTGTTTTCAGAAATATTGCCACAGGGAGAGGGCAGCCATGCCCACAACATTCCCGGAGTCTAAAAGTTAAGGATGCAGAGATTCAAGAGACTGACCTACAACTCCACTAGCATTGCATGATTTATCATTTATCTATCTCCTACATATATATATATATATACTGTATATATATACAGTAATCCCTCCACTATCCGTCGTAATAGAGCCAAAGGCATGTCCGGAAAGTGGTCCTGTCCGGATAGTGGGCATCACTGCTTTCAAAGAACCAGCAACCTTTCTTCCCTGCTGTACCCTTTCAAGCACTTCACCCTCCAAACCTCCATCCTTACTCATCACACTACCCAAGTACTTAAACGTACTCACATTTTCCAATTCCTCACCATCCAACCTCGATGTACATTCACTGACTTCACCTCTCTCAAAGAACATCACTTTACTCTTCCCTACATTCACCTTCAGATTCCGTTTCTTACACACTCTCCCAAACTCATCCACCAAGCCTTGCAGCTCCCCTTCGTCTTCACTCAACAACACAGTATCATCTGCAAACAACAGTACAGGGAGTTTCCAAACACTATCCTCTCTCACCAGGGCCACTCCAACATCCACTACCCTACCTTGTACCTCTTTTATTACCCCACCCATGTACAGATTGAACAACCATGGAGACATGACACATCCCTGTTTCAACCCAACTTTCAAAGAGAAAAATTCACTTAGTTCACCATCCACATGCACTGCAGCCTTCGCACCATCGTACATACTCTTCACAGCATTCAACAACTTCCCATCTACTCCATATATTCTTAACACTTTCCACAATCCTTGTCTATCCACCCTGTCATATGCTTTCTCCAAATCCATGAAAGCCGCATACAACTTCTTTCCCTTCTCTAGAAACTTTTCCACTAAAGATCTAAGCATGAATATCTGATCTACATAACCTCTTCCCTTCCTAAAGCAGTACGTGGCCAGAAGAATGCTCCCAAAGTTTATTACCCTGGCGGGGCGTGAACCCTCGTTCTTCAGTGTACAAAAATGCACATTTTACCACTGTACCACAGAGGTTTCATGTACAGTATATATATACAGTCGGCGCAATGGAAGTCTGGACCCTCTAATTCGCACCATATATTTGGTAGGGTCCAAGAAATATTGTAGGAAAATTCCTGTAGTAGGTGGATTTTTTTCTGGTGGTTTCTAGCTACTTTACAGGCTTACTAGCACGTGCTGTGAGTTTATGAGCTCAGTGCCTGCCTGACTTTGGATGGGAAAGCACGTCAAATTTTCTTGCCCTGCCTGGCCTTTGTTAATTTCAAAGCTCTCGTTTTCACACCCTCCTCTGCCTTAGTGAATCATTGGAGATGGGTCCCAAACCACTAACTGATGTAGAAAAAGCCCGAATTTTAACTATGAGAGAGGAAAATGTAAAAATTAAGGATATTTGTATTCAAACTGGGTGAGGAAAATCTACTGTTATGTCACTCCTTGCTCCTGCCCGCCACCTACTAAAAAACACAATTCCCCAACATAAAGACATGCTATGACCTAAAAGGAAGACATCACCAACTACAGACAGGTTACTGAAGCAAGCTGTGATAAAAAACGCACGTTTGACTGCTAGACAACTGAAAGATATGTACCCACAATTACTGAAAGATGTGTCTGAAAGAACCATACAGCATCGACTTCATACAGACTTCAAGATCCCCAGCCGTACTGCTGCACTGAAGCCTCTCCTTAATTTTTACATTTTCCTCTCTCATAGTTAAAATTCGGGCTTTTTCTACATCAGTTAGTGGCTTGGGACCCATCTCCAATGATTCACTAAGGCAGAGGAGGGTGTGAAAACGAGAGCATTGATATTAACAAAGGCCAGGCAGGACAAGAAAATCTGACGTGCTTTCCCATCCAAAGTCAGGCATGCACTGAGCTCATAAACTCACAGGACATAGTGGTAAGCCTGTAAAGTCGCTAGAAACCACCAGAAAAATATCCACCAACTACAGGAATTTTCCTACAATATTTCTTGGACCCTACCAAATATATGGTGCGAATTAGAGGGTCCAGACTTCCACTGCGCCGACTGTATATATATATATATATATATATATATATATATATATATGTATATATATATATCATCATCATCCAGACCTCCTTTCCCACCCAAGGGCAGAGTGAGGAGTAGCAATGTCCAGACAGCCTAAAACTGCCCAATCCAATGGGCCACGCTTCCATTCACTCATCATTCAAGCCCCCGGAATCCTGGCTCTATCGGATACTCCAAAAACATTCACCACGTTCTGTAGCTTCACATATCGTATCCGACAGAGTCAATTCAGACGCTGCCACATTAAAAAGGGGTGACAAAAATCCCTGATCATGCACATCTCCTCACAAAATTCATCCAGCCAGCTTGATCTCCTGTCAGTTCCCTAGCCTCACCGACTTTCAAACCTCTTTTCCTCACACATTCATCCACCATATCTCTCCACCTTCTCTTTGGCCTACCTCGCCTCAACCCTCCTTCGAATTCGCTCAGATATACCTTCTTCACCACTCTATTGTTATTCATTCTCTCCACATGACCATACTATCTCAGTACACTCTCTTCAATTCTGTTGTCCACCGACTTCCTCACTCTGCATCTTTCACGAATCACATTATTTCGTATCCTATCCACCCTCTGTACTCCACATACATTCCTCAGCAGTCCCATCTCCACTGCTCTTACTCTTGACTTTTTATTTTCATGCCACACCATTGTCTCACATCCATATGTTAAAGTTGGCACTAACACTCCTTCATGTAAGCCTCGTGCAGCTGCAACACTCGAGCCTCTGTTTCTTAACAAGGCCTTCATATATATATATATATATATATATATATATATATATATATATCAAAATTCAAAATTTAGTAGCACAGGGCTTCCAAAAGTAGCCCAATTCACTACTTGCAGCACAAACTGGCTACTTTAAGAGGTTTGAGAAGACGAGACTTGAATTTCACAATACAGACTAAATTTTGTTTAAATTAATTCAGATTAATAAAAAACTGTTGAAATGAATTGGCATAAAATATATTTTAATTATATTTTTATTATAAACAACTCACCAAATGTGAGATTTCTGTCGCCAAATTAGAGTGTTGTGTACAATCCCATCCCATCGCCAAAAGTGAATTCGCCGAATAAAAACTCGCCAAATGTGACAGTTCACTGTACATAATTTTTGGATGATCCCTTTTTATTATAACTTGGCCTAAAACTGCCACCTCTCCATCTTGAATGCTGATCTGAAATTACAGATCAGCGTTAGAATACAATGTTAGTCATGAAAATGTGCTACAGAAAGGATACAGAAAATGTAGCATTCTTTTTCTGCTGCTGAGCTGTGAAATAACCTGCAAAAGCTTAAAACCTGGGCCAAGTTATGGTGAAAGAGCTCTCATTATCTGACCCTGACTATTTGGCAGAGCTGAGAATCAAATTCACACTATATGGTTTATGTGTGCAGGCCAAGATTCTATGTTACATACAGCCCACTGGCAGAAAAGGCTGCAATGTATAGTAGTTCAGAAACTTACCAGTGTGTGATGTACTGATATTACCTTTCTCATGAGGTGCGCAAGGGTGGTGTTGGCATGAGTTGAGCGCCACCGTTGTTGTTGTTTCAGGACCTGTGCCAGCTGTATATCTGGCCGGTGAGTTAACATCTGCACCAGCTGTGCAGAGCAGAACCTCTCCAGCACCTCCTTGGCCACATTCAGGTTCTCCATCAGTAGCATATAAATATTAAGTACCTCATGGCCTTCTTCTGCCATAGCTTCATCTTCAATTTTCTGCTCTCCCAGTTTTATTCCTGATAAATTCTTCTCAGTACTGCTTTTCTTTAATCCTTCTACTGCTTCACTTTGTACCAACTCAGGATTGTCTGCATCTCTTTTCTTCTTGATTCTTTTTTGGTCATCACTTATATTCCGTGAATCCTTATACTCACCTCTAATGATTGTGTCATTTTCAAGGATAAAGTCAAGTACTTTCTCAGTCAGTGACTGCAGTGCATTGCTTGAAAATTTTCGAAGCACCTCATCATGGTCCTTGAAGTGCTCATTGGTGGCATGTGCTGGGTCCTGAGAGACATCATAAGCCATGCAAACTAGTGCAGCCAGGATGTCACTTACAGCAGAGGGGGCATTTTGGTGTCTTCTGGAGAATAAAATTAGCTCCGCCAACTCTGACACCATGGAGGTACAGTTCGACTCACTGCTCTCACAAAGCCTGTAGTAACAGAAACAGAAATTGTATAAGAGACAAGAAGTATGTTATTACAATACTGTAAAAACTGTGCAACGCACAGAGTGACTGTCTGGTCAAGAATGCAACACTCTCAATCAATGTGAAAGGTATAGCTTGGTGGGATAAGAAAGTTGAAAGAGCTGTGAAAGAAAAAAAAATGAAAATGTAGAAATAGAGGAGAAAAAAGTGTAAAAATCCAATGAATGATCTATCTATCTATCTATCTATAGCCCGACGCCCTAATCCCGCAAAGGGTGGCTGCTGATAAAACGCCTCCAAGTCGCTCTGTCACCCACCATTTGACTACCCTTCCCCCAACTCACCCCCCCCCTCCCTCATATACCTCTCAACTCCATCCCTTCACCTCATCCTCGGTCTACCCCTCCCTCTCCCTCCCTCCACCTCACCTACATACACCCTCTTAGTCAGTCTTTCATTCTCCATTCTCTTCACATGTCCAAACCACCTCAGTGTATTTCTCCTAATCTTCTCAACCACATCCACATCCACCCCACAACGCTCCTTCACTTCTTCATTCGTCAACCTGTCCCTCCACGTCACTCCACATGCTCCTCTCAAGTAACTCATTTCCACTGCTCTCACTCTTGACTTGTTCCCCTCTTGCAAGGTCCACGCCTCGTTTCCATACGTCAGGGTAGGGATCACAATACTATCATGCAGTGACTTCTTAACTTCTATACTCACCTCCCTATTTCTCATCACTGCTTTCAGTGAACTAACAGCCTTCCTTCCCTGCTGTACCCTTTCACGCACTTCATCCCCCAAAGTTCCATCCTTACTCATCACACTACCCAAGTACTTGAATGCACTCACATTCTCCATATCCTCACCATCCAACCTCACTGCACACTCTGTGACTTCACTCCTCTCAAACACCATAACTTTACTCTTGTTTACATTAACTTTCAGCTTCCTCCTCCTACACACTGTCCTAAATTCATTCACCAAACCTTGCAATTCCCATTCATCTTCACTCAACAATACTGTACCATCAGCAAACAGCAAAACCGGAATCTTCCAAATCTCGCCCTCATTCATTAGAGCCACCCCCACATCCACTGCCCTACCTTGCACCTCCTTTACAACCCCATCCATGTAAATATTTAACAGCCATGGAGACATCACACAACCCAGTTTCAGTCCCACATTGAGATAAAAAAACTCACTCAGCTCACCATCCACTCACACCGTAGCCCTAGCTTCTTCGTACATACTCTTCACAGCATTCAACAATATCCCCTCCACCCCATATATTCTTAATACCTTCCACATACCTTGCCTATTTATTCTGTCATAAGCTTTCTCCAAGTCCATGAAGGCAGCATACACTTTCTTTCCCTTCTCTAGATACTTCTCCACTAAACATCTTAGAACAAATATCTGATCTACACACCCTTTTCCATTCCTAAATCCCCCTTGTTCTTCTCCAACGAGCTCCTCTGTCATATGCTTATCCCTATCAATGAGTATTCTACCATATATTTTACCAGTCACACTAAGAAGGCAAATACCCCTATGGTTACCACATACTTCTCTCTCCCCTTTTCCTTTGTATAAAGGAACAATTATACCTGATTTCCAGTCCTCTCTAACCCTTCCCTCTTCCCAAGCCAATCTACACAACTTCCATATCCACTCCACAACAATCTCACCCCCATACCTCAGCATTTCACCCCAAACTCCATCAATTCCTGGGGCCTTTCCCAACTTGATCTTCTTCTTTGCTTCCACTACTTCCACCCTACTGATCTCTTCCTCCCTCCTCTCATATCTTCTTCTCCCAGCCATTCCCCAACCACTTATACTCGCATTGCTCTCACTCTCTACATTCAACAAATCCTCAAAGTGCTCCTTCCATCTCCTCAATTTCTCTCTCTTCTCCATCAACAATCTATTATTCCTATCTTTCACTCCCCTACTATATCCCCTTTCACACTGCCTTACTTTCTTTACCTTCTTCCAAAACAATTTCTTACTCTCCCTCCATTTCACACTCATTCCTCCCAAACTCTTCATCCACTTTCTTCTTACTCTCCTTCACCAGTCTCTTCACCTCCCTTCTCCTGCTTACATATACCTCTCTCTTCTCTCTCTTATCATCTCTCCTACCTCTACTCGCTAACCATTCGCTATATGCCTTCTTCTTTTGTTCCACAGCTCGTTTCACCTCATCATTCCACCATGCTGTCCCTTGCACACCCTTGCATCTCCTCCTCACTCCATAAACCACCTCACTCGCTGCGCCTATCTCTTCCGTGAATATCTTACATAGGTCTTCCACCCCTTCCATCTGCTCTAGCTCATACCTTCCCAATCTTTCTTCCACTATACTCTTATACTCTGCCATTTTCTCACTATCTTGCAAATTCTCCACTCTTCTCACAGGAGCTGTTTCCTCCTGTCTTCCCCTTCACCTCCTTAACTACAGTATTTTCTTTCCAGCTGTATCTTGGCCATCATGAATGAGAGTGCAAAAAATCCAATGAATGAGAATGCAGGCATACTAATGGAAGAAAGTAAAGAACAGAAGGGAAGAATATTTTGAAAAAAATAAAAAAAAATTATGGCTCAGAATGATGATAGCAAAGTTGTAGTAAACATGATTGGTTTCGGTGGTGTGCAGATGGAATTTGGTGCCAAAAAATGTTATACTGGCATAAGCAATGATTGCTGTGATGCAGCTGATGAATGGAAAGGCAACATGTTCAAGAGGTGTATGCAGAGATGATTTAATGTACTTTCCATCTATGGGTGCCTCTACACTAAGTGACAAGCCAAATGGTTTCCTGTACATCAGGAAACCATTTACCACACTGGGTGGTAACCATATAACCAAATTATGGTGCCTGGTGGTTTAGTGGGTAATTAAGAAGCTCCAATCGGACTGAGCCGGTGCTGGTTTATATCCAAGGGTTGATTGGGGGTTTACTGCTCATGTAATGCCACTCAGGGATGAGTGAGGCTGGTCACTGTCATCTTAATTGTCAAGACCAACCTGCCAAACCCCAGGCCCCTACGCTCCTCACGGGGCGGCATGGGACTGGATGATGGATGGATAGATGAAAGAGTGGAAAGAAGTATTTACTGGAAAAATGTAAGAAAGCTTGGATGATTGGCACTGTATCGACGGAGTAGAAGAAGGCTGCAATTATACCTTTATGCAAAGGTAAAAGTGATTGAAGTGAGTGCAAAAATTATGTTATAGGTCTGCTTAGTGCTAAATGAAAGGTGTATGGATGAATAATTACAGTGATGGTATGGAATATATCAGAATGTTTGGTGAGTCATGAACAAGGTGGTTTTAGGATTGGCAGGGGAAAAGTGGATCAAATATTTGCAGTAATGAAAATATTGTAGTAGAAAAAGCATGTAAGGACTGTAAAATATGACATTTATTGTTCTGGAAAAAGCATACTGTACTTTATGATGAACAGAGATGAATTATGGAAAAATTTTATATACACTGAACCCCCCAAATATTCAAGCTCAGCATGCACAGATTCACAGTGCATGGTGGCTATAAGCTCAGACAGAATATCATATACACAGAAAAAGGATGCTAAATGCACAGGTCTATACAGGTTAAACCCCTTGTGCATTCCATTCAAAGGTTTTGCAAACAAGTTGAATTTCATGGCATATACAGGGCACCCTACTTCTGACAGGCTTTGTCTAAAAAAATAAGAAAATACATAAATTAATTAATGCAGTACTTCCTAGACCTACCGGTACCTTACTATACCAAGCTGAAGGTGAGCGGTCAGTAAATGATGTTGAACTTTATAAGCCTACCATTTGAATTAATTTTTTATGTCAATTTCAGAAGTTTTAATACTGTACTTTGAACTGGGAAACTTCTGCAACCACAGAACAATCTTCCTAAGTTATTTACTGTAAAACATAATGAAAAGCCATCTTCACCACCAAATGTGTACACAAACACAGGCACAGGGAAGAGGAAGAAAAGGTTAGGTTCGTAAGACTTGAGAGAGACACAAACCTGGTGAGAGAAATATTAGGCAAGATTGACCCCGAAGGAGACAAGTGGGAAAAAGAAATTGAGGAAGTAAGGAGGATAGGGCCTTATAAGAAAGGGGAAACAAGACCAATGAGAGTCAAGTTTACATCAGAAAGTGTAATAAATGAGATACTTAAAGTGACCTGGAAATTAAGCAAAGAGGCGGGGATGGAAAATAATATAATAAGAAAAGATCTGAATGAAGAAGAAAGAGTTTTAAAATCATTAAAGGAAGAAGTAAAGGGAAAAAATGATAAGAGGACAGAGGAAGAATGTAATACTTTTTTTTGGAGAGTATTGGATATGAAAGTAAGGAAGTGGTATTTAAGGAAATAGAAGTGATGGAAACTAAGGGGGATGGCTGTGAAAGATCAGAAGTTGAGGAAGTGGTAAGGATAGAGAGTAGGAGAGAAGAGGGTATTAAAAACGTCAAAAATAATTTGAAGGTGATATATACTAATGTTGATGGTTTCATATCGACAAGGATCAAAATTAACGATTTCTTGGGAGAACATGAACCTGATGTCATGTGCTTTGTAGAGACCAAATTAAGAGAAGATATTGATGTTCACTTGGGAGATGGTAAATACACACTGTGGAGAAAAGACAGAAAAGAAAAAAAGGAAGGAGGAGTGATGATAACAGTGAAGAATAACATAAATGTAGATACTGTGGAAATGGGAGAAGGCAGGGCTGAAGTGATATATATGAAATTAGAAACTGGAGAGAATGTTAAGAGAGAGATGGCGGTAGTGTATGTTCCCCCAAAGACGAGAGCATGGAAGGATGACGAATACCATGAGACGTTGTCAGAAATGGCTAGCTATTTGCAACAAATAATTGAGAAAAGCAATAATATAATTTTAGTGGGTGACTTTAACTGTAAAGAGGTGAATTGGGAGGAATGGTACTCGGGAGGCGGCAAGGATTCATGGGGCACTATGTTATTAAATATAATAATGAATAATGTGATGATGCAATGGGTCAAAGAAGAGACACGGTTTCGAGGTGAGGACACACCAGCAAGGTTAGATTTACTGTTCACCAAAGAACCCGATGTAACAGAATCATTGAAATATCTCTGTCCTTTAGGAAAAAATGATCATGTGGTCATTGAGTTCCAGATGTTAATAGGGAACGTCGAGCCAAGAGACGAGCTTCATAGACAGGGAAGATACAACTTTGGCAAAGCAAATTTTACAGGATTGAGAAACGTTTTTGAAAATGCAGATTGGAGAAAATTCAGAGAAACAAGAGAGATACAGAGGAAGTGGGATATCTTTCTAGACCTCTATAATTTGGGAGTGGAAAAATTTGTATCAAGAGTAAGAGGGAAAGAAAACAGGAAAAAGGAGTGGTTTAATAGAAGGTGTATAATAGCAAAAAAAGAGAGAGATAAGGCGTGGAACAATTGAAGAAAGAGAGGTAATAACAGAACAAAGGAAGAATATAAAAGAACAGGAAATGAATACACAAGAATATGTAGAGAAGAAGAAAGGAATTTTGAAAAAGGTATAATGCAAAAAGCCTGATTGATGACATTAGTACTTTAGGGGTTAATCCCGTAAGGGGTGGCCACAAACAAATCGCCTCCATGTCACCCTGTCCCCCGCCATTTCACTGCTCTGCTCCCAGTTCACATCCCGCTCTCACATAGACCTCTCCACTCCATCCCTCCATCTCATCCTTGGCCTCCCCCTCCCTCTCCCCCCTTCCACCTCACTCAAATACTCTCTCCTTGTCGGTCACTCGCTCTCCATCATCTCCACATGGCCAAATCACCTCCGTATGTTTCTCCCAACACTTCCTAGCACATCCACATCCACACCACAATGCTCCTTCACTTCCTCATTTGTCAGTCTCTCTCTCCATGGAACTCCACATGCTCCTCTCAAATAATTCATTTCCACTGCCCTCACTCTTGACTTGTGTCCCTCCAGCAAGGTCCAAGCTTCACTTCCCTATGCTAGAGCTGGTATTAAAATACTGTCACATAGTAGCTTTTTCACTTCCATGCTTACTTCCTTGTTGCTTATCACTGCTTTCAAAGAACCAGCAACTTTTCTTCCTTGTTATACCTTTTCAAGCACTGCATCCTCTAATCTTCCATCCTTACTCATCACACTACCCAAGTACTTAAACACATTCACATTTTCCATTTCCTCATCATACAACCTCACTGTACATTCAGACTTTATTTCTCTTAAAGATCATGACTTTACTCTTCCCTACATTTACCTTTTGATTCCGTTTTTTTACACACTTTCCCAAACTCATTCACCAAGCCTTGCAACTTCCCTTCGTCTTCACTTAACAGCACAGTATCATCTGCAAAGAAAAAGTACAGGGAGTTTCCACACACTGCCCTCTCTCTTACGGCCGCTCCAACATCCATTGCCCTACCTTGTATCTCTTTTATAACCCCATCCATATACAGACTGAACAATCATGGAGACATGACATCCCTGTTTCAATCCAACCTTCAAATAGAAAAACTCACTCAGTTCACAGTTCACACTCACTGCAGCCTTTGCACCCTCATAAATACTCTTCACTCCATTCAACAACTTCCCATTTACTCCATATGTTCTTAATACTTTCCACAATCCTTGTCTATCCACCCTGTCATATGCTTTCTCCAAAACCATGAAGGCCACATACAACTTCTTTCCTTTCTCTAGAAACTTTTCCACTAAAGACCTAAGAATGAATATCTGATCTACACAACCCTTCCTAAAACCTCCCTGTTCTTCTCCAGCTAATTCCTCTGTTATTTCCCTGACTCTGTCAATAAGCATCCTACCACATACTTATCATATTACAATAAGAAGACAAATGCCCCTACGATTACCACACACTTCTTATTCCTCTTTTCCTTTGTTTTTTTTTCATTTTTTCATCATCCAATCCTATGTTGCCCCATGAGGAGCACAGGAGCCTGGGGCTAGGCAAGTTGGTCCTGACATTTAAGATGAGAGTGACCAGCCTCACTCATCCCTGAGTGGCATTAGGCTATGTGAGCAATAACCACCAACCACCCCTTGGATAAAAACCTTCACTGGCTCAATCTGACTGGAGCACCATAATTATTCACTAAACCACCAGGCGTCATAAGTTGGTTATAGGGTTACCACCCACCATAGTAAATGGTTTCCTGGTGTACAGGAAACCATCTGGCTTGTCACTAAGAGTAAAGTCAACCACAGGCAGAAGGAAGAGGAAAAAATGAAGGAAAGAAAGGCATAATTATACCTGACTTCCAATCTTTTGGGACTTTACCATCCTCCCATGCCTATCTGCACATCTTCCACATCCTTTCCACTACTGTCTCTCCCCCATGGTTCAGCATTTCACCACACACTCCATCAATTCCCAGGGCTTTCCCCATTTTGACTGTCTTCATTGCTTCCACAACTTCCATTGTACTGATTTCTTCATCTCTTCTCACATCCCTCCTTCTCCCAGCCATTACTCACCCACTTATACTTGCATTACTTTCATTCTCTATGTTCAATAATTCCTTAATTCCTTAAAGAGTCCTCTCCATCTGCTCATTTTTCTCCCTTCTCAACTAATAGTCTACCGTTTTTATCTTTCACTCCCAGACTAGCTTACACCCTGTCTCTCTTTACCTCTTTCCAGAACATTTTCTTACATTCCCTCCACTTTACATTCAAATTCCTTCCAAATTCTTCATCCACTCTTGTCTTTCTCTTACTAATCTTTTCACCTCTCTCCTCCTCTCTACATATAACTCTCTCTTCTATCTCTCAACTTCCTCCACATCTCTGTTTCTCATCCACTCATTACATGCTGTCTTCTTTTGTGCCATAGCCTATCTCACCTCTTCATTCACCATGCTGTTCCTTGCACCTCCTTTCCTCTTCTCTTCACCACACACACCACTTCACATGCTGCACAGATTACTTCTGTGAATATCTTACACACACCTTCCACATCCCCCATCTCCTCCAAATCATATTTACCCATTCGTTCCTCCACTTCTCCCTTATATTCTGCCTTTTTTCCATCCTCTTGCAACCTTTCCACCTTCCTTGTATGGACTACTTCCTCCTGTCCTTCCCTTCTTCTATTCCTCCACTTCATTTCAACCTTGACTTTCACCACCACCAAGTGGTGGTCAGAAAGTCCACTTCCCCAACCTCTATATGCTCTTGCATCCATTACTCACCTTCTCATTCTATCATCCATGCACACAGAATACATCATTGCCTTCTGTTCATTCAGTTCATCACCTACCCTTCTCATCACTCACCACGTATACCTGTGCATCATTTTGTGTCTGAAGAGGGTACTGGCTACCATCAACCCACTCCCGGCACAAATGTCCACTAAAGCACTGCCATTCTCATCCAATTCTGCAAGCACACCCACCCACCAACTACTCCATCCACCTTCACATTCCCTACTTTTCCATTCATATCTCCAATCAAAAAAACTCTCTCATTCTTTTCAAACTTTTCCATGCATGCTTCCACATTTGTCCAGAATTCATCTTTCACTCTGCTTGCACAATCTTGCATTGGCACATACACACACTCACAATTGCCCATATTTGTAGTCCTACTTTCATTCTTACCCACACATCCTTGAGCCATCGGATCCATTCTCTCTTATATTCCCCTTCCATCTCTTGCACACAACAATACAAACTCCTTCTTTTGCCCTCTCATTCTCACCTTTAATAAATAACAATATTCTTAGTACCTGTAGCTGAACCAGTATTCAGTGTGGATGAGACAGTCCTATGGTTTAAAGGTATGTATTCAGGAAATCCATCTTTAACTATTAAAAATCACATTACCAAATAAATGGTAACATAACAACTACTGTACATAAAGAATATATAAAAGTGTCCATCGGAAAATGAGTATTGACAGGATCTGCATATCGATGGGATCTTAGTAGCATAACCCTTCAATAATGAGGGAGACCTATAAAATATTACCAACTAGCAGAGGCACCTGGTTATACCAGTGCCACCAAATGAGGGCACCTCTCTCCACCACCAAAACAATATTAACTGAATTTGTTTGATGTTATTAAAATGTTATATATATATATATATATTTTTTATGTGCTCGACTCCGGGCATAGGCTTCACAGCCTGCTATCAAGGCCCAGCAGTCCTGCATACCATACACCTCCACATGTCACCACTTCGCCACTAACACCCACCATCCATATTGAATACATGCTAGAGCTGTCTCATACAGAACTGGTGCATTGGTATTAGCGGGGGTATTTTACGACATGTCGGCAGGTCCTCTGGTAGATCAGTAGTCTGATTTAAAGAAATTCAAATCCTTAAACTGTTCCCTGCCCCAGCCGAGATTCGAACCTGGGTCCATTAGGACTGCAGGCCACCTCTCTACCGATTGAGCCACCGCCTCCCCCATTAATACTAAAGAAAACTTCAGGTATTATCTTAAAGTTCTGAGGCACTGTAACATATCTAAGGTCTGTACATATATAGTACTTTAAAGTGTACCTCTTGATGATTTGGTGGATTGAGATGACCCCAACATGTGTCAAGGCCCAGACAGCTGTGAGGGGGATGGCATGAAGAAGTGGTTCCCCCAGCAGACTCATCTCCAAGATGCCTCTCTCCACCACACCATGTGCCACCAAGGTCTCAGTTAGAGAGATCAGACCCTCTATCTCATTCCTGCTAAAAGGTTAGCAGTAATTAATGGATTATCAGCACTCAAGAATTTTCTGAAATACAGTATATATAAAGTAATCAGGTCCCAGCACTCACGGGTATTGTATGCAGTTCCTTGGAATGGTATGAATAACATAAAAAGTGTATCAAGCGAGTATTATTCACCCATCAACCAATCCAGCATTGTCCCAACTGAAGAAATGAAGCACAGGGGCCTACAGATAAGCTATCCAGTACAGACATTTAACCCATTTGCTCCAATGATGATGTACCATTTATAATGGCTCCAACATGCTTGCACCAATGGCTTTGGTCACCTACTGGTGACTCTCCATGATGCTTGATCTCTGGCAGCCTCCCTATTCAGTTCCATAACCCCAAGGTTATGAACTTTTTCCAGGTATTTTTTGGTCTACCTCTTGCAACCCTACCCCCAACATTCACACTTCTCACTTTCTGCACCCAACTGTAATCCTCCATCCTCTCCACATGCCCAAACCATCCCAATCTGCCCCTCCTCATTACAGCACCAATACACTCCAGTCCCATCCTTCCTCTCAGCTCTTCATTGTAAACCTAGCCCCTTCAGGCCCCACATGCAAGGAAGCACCACATATCCACCTAGTCCTTGCCATTTCTGTACATTTGAACCTATGAATTTCCTCATCCTTTACTGCCCAGGTCTCACCACCATACAGCATTACGTTTCTAACACATACCACATATAAGGATCCCTTAGCATGGAGGGAGGGCCCTCTCAATGTCAGGAGATGCAACAGTTCCCTAAATTTCCTCCAACCACTCCTTACCCTAGCCTCAAAGCTAGTTCCAGCTCCACCTCCAGCGCATAACAAGTCCCCCAAATAACAAAATTCTTTCACACACTCAAGATACCAGCAGGATCAATCCTTTCACACCTGACAATACATGCTCTCCCCGACACACCATACAAATAAAATCAGCATAATAGGGGAGTAGCCTGTAGCACCAGCTGAGCAAGGAGGCACTCCCAAGGTGGATGGAAAGCTGATGACAAGAAGAGCTGGAGCTCTCGTTTCATCAGTCCTCGGGACTAGCTCTTGACCAAACTTTTTCAGTGTTTCAGTAGAACACAGAAGGAGCCAGCATGTCCTCCAATTCAAGTTCCTCTAACTGTCAACACCAAACTACATGCACTTTACACACTATACTTCCTGTTCAAAAATTCAAACAAAAAACCATAGTATCTTTCTATATATAGCCTCAAAGTCCTCGGGGGTGGGGGGAGACCTTCAAAGCCCCCACTGTCCGCCACTCTCCCGGTGACGACCCAGTGAGATACCTGGAACCACTGTCTGACTCACTTCTTCAATTCTGCAACATTCGCAACCTTCCTCTAACTTTCTCTCTGATGAGCACCACCTCTCCTCCTCTAAACCTCACCTTCTCTTCTAACTGAGACTCAGCTGTCTGAGGTGACTGATAGCAAATCCTTCTCTGTATCCTCCTACTTTCCCTATAATCATTTCAAAGCCAAAGGTGACTGCTGTATTATGCATGTGTACACAATGACATATCTTGCTCTCATGTTCCTGAACTTGAATCTTCTGAATTCTCTACTCCCTGGCATCAGCTCTCCTGTCATTCTCTGACTAAATACTGTAAATATGTACTGTTTACTTATCCCCTGGCTCTACTGACTATGAAAAATTCAACTATCTTACTTCTAAGATGGAACACATCCTATCAATATCTTCTTTCTCTGAAATCTCCATTCCAGGAGATTTCAATTTTCACCACCTCCTTTGGCTCACCACCACCTTTAGCTCTCCTCTCCTTTCACTGATCCACCTGGTGAACAAGTCTACATCTTTTCCATCTTTAATAACCTAGAGTAGCTTGTACAGTACTCTACCTGTATCCCTGACTGCCTTGGAGAGAGTTCCAACATACTTGACCTCTTCCTTAAAACTAATCATTCTGCTTACACTGTTAATCTTTCCTCTCCTTTGGGCTCCTCCAATTACAACCTTATCACCTTAACTTGTCCTATTGCTCCAGTAAGGCCTGTGGATCCTCCCATGAAGTGTCGGTTATGGAACTTTGGGAGCTGCTGATTGAAAGGCCCTCAAGCAGTACTTCTCTGATATTCCCTGGAATGATTATTGCTTCCATGGCCGTGAACCATTAGTGTGTGCCTTGCTCATTACAGAGGTTATTCTTTCGGGCTTGGAAGCATACATTCCTTTCTCATATCTTTTGACTTAAAAAAAAAAAAAAAAAAAAAAAAAAAAAAAAGTTTAATCTCTCTTGTTCTGATGCTGTCCACAAGGAAGAGGCCTACAAAAGGTACCAGAATCAACCCACTCCTGAATCTCACCTCTTTTATGTTTCTGCCTGGAATCATGCTAAGTCTGTTCTTCGCTCTGCTAAAATTAATTTCATTCGTACTAAACGCTCTCAACTCTCCAACTCGAATTCCTCCGGCTCCTTCTGGCACTTTGCCAAAAACCTTTTTTCTTATCATCCTTCCCTCCTCTTTTCCACTCTGATGGCCCTGTAGCTATTTCTTCTGCTGATAAAGCAGAACTCTGATGGCCCTGCAGCAATTTCTTCTACTGATAAAGCAGAACTCTTTGCTCAGACCTTCTCCTCCAATTCCATCTTAAATGATACCTGTGCTGTTCCTCCATCACTTCCCCCCTCTGACTTCCTCATGGCTGAAATAAACTATCTATCTATCTATCTATCTATTGCCAGACGCCTCAATCCCGTTCACGGTGGCCACACACACACATAGCCTCCACGTCGCCCTGTCCCCCGCTATTTCACTGCCCTGCTCCCAACTCACACCCCACTCTCTCATATACCTCTCCACCCAATCCATCCATCTCATCCTCGGCCTCCCCCTCCCTCTCCCCCCCTCCACCTCACTCGCATACACTCTCCTCGTCAGTTTTTCATCCTCCATCCTCTCCACATGGCCAAACCACCTCAGTGTATTCCTCCCAATGCTTCCTATCACATCCACATCCACACCACAACACTCCTTTATATCCTCATTTGTCAGCCTGTCTCTCCATGTGACTCCACAAGCTCCTCTTAAACAACTCATTTCCACTGCTCTCACTCTTGACTTGTGCCCTTCCAACAACGTCCAAGCTTCACTTCCATACGTTAGAGTTGGTATCACAACTGAAATAAACATTTCTTCAAATTACGTACTTTCTATATCTGGCCTCCATACTAACAAGGCATACGGTCCTAATGGGGTCCTTCTTGTTGTCCTCATGAATTGTGCTGCTGTGCTTACACCCCACCTAGGTAAATTCTTTCACCTTTGTCTGTCAACTTACAACTTTCCTTCTTGCTCAAAGTTTCCTTTCATTCAGCCTGTCTCAAAAAATGGTGATTATTCCCATCCCTCTAATTACTGTCCAATTGCTTTAACATCCTGTGTATCCAAAGGTTTTGAGTCTATTCTTAACAAAAATTTTTTAAAGCATCTTTCCAATCACAACCTTCTTTCTGATCGTCAGTATGGGTTCCACCAAGGATGCTCCACTGCAATCTTCTCAGCTAACTCTCGGATTCATCATCCTCCTTTTGGGACTTTGGTGAAAGCTTTGCCACTGCACTTGACATCTCAAAGGCTTTTGATCAAGTCTGGCATATATCTTTAATTTCCAAACTGCCCTCTTATGGTTTCTTTCCTTCTATATATGCCTTCATCTCTAGCTTCCTTTCTGGTCGTTCTATAGCTGCTGTTGTAGACGGCTACTGTTCTTCTCCTCGAGCTATCAATAGTGGTGTTCCTCAGGGCTCTGTCCTATCACCAGCTCTCTTCCTTTTATTCATCAATGACCTTCTAAGCTGTACATCTAACCCCATCCACTCATGTGCTGATGACTCCATCCCCCACCTTTCCATTCACTTCCCACTGCGTCTATCTCAGCAGTTACTTCAACAAACAAGAGAGGAGGCTATGGCACACCTAAAGTCTGACTTGGCTCATATCTCTGATTGGGGCAAAACTATTCTTGTTTTTAATGCATCAAAAACTCAGTACTTATATCTATCAGCCCAACAAAATCATCTAATTTCTAAAAATATTCAGATCAATCCTGCCTCACCTTTAAAACATACCATACTTGGGGTTTCATTCTCTTGGGATTTATCTTGAAAAGAACATACAGGTCTACCCCAATATCTGGCAGTGTTGTTTACCAGTGGGAGTGTTTGGTCGGCGAGAATGTCGGATACTGAAGCAATTTTCCCCATAAGATACTGAAGAAAAGACAGAGACGTGTTCCAGGCACAAACCCAAACTCACATATACCTTACTCAATCAACAGAGACTGACAGAAACACCATAGGCGATGTCATTATCTTCATAAACAATGCTACTGCTAAAAAATGAGACATCAAACATCACATGCAGGAAGGAAAGGTGATGAGACGTGCAGTGTTGAGATGCTTCTCAGGGAAACTGACAGCCAGGCAGGCAGCTGGCAGCACACCAAGCGGGAGTGGGGGAGTGCAGGGAGACAAAGAGGGAGACAAGCAGGGATGGGGGAGGGTGGAGGGACTGTAGGGAGATAAGCTGGGGTGGAGGAAGGCAGGGGGATGGGGAGGGATACAAGAAAACCAAATTGCCCTACTTCACCCCCATCCCAAGTCTCACACACTCACTCACTCACTCACACACACACACACACACACAAACACACACACACACAAACACACACACACACACACACACACACACACACGGGAGACGAGGGGGGTGGAAGAGGGTGGAGGGATGGGAAGGGAGACAACTGGGGCTGGAGGAGAGAGACACACCTGGCAGTGCTGAGTGTGGCAGGGGACAAAGGAGGGACTGGGAGATGGGGGAGAAGAGGGGGGGATGGAAGAAGAACTGAGAGAGTCTCGTCCACCACCACATACACATTCAGACATGCTTGTTTCAATTCTAGGGAGGGATCAAGTGTTCGGGATGGCGAATCTACGGTCATTCAGATTGTGGAAAGTTCCCCCATTTCTTTTGTTCAGTCTGGTGAATCGTCGGTTAACGACAGGCCGGATCTCGGGTAATGCCTGTAAAGTATTACCTCTTTTTAAAAATCTGCTAAGTGGTAGGTGGGGGGCACTCACCATTCACTCACTCGATGTCGTGCTGCTCTCGGGTGCCTGCCCTTTCCTCTCTTCCTTCCTTCTTCCTTCCTCTTCTGTCTTTCTTTCTCTCCTTTCCTCTTCCTTCTGCCTATGGGTATGAGCAACAAGCCAAATGGTTTCCTGTGCACCAGGAAACCATTTACTATGCTGGGTGGTAATCATATAGCCAAATTATGGTGCCTGGTGGTTTACTGGGTAATTACAGTGCTCCAGTCTGACTGAGCTGGTGCAGGATTATATTCAAGGGAAGGTTGGGGTTTAATGCTCACGTAATGCCACTCAGGGATGAGTGAGGCTGGTCACTCTTATCTTAAGTGTCAGGACCAACTTGCCTGGCTCCGGTCTCCTACACTCCTCATGGGGCAACACTGGATTAGACAATGAACGAATGAATGAGTGTAAAATCTGCTTCCAAGAGATTGGATGTGCTAAGTCGACTCCATGCTTTCTTTACCCCTGCACATTTGTTGACTTTATACATGGGTTTTACTCGTCCCTGTGTTGAGTACAACTCTCATGTGTGGGGAGGCTCCACACATACAGCTCTTCTCAACAGTGGAGTCAAAGGCTTTTAGTCTCATTAACTCTCCTCCTCTTACTGACTCCCTTCAACCTCAGTCTCTTCCCCACACTGCTGCACCTTTATCTCTTTTCTATCACTACTTCAAAGGGCATTGCTCCTCTGAACTGTCTGTTTGCATCCCTGCACCACTACAGTGGGAGCGTAGCACTGGTCTTGCAACAAACTCTCATCCCCTTTCTGTCCAACTCTTTAATGCAAGAGTTAACCATTACTCTCAGTCCTTCACTTATACAACAGGTTAACTGTGGAACTTTCTCCCTCTGTCTGTATTTCCTACTGCCTATGACCTCCAGTCTTTCAAATGCAGTGTGCCCAAGCATCTCAAAATGAACAGATTTTGAATTTGGCTCTCTGTTATCTTGTTTTTGTTTTTTCTCGGAGGGAACAATTTGTTGGCACATTGCCTTTGGTTTCTTCTTCTTTGCATAAAAAATAAATAATACATAATCTCGCATTCTACCACCAGATGTCTTATGCATCCACTTTATCACACATACTGCACAAGATGAAGTTACTTCCCACACCCTTGCTGACAAACTGCACATGGCAGTAATGTCATCAGTCCTAGATATCATCACTTTTGTTTTATCCACATTTACTCTCAAACCATTGTGCCCCATTCTATCTCTCCACTTCCTAAATCTTTCCTTCACCTCCCATTCATTCTCTGCAATCAATATCAAGTCATCAGTATAAAATGTTTCCCATAGGAGTCCATTTTGGAAGTCACATGAGAGGGCTTTGAGCACCATGATAAAAAAAATAAGGGGATCAAGACTGGCCCTTGACGCATGCCAACATTCACGGAAAGCTCATCCCTTCAATCTCCATTCACTCTCACCTGGGTGCGAGCACCCACGCACATAGCCATAACCACTCTAACCAGCCATTACATTTTTTTTTTTTTTTTTTTTTACATATATTAAATGCCTTTTGTCCCCACCAGGTTCAATCAACTGTTGGGAAGTAAATAGGTGG
Source organism: Coenobita brevimanus (assembly GCF_032717465.1). Taxonomy (NCBI): domain Eukaryota; kingdom Metazoa; phylum Arthropoda; class Malacostraca; order Decapoda; family Coenobitidae; genus Coenobita; species Coenobita brevimanus. Next base: position 38,532,513 of record NC_137018.1, read on the forward strand.
TTCTGGCACTTGGCTTAGCTTCCAGTCCATAGAAAACATCAGTTGTACTGTACTGGGTTTCCTTGAGGAAGTATGGCATTTTCAATTAGGTATATGTATGCACGTAACTTTTAAAGGCTGCCTTGAATAATACAAACACAAACAAGAAGAGCGCACTTGAAGAGTTCAATACTAAAGGGCTAAACATCTGACTCTGCCTTGTGACCTTGGCTTTTGACCAACTGCCCTTGAAACAGAGTTCCTTCATCCCTGCTATACAACGAACCATCAAACAAACTGGGATCAACTGTAAATTGGACTGAAACTGTTAAAAGTGACTCTGCCACATAACCATGGCATTTGACCTTTCCCTCTGATCTTGCTATTTGATGGTTTTTAAAATCAATTCCAAGCCTTACACTGACTCTCCCACAAAGTTTATTCCAAATCTGATAAAAACTACTTATGTTGACCTTCCCATGTGACCTTGACCTTTGACCTGCCATTCTCAATTTATAGGCCATTTTAACAGTCTTTCCTAACCTTCTGGACCCAAACCAAAAGCACCTTCGGATTTCACAGTTGTTCAAAATGGCTTTCTGGAGCTTGCCAACACTGGGATATCTGCCTGTGTTGATGCTGCACACTCACTGCAAAAAGTTTTTTGTGACAAAATTACCTTAAGGAGAAAAAAAACATGATTAGGTACTGCTAACCACAAGTATCTGGTGGTCCAGCCTTTATTGTCTATGACCAGTGCAGACATTCTGGCAAGAAGTCAGACAGATTCCTGTATCCCCTGTATCCCCAACTTCTTGATGGCCTTGGTCAGGTGGAGCACAGATGAGGTTCTTTTTCATAAACAACCAAGCATTTTCAACAAGGATTCAGATCTGAGCTGTTCTCTGGCCATTGCAGATTCTGAATATTGTTATCACTTAACCACCTGAGCTCTTTTGGGGACAAATGACAAGGTGCATCATCTGGGTAAAGATATCACAACCATGAATGTTGCAAACTGAATGCAAATGATATTTTAGCACCTGAAAATACTGATCACTGTTCAGTGTTACATTCTGTGAGAGGACACAAACTACCTCTCCCAAACACAACTAGAGTACCCACACATCATAACATGCTCTGTGTATTTTATAGCTTTCCTGGTGAACTGATAGTGGTACCTGCAAACTGTTTGTGGGCAACTCGCGGCAACCTATCATTCAAAAGTGCATCTGATTTCGTGTATAATACGAGATGCATGATATTCGTGTAAAATATGTTCGTGTATAATAATATTTGTGTACAATATATTCGTGCATAATAATATGATTCATGTATAATATGATACGAAATCAGACATACTTTTGAACGTTAGGTTGCCAGGGTACAATAATGACAACCTCAGAGTCGTGCACCACGACTATAGTAATACACAATTTGGCACAATGGAATGAGCTCTCATCACACCACATGATGTTTGTACACTGCTCCAATGTCCAATGTCGATAACTCTGGACAAATTTGAGATAAGCTTTGCTCATTTTTTTCTGTGAGGAGAGGTTTCTTGACTGCTTGACATGAGGCCGATTCTGCTCATTTCGGAGATTATGGTCAATGGTACAGTGATACATTTTCCAGGATATCAGAGTGGTTTCTTTGTTACTTTGCCGCGGTGATGCTAGAAGTCTTTCCTCAGAAGAACATCTGAGACCTTATTAGTCTTGTGTGGTCAACCAGAACATGGTTTTATTGGCAGGAGTTGAGCAGTTGGCAGTTTATGACATGTAGCCTTCAGTCTGCAGTGTTGCATCTTGAGTATGACAATATCTTTAACATGGATCTTACTCTGTGGCTGCTGCTGTTGTTTGATCAACCTCCATCTCTCTGGAAAAGCAGACCCATCAACTGCATGCAAGCAATCACCCCTGCAGGGTCACCCTGTGCAGTGAACCAATGCTTCCATGGCTGACAGGGGAAAAGTGTGGAGATTTGGTTCCTGGATGGATGCTGTATTTGCATCTCTCCACCCAGTTTGCAGGGGCATCACAGAAGGCTCCACATCACCTCTTTATCTGGTTAAACAGTTAGCATCCAGCATCGTAAATAGCTTCCTGGGTTGCAGGAAAACATTAGGCTTGTCATTCAGTGCAGAGATGCCTGAAGTGGAAAGCAGAGTAATAAAAAGTGTCAGGAAGGAAAGGGAAAGGTAAGAAGAAAGGATGACAGACACAGAAGCTGAATGACACAGGTGGAGGAAGAAGTGGGTGGTATTACATCGTGAGTGGATGAAGGTCACCACCACCTACCACTTACATATTTTAGTAAAAAGACAATTATGACCTTCTCCTTATAAGACATGTTTTTCCCAAGCATCTTGAGCAAGCACTGTGAAAACTTCGGAGGGCTCCACAAAAAAATAAATAAATAATTAAAAATAAAAAAAGTGAACAGAGATGGAATCAAACCTTTTCCTTATGTGATGCAGTACTGCTCTCAAGTGCCTGCCCTTTCCCCTCTTTCTTCCTTCCTTTTCTGTCTTTCTTTCCTCTTCCTTCTGTCTACAGGTCACTCTACAATGAGTAACAAGGCAAATGATTTCCTGTATGAAAACCATTCACTACACTGGAAAGTAACCATATAATCAAATTATGGCACCTGGTGGTTTAGTGGTTAATTAAAGTGCTCCAATGCTCCAATCGGATTGAGCCGGTGTAGGTTTATATCCAAGGGGGGGTTGGGGTTTATTGCTCATGTAATGCCACTCAGGGATGAGTCAAGCTGGTCACGCTCATCTTCACTGTCAGGACTCTTGCCTAGCCCCGGGCTCCTACGCTCTTCATGGGGCAATGCTGGGTTAGATGAATGAATAAATGAATAATATGTTCTTCCCAAGCATCTTAAGGGACTAGCCAGGGTTTTTCAAGTGAAAATTGCATTTTTTTCGAATCTGAGTTTCCCACAGTATGGTAATCACCTATAATTTGGCAATACTCTCCCAAAATTTCAGGTTAATATTCCAACTCTAAGGCATTTAAATCATCATTTAATTAAATTCCACCCCTCCCAGCTGTTTGTTTACACTTTGGCTGTCCACAGATATGCGCACTTTTTTTGTAGGCCTAGTATTTATTTTTAATTCATGTTTATAAACAAATGCCTCATCACCATATGGCAACTCTGGGAGGGTAAATGAACTGATGCTAAGCCCAGTGACCAGTAGTCCCCAGACTTCCAAGCAGAGAAGAGGTGTACACAGCTAGTTCACTCTGCTCTCCCCCCCCCCCTCCCTAATCTTTTCTTTTCATGTTCGTGCTATTGTCCTGATAATGGCACGGCCTAGAAAAGCTGTACAAAGACAGAAATCTATATTAACTCATCACGTCTGGCACATATTCCCGCAAATCCTTCCAACAGCCGGGCATTCCTGAAAAAATCACCTATTTTTAAATCTTCATATCTCAGTTAATACTTAACCAAAAATAAAAAATGAAGTGTCATTATACTCACCAATCCTTCGACTTCAAGCCGATTGCATCAAATGGTCCGTGAAGTGTGTGTAGAGAGAGTGAGTGTGAGGGGAAAGGGGGCAATTTTTGTTTCTTTGCTGGTATCCATATGCATGGCAGAGGTTCAGTGAAACAACTAAAGCTTAGACAAGCCCTCCACAATATGAACACTTCAGTAACACTTCCAGAAGACCGCGATCCACCAAAATACTATTAACGTGAAAAATTTTCTCTAACTGGGCGTACTTGCTGCTGGGAGGCCGGTAACCATTGCAACGACCTTGAGGCAGGCTGCCTACTTGCCTCACCACCACACCGCCTTACGGACAGACAGACAGACACTCTCTCTCTCTCTCTTTCTCACACACACACACACACACACACACACACACACACACAGATGTATGTTTGGCTTGCACTGTCGCTTGATTCTGGCACCGCTGTGCAACTCGAAGTCTGGGTATTACAACTACTACAAATACTATTATTATTATTACTACTATTACAAGTGGGGTTGGTGGAGGATTAGTGCCCCACCCTGTAAAACAATTAACTCTAAGCCGTTGGCCACCCCGTTTGGGATACATGGCGTCTGGCAATGAATGAATGAATGAATGAAAAACTATTATTATAACTACCACTATAACTACCACCACCACTACTACCACAAATACCACTACTACTACTACTATTACAGGAATACCCTGGGTTAACGATCTAATTGGTTAGGTAAAACCCCATTGTTAGGCAGTGTATCGTATATCGGGGTACTTTTAACGTATATTTCAACGTGGACCATTTACCAGCCTTGGGCTTCCCCCCAAACCAAGTCCAAAACCCATTAAGATGAGCCCAAAAACAGGTTTAAAGGCAATCTAAATGGCCTAACAGCTGTCAAGGAAGCTAACCCAAGCCTAACACCTGTAAATAACTCACTGAAAGCAAAAATAAAGCCTGAAAATCATAAGGAATAGGTTAAACAATATCAAACACCCCTCATCACTTACTTCTTGAAAGTCCATGTCTAGTCCTGGTTATCATCCTTGCTACCCCCCCGAGGCTCGGGGACATGTGGTGCTCCCCAACACAATCCTCCTCCTCAAAGCCTGCAAACCCCATCTCCAGGGTAGGGGCAGAGGGGGGTGGCAATGGAGTGCGATGCGATGACTCAGGCGGAGGCAATGGAGTACGATGCGATGACTCAAACGGAGGCGATGGGGTGTGATGCGCTGGCTCAGGCGGTGGCGATGAGGTGCAATGTGATGGCTCTGGGGGTGGCGATGGAGTGCAATGCGATGATAGAGGAGGTGGTGTGGGAAACAGCTATGATGTCAGGTAAGGTGGCAAGGGAGACCACTGCGATGAATGATGAGGTAGCGATGGAGTCAGTTGCAGTGGCTCTTGTCGTGGCAAGGGAGACAGAGATAGTGGCCGAAGTGGTGTGGGAGATGGAGGGTGGGACGAGGAAGGCAGCGATGGAGTGGTAGAGTGCCTTAGTGGAGACACAGGTGATGGCGATCGGCTGGAGGTTAGGTCCAGCACAACGGGCCGAGCACATCCTCAGTGGGAGGTGTCCCTCGGTGTTTCTCTGCTGGCTGAAGGTTGGGGAGATGCCTTGCTGGTTGAAGGTTGGGGAGATGCCTTGCTGGTTGAAGGCTGGGGTGATGCTCTGCTCGTTGAGGACTGGGGAGATCCTATGTGACTTGCTGGCCTGGTGGGGACCTGCTTAAAGAAGGCTGTGATCGCTGTCTGCCTGGCCGCCCTCTTCTCCTCCAGCATCGTCCTGTAGACTTTCATACTCTCCTCGAGCCGATTAGCTGTGTCCCTGCTTCGTCCTGGGATGGGATCATGTGTTTTCATGAGGTCTATAATCTCGTCCAGTTTCGTTAGCATCTCCTTCAGGATCTTGATGCTGAGAGCTCGGACCTCAGGCACAACCTCCTCCTCCTCTGCCTTCTGGTGTGCCTGCTAGATCTCCATATTGAGGAGCTCCTTGTTGCTGACCTCCTCCACATCATCCTCGTCGACCTCCCCAAAGCCCACTTCGTGCAACAACTCAACAATGTCCTGCTGCACACGCTTGACAGGCGGAGGTTGCACGCCCTCGGGGAAGCCGGTGAAGGAGTGAACACACTCTGGCCACAGCTTCCGCCACACACCGTTCATCATCGCCTTGCTCACCTCGTCCCATGCTGCAGTTATGTTCTCCAGGGCATGGTGTATGTTGTACCCCTCTCCAGAATTCCTGTACTGTTGTCTTGTCATCACTGTCACAGGCCCTTACCAACTGCTTCATCGTGTGGTGGAGGTAGTAGGCCTTAAAGGCTGCGATCACCCCTTAGTCCATTGGCTGCAACAAAGACGTGGTGTTCGGGGGTAGGAACAGCACCTCAATACTGCTGGCCCATTTCTTCATTGCGGGCAGGTGGCTAAGTGCGTTATCCACCACCAGGAGAAATCTGTTTGCCAGATTTTCATGAGACGCATACCTCTTCAGCACACGAGAGAGGTACAAGTGAAAATATGACGAGCAGATATCTGAAGTCAACCAAGCCTTCTTGTTTGTCTTCCAGATAACCCCAAGGTTCTCCTTAACATACCCCACCAGAGCCCTGGGGTCCTCCGAGTAGTAGACTAGGAGCGGCTTCAACTTAAGGTCACCCTCGGCATTGCCCCCAAGCAGCAGTGTCAGCCGGCCCTTCGAGGCCTTGAATCCTGGCGTAGACCTTTCCCCCATTGCAAGATATGTCTTGGAGGACATTCTCTTCCAAAAGTGCCCAGTCTCATCAAAATTCAACACCTGCTTTGAACTACAGCCATGCTCGCAATGATGCGTTTCAGCTCATCAGGAAACGCTGCCTCACGTACATCTTCACGTGGTGGAGATTTGCCTACCTCTTAAACCGGTCAAACCACCCATGGCTAGCCTTAAAGGTCTCGCTTTCATCAGGCTTATGCCTGACCTTTAGCTCGTCCCTGAGCGAGAAAGTCTTAGTGCAAATAACAGCCTGGCTCATGGGTGCCTTGCACCGGATCTGATCTTCCACCCACGTGAGCAGCATCCGCTCCAGCTCCTCCATCACAGGCTCTCGCTGGTGGCGTGATATGGGAGGCAAATAAGGTTGCAACCTACCCAGCAGCAGCCTTCATGGCCTCCTCCTCCTTTATGATCGTGGAGACAGTGAACTGGGCCAGGTGGAGAGCCAAGGCATTAGAAAACGCACCTTCCCCTTTGTTGTGCCGCTTAAGGATGTCTAATTTCACCTCCAGTAACACAGTCTTACGTGCACGCTTTGTTGGAACATCAACAGCACCACCACTAGCAGGCTGCTTACCACCATGACTAGGGCCTCCACTAGCACCACCACTAGCCACACCACATCTAACACCCTTACCAGACATTATCTCACTTATTTGGGCCCAAAATCACACAATCTTGCACTCCACACACGATTAGTATCACTGCTCTACTCCAGGTACTGCTCGAACACAGTTACGATGCGCTACGATAGCAGCTTGCGTAATGTTAGTGGTGCAATATGATGCGTGGCAGGCGAGGGTAAGGGAGATCCTCACTCTGAGATGGACAGTGTGAGAAGAACGAAATGGGTAAGCGTGAGGTAAGCGATGGGCACGGGGCCTGAGCGAGCGTTTCTGTGCATCCTGGGAGGCTGGAGGACTCAGCTGGCCGCGGGAACGTGTGTGATTCAAAATTTCGGCCCGTCATCTGCAAGCACGACATCGAAGGGCCCATCGTTAAACCGGGGCTTGCCTACTGGGTATCGGGGCCTGGTGCAGTTTGTACCCCCACTGCTAAGCCGAGATATCGCATCTAGAGGCATCAAATATTGGGACATTACTATACTACTACTACTACTACATTAAACCTAAAAACAAATATTGTAAAGAAAATAGTTATTCACGCACTGTCCATAATCGAAAATACTGTATTTTCCACTATAACAGAATTTATTCCTGTAATTTAGACTTTTTCATCATCATAAATATACACACATGAAAACTTTCAATAAAAAATATGGCACTAATTTCATCATGAAACAATATTTCTGCTTCCATTATTCACGTAAACAGACACAGTGGTGGGGTGAGGCACCATGTTTCCTCCTCCCTTTCTTTATCTATCTATCTGTCTATTGCCAGATGCACCTTAATCCCATAAGAGGCGGCCACAAACAAATCGCCTCCATATTGCCCTGTCCCCCGCCATTTCACTGCCCTGCTCCCAGTTCACACCCCCTCTCTCATATACTTCTCCACTCCATCCTTCCATCTCATCCTTGGCCTCCCCCTCCCTCTCCCCTTCCCTCCACCTCACTCACATACACCTTCCTCATCAGTCTCCTGTTCTCCATCCTCTCCACATGGCCAAACCACCTCAGAGTGATTCTCTCAATGCTTCCTATCACATCCACATCTACACCACAATGTTCATTCACCTCCTCATTTCTCAGTCTGTATCTCCATGTGAATCCACATGCTTCACTCAAATAACTCATTTCCACTGCTCTAACTCTTGACTTCTGTCCCTCCAACAAGGTCCAAGCTTCACTTCCATACAGTACAGTTGGTATCACAATACTGTCATGCAGTAACTTTTTCACTTCCATGTTCACTTCATTGTTTCTTATCACTGCTTTCAAGGAACTGGCAACTTTTCTTCTTTGCTGTACCATTTGAAGCACTTCACCCTCTAAACTTCCATCCTTACTCATCACACTACCCAAGTACTTAAACGTACTCACATTTTCCATTTCCCCCTCATCCAACCTCACTGTACATTCACTGACTTCACTTCTCTCAAAGACCATAACAAGGTCCAAGCTTCACTTCCATACATTACAGTTGGTATCACAATACCGTCATGCAGTAACTTTTTCACTTCCATGTTCACTTCCCTATTTCTTATCACTGCTTTCAAGGAACTGGCAACCTTTCTTCTTTGCTGTACCTTTTGAAGCACTTCACCCTCTAAACTTCTATCCTTACTCATCACACTACCCAAGTACTTAAACGCACTCACATTTTCCATTACCTCCTCATCCAACCTCACTGGACATTCATTGACTTCATTTCTCTCGAAGACCATAACTTTACTCTTCCCTACATTCACCTTTAGATCCCATTTCTTACACACTCTCCCAAACTCAACCAACAAGCCTTGCAGCTCCCCTTTATCTTCACTTAACAACACAGTATCATCTGTAAACAACAATAAAGGGAGTTTCCAAACACTGCCCTCTCTCACTAGGGCCACTCCAACAACTGCTGCCTTTTCTCCACTCCAATATATTTTCCACTATAACAATTTTTTTTCCTGTAATTTGTACTTTTTCAGCATAACAAAGATACAGTACACACACATAAACTTTCAATAAAAAATAAGGCACTGTTTCATCATGAAACAAACTTTCTGCTTCCATCATTAACGTAAACAGACAGAGGGGTGGCGCGAGGCTCGATACACTGCATTTCCTCCTCCCTCCTCCACCTCCTCCCTTTCTCCTCTCCCTACCTCCTCTTCCATCTCCCCATTCGTGCCAATATCCCCCTCTCCAGGATCGTCAATACCCTCTGAACCACTCCCATCATCAGAAACAGCAGATGAACATACACGGGGAAACGATGGGTGCACAGTGGAGAACTCACCTCCTCCATCCACCTCACACGACACACAAATATAGACACTCATCATGGAGATCGCTTTCCTGGGAGGAAGAGTCACTTTCTCCACTCACAATTGGTGATAATGTCATCTTGAGTTCTCTCCCTATTTCACTATTACTAAGGCCTTTTCTTTTCTGACTTCATTGATGTTGAAGTCGTCAGCTGCGGGTGCTCAGCCAAGGATCTGGACACAGGGAAAACTTTTTGCGTAGGCCTATCCATTACAGAGGTACACAGGTAACTGGACCATGACTCAGATGCGTGCAGGAGGGTTGCCACTGGCTGCGTGTGGTGAAAATAACCCGCGGAATATTCAAACAATGCCGCGAAACCCTAGATCATGTATATGTGTCACCTGGACATCCCCAGGGCATCACATATACATGTCACCTGGACACAATGGGAAAAAAAAAAGACAAGGCTGGAAGTAATGTACAACAGCACTCTCTTGTGATGGGAAATTCATGTGCACTGAAGGCTTGTGGCTAACACAGTGCAGTGGTGGATCTATGAGAGTTACCAAGTACAGCCAGACATCAACTGGTGAATTTTAGAGGTAGGAGAATGCATTCATTCAAAACTCTGACCTACTCTCAGAATGATGAGTGCTCAAAAATTTTTTGTGGTTTGCTCAGATGAGTGGTGACAGGCCTGACACATGTACTGCCATAAGAAAAACTTTAATATGATGACCAGCTGGGTCTATGGCTGAGGTTACATAAACTGCTTTGTCATTGCAATATGAATTACACTAGCCAGTATAAGAATGCACAATATTCTGCTGTTTGGGGAGGAACAGGAAACATGGGAAACAGAACTCAGTGACTTTTAACTTTTACTCCTGGCTGTAAACAAGCACTGGTGGGCTGGCACTTCTTGCATAATCACATATGCACAGCCACCTAATACACTGTTTCACTGACTGCTAAACATAGATCTGTGTAATACAGTATTTCTCTGTCTGTCTATCTGTCTGTCTCTCTCTCTCTTGCAGAAGATGAACAAAAGAAGGAGAAACAAAGTAAATTAAACAAACAAACAAACAAAATCCATACATCAGATTACAGGTGTCCTTCATTCATAAAAAATCTCTAACAGCAGGATTTGAACTGCTGCAGGTTGAAATTTCAGGGGAAACTAATCTGAGAATGGGAGTTCCAAAGATAGGCAGTTCAAGGAATATATGAATTCTGATAAGCAAAAGTTCTGCAATGTTGCAGTATGACAGTCCAGTCTTGAGAGCTACCGAATGCCTGTGTAGCACATTGGAAGGCATGGAGAAGTGGCACAACAGATGCAGCTTCGTATAAGTATTGGTCATAAACGTGTCTGTGAAAAAATGCAAGGGAGGCAACATTCCACCTTATTTGTAGAGGAGGTACCCCTGGGGGTAGGGGGGTTTCAAGAATACTCCCCCAGTATCCCTGCTTGTCGTACGAGGCGACTAAAAGGGTTGGTGGTGGGTTAGTGCCCCACCCCGTAAAAAGAACTAACTAAAAAAGCAAATAAAGCGCCTCGGACCCGGACGGACCATACGTTGATGACTAAGGAACGGACAAAGGACATTCTGAGAGTAGGAACGTGGAATGTGAGAGGAGTGAATGATGAAGTGAAAGAGAGAGAGATTGTCCAGGTGCTTGAGGATGCAAAAGTGGATATATGTGGATTGACTGAAACTAAATGGAAAGGTGAAAGGATGAGAGAATGGGAATACGGTGTAGGTATATGTGCGGGAGTCAGTGAGAATGAGAGGGCAAGAGAGGGAGTATGTCTGATGATAAGCAAGAAGTGGAAGGAGAATATAAGAGAGTATGGAACAGTGGGTGCAAGGATTGTATGGGTGAGGATGAAAGTAGGTATACAAGCATGGGCGATTGTATGTGTATATGCTCCAACAGAGGATCGAGTGGCAAGAGTGAAAGATGAGTTTTGGGCGAGAGTAGAAGCATGTATGGACAAGTTTGAGAGGAGCGAGAGAGTGCTGTTGATTGGAGACATGAATGGCAAAGTCGGGAATGTACGAGTGGATGGAGTGGTTGGTCAGTGGGGTGTGCCAGCGGAAGTAGATGGGAATGGTAGTGCTTTGGTGGACATCTGTGCTGGTAAGGGGTTGGCAATAGCCAACACCTACTTTCGTCATAAGATGATCCACCGGTATACATGGAGAGTAATGAGGAGGATGGATGGTGAACTTGTTGAACGAAAGGCAATGATAGACTACGTGTGTGGATGAGCGAATGAGAAGACAAGTGTTGGATGCAAGGGTGTGGAGAGGGTGGGGGAATGGAGTCTCGGACCATCACTTAGTGATGGCCAAGGTAGAGCTGCAAAGAAAGTGGTTGAGGAGGCGAAGGGGAAGACAGGAGGAAGCAGCTCCTGTGAGAAGAGTGGAGAAATTGCAAGATAGTGAGAAGAGGACAGAGTATAAGAGCATAGTGGAAGAAAGATTGGGAAGGTATGAGCTAGAGCAGATGGAAGGGGTGGAAGACGTATGTAAGATATTCACGGAAGAGATAAGCACAGCGTGTGAGGCGGTTTGTGGAGTGAGGAGGAGATGCAAGGGTGTGCAAGGGACAGCATGGTGGAATGATGAGGTGAAACGAGCTGTGGAACAAAAGAAGAAGGCATATGGTGAATGGTTGGCGAGTAGAGGTAGGGGAGAAGATGAGAGAGAGAAGAGAGAAGTATATGTGAGCAGGAGAAGGGAGGTTAAGAGACTGGTGAAGGAGAGTAAGAAGAAAGTGGATGAAGAGTTTGGGAGGAATCTGAGTGTGAAATGGAGGGAGAGTAAGAAATTGTTTTGGAAGGAGGTAAAGAAAGTAAGGCAGTGTGAAAGGGGAAATAGTAGGGGAGTGAAAGATAGGAATAATAGATTGTTGGTGGAGAAGAGAGAGAAATTGAGGAGATGGAAGGAGCACTTTGAGGATTTGTTGAATGTAGAGAGTGAGAGCAGTGTGAGTATAAGTGGTTGGGGAATGGCTGGGAGAAGAAGAGATGAGAGGAGGGAGGAAGAGATCAGTAGGTCGGAAGTAGTGGAAGCGATGAAGAAGATTAAGCTGGGAAAGGCCCCAGGAATTGATGGAGTGTGTGGTGAAATGCTTAGGTATGGGGGTGAGATTGTTGTGGAGTGGATATGGAAGTTGTGTAGATTGGCTTGGGAAGAGGGAAGGGTTCCAGAGGACTGGAAATCAGGTATAATTGTTCCTCTGTACAAAGGAAAAGGGGAGAGAGAAGTATGTGGTAACCATAGGGGTATTTGCCTTCTTAGTGTGACTGGTAAAATATATGGTAGAATACTCATTGATAGGGTTAGGCATATGACAGAGGAGCTAGTTGGAGAAGAACAAGGGGGATTTAGGAAGGGAAAAGGGTGTGTAGATCAGATATTTGTTCTAAGATGTTTAGTGGAGAAGTATCTAGAGAAGGGAAGGAAAGTGTACGCTGCCTTCATGGACTTGGAGAAAGCTTATGACAGAATAGATAGGAAAGGTATGTGGAAGGTATTAAGAATATATGGAGTGAGGGGAACTTGTTGAGTGCTGTGAAGAGTATGTACGAGGGAGCTAGGGCTACGGTGCGAGTGGATGGTGAGCTGAGTGAGTTCTTTGATCTCAATGTGGGACTGAAACAGGGGTGTGTAATGTCTCCTTGGCTGTTTAATATATATATGGATGGGTCGTAAAGGAGGTACAAGGTAGGGCAGTGGATGTGGGGTGGCCTTAATGAATGAGGGTGAGATTTGGAAGCTTCCGGTGTTGCTGTTTGCTGATGATACAGTATTGTTGAGTGAAGATGAATGGGAGTTGCAAGGTTTGGTGAATGAATTTGGGACAGTGTGTAGGAGGAGGAAGCTGAAAGTTAATGTAAACAAAAGTAAAGTTATGGTGTTTGAGAGGAATGAAGTCACAGAGTGTGCAGTGAGGTTGGATGGTGAGGATATGGAGAATGTGAGTGCATTCAAGTACTTGGGTAGTGTGATGAGTAAGGATGGAACTTTGGGGGATGAAGTACGTGAAAGGGTACAGCAGGGAAGGAAGGTTGTTGGCACACTGAAAGCAGTGATGAGAAATAGGGAGGTGAGTATGGAAGTTAAGAAGTCACTGCATGATGGTATTGTGATCCCTACCCTGACGTATGGAAGCGAGGCGTGGACCTTGCAAGAGGGGAACAAGTCAAGAGTGAGAGCAGTGGAAATGAGTTACTTGAGAGGAGCATGTGGAGTGACATGGAGGGACAGGTTGACGAATGAAGAAGTGAAGGAACGTTGTGGGGTAGATGTGGATGTGGTTGAAAAGATTAGGAGAAATACACTGAGGTGGTTTGGACATGTGGAGAGGATGGAGAATGAAAGACTGACTAAGAGGGTGTATGTAGGTGAGGTGGAGGGAGGGAGAGGGAGGGGTAGACCGAGGATGAGGTGGAGGGATGGAGTTGAGAAGTATATGAGGGAGGGGGGGGTGAGTTGGGGGGAGGGGAGTCAAATGGTGGGTGACAGAGTGACTTGGAGGCGTTTTGTCTGCGGCCACCCTTTGCGGGATTAGGGCGTCGGGCTATAGATAGATAGAATAGGTAGTTCACTTGTAATTGCTAGGTTGTTAATTATTCTTATGGCTTTGTTCTAAATTTTATCCAGTTCTTTTAGTACAATCTTTCCACATCCATTCAACAAAGGTGAGCAATATTCGAGCTGAGAGTGCACACGGCTCTTGTACATTATAGCAAGCTGCCTGTCTAAGAAGCTATGGATCCTCTACACTAATCCAAAATTCTCTGAGGTGGTTGTGGCAAGTGATCTAATGTGAGAGGTCTAATTGAGAGCGCTGTTAAATGAAACACTGAGAATCTCAATACTTTTAGAGATAGGAATATTGGCTGCATTGAAGGTAATTTCGGAATCATGCAATATCTGTCTATAAGTAAACTAGATCTATTTGGTTATCCATCCATCCATCCATCCATCCATCATCCAACTCTACGTTGCCCCATGAGAAGCGTACAAGCCCGGGGCTAGGCAATTTGGTCCTGACATTTAAGATGAGAGTGACCAGCCTCACTCATCCCTGAGTGGCGTTACGTGTGCAATAAACCCCAACGACCCCTTGGATATAAACCTGAACCGGCTCAATCCGACTGGAGTGCTGTAATTACCCACTAAACCACCAGGTGCCATAATTTGGTTATGTGGTTACCACCCAGCTTAGTAAATGGTTTCCTGGTGTACAGGAAACCATTAGGCTTGTCACTCAGTGTAGTCACCCACAGGCAGAAGGAAGACGAAAGAATGAAAGAAAGAAAGACAAAAGAGGGAGTGTAAAGTCACCCCTAACATTAAATGAGACAATGTTTATTCTGTTCCCATTCTGCAATCTTAGATAAGTCTTGATTTATTAGGATTTCTAAGCTGAGTTGGGAAGACTTCAGTTAAATGAGAGTAATATGTTAATGTAAGAGTGTGTGTGTTTCATGTATGACATGTTTAGTGACAGTGCAATGCTTAACTGGCTGGTTCTTGTCTCTCTGACTGGCTCTGGGTCTTTCACTGGTACAGTGACATTTCATCATACTTATTACTGTATTCAAGGGTGTTTTTCATTATCTGAACAGTTATACAGTACAGCAAGCTCGCCTCTAATGCAAGGGTTTTGTTCCAACTGTGGTGTATTCGGCACAAAACCACGTAAGTTTTAACTACTCTTTATTTTGCTCCCTAGACCCCTGAAGACAGCTGTGGGTGAAGCTAGAATATAATTCAAAGGTGAAATAAGTATATTTATAGAATGACGGGGAATCGTTCAGGGTGCGAATTGTCCTGACAGGGAATCGTCCATGTTTTGACGGGGAATTGTACAACGGCGAATTGACTTGATGGAGAATTGTCTCGGAACCCACCGATCATAGGCAATCATATAAATAAAGCTAACTGGTTACAAGGCTTTATTTAACGCTTTAACTTTATTTAAGTGCTTGAACTTACATACTAGAACAGTAAATATTTAACTTACAAATGCAGTACTGTGGAAAAGCAGTGCAGCAAATCCTTAACGAACAAATAAAAAAGGCAATATTCCGATGCCTACCAGGTAAACTGGTTATAAGACTTTATTTCTTACTTTAACGTTATTTAACAGTACTTTAACTTGTACATAAACTTACCAGAACAGTAATGTAAATATTTAATTTACAAATACAGTACTGTGGAAAAGCAGTATAGCAAATCACATGATCACGTGATCAAAACAAACCGTGTGCGCTGTGCTGTGGTTTGAGGATTTGGCCTTTCAAAGGCCTCGTAAATTTATAGTTTTCGTAATGGTTCTTTAATCTTACATTGTCTTATATGTATCCCAGCACTAACCGCGTATAATTGCGAGCGCGTTCAGCGAGAACATGTTAGGGGCGAGCTTACTGTACAGTAAATTGGGTTTTATACTGGTTTAGATCCCCCACTGCAGGGGGAGTTGGGGAGAGTGTTATTTCCAAATCTGTAGGCATGTCACCGAACAGCACCTCCCTAGGTGGCTTTACCTGGATATGACAAAGGTTATTGTATCATGGGAAATTACTGTGCAGAATGAATTGTTCAAATCGGGTCAATTCGAACTTCTGGGGTGGAAGTGGGCTAATGTGTCTAAGAAAATCCAAACACTTTCCCAAAATACCCTCTTTTGGCCCTACTGACAAATGTGCCCCCATAAAACACATGCAAAAAAACACACAGATCATTAAGTATAAAAAACTGTAAATGAAAAGAAATATGATAGTACCGTAATAAGTGGGCAATGAGTAGAATTTTAACTCACCGGTAAATGGAATTCTAACTCACTCTAACCCCTTCAGGACTGAGACTTGGACACCAACCCTCAGTCATTCCTCGTATTCATGAGTGACAGGTACAGGTATTTTGGATGTTGGCTGGGAAGCAATGAATGACGGTCAACTACTTTGCCAGGCAAAACAGGTTGGGGGTACTGGATGAAGGCACACATACAATACGCTTTGTGCAAAATGTGAGTCTATGGTAATTTGATGTATTTTTCCAAGGAATAAGACAAAGAAGACATACTTGCAGTTCCAACTGCCTCCTTTCTGCTGCAGGTCCCTGGCCAATGTGCGCACCTGCCTCAACACCAACCCATGCCCGATTTCTGCGACTCCCACACCATGCTGCTCTGCCTCACGCTGCACCTCCATCAACACTGTCTCTTGTCCAGCCTCCCTAGTGCTCTTTGGTGAAAATGGAAAAAAAAATAAGAACAGAGCTTGCACAGATGGAAGGAAAACTTTTGTAGAAAGATATGGAACTGCTTACCAGTACACGGGACAATTCAATGTGTATTACTGAATGCCTTACACCTAGCTGAAAGAGATATTGTACAAATAAGGATTGCAATCTGTAGCAATGAGATATGATAAGACCTCAACCAGCTTAGTTTAGTCTGGGAGGAAGGGATAAACTCATCATCATTTAGGCCTCCTTTTCCATCTAAGGGTAGGGTGTGGCAAGGTCCAGAGCCTGAAAAAAACTTGGATAGAATGATATAGTTTACTAACTAAAGTCTGTCCAGCTGAATGGGTCACAATCTCATTCAAGCTCCTAGCATCCTCACTCCACCTGATATGTACAACTTACTCCATATGTAGCTTCACATTCACCTATCCAACAGAGTCAACCATACAACTGTCAAGTTAAAAATAGATGGCATACCCAGGTCATACCAGGTGCTACCCAAAAGTTCTAGTAATTTGAACAGTTGAAGCCAACCGTTTGCAGTTTTGCCTTTTGCCGCTAGGAGGAGTTAGCAGCACCCCCTGTGCGTCAGTGTGGCTCCGGCCGTGTCTGTGAGCAAACATGTTGTTGAGCTATGCTTACTATTGTAATGTGGTGTGTAGGGGGTTTGGTGGCTTTCCAATGGCAGACCTCACGCAACAAAGAAACTGCATCAAATTCTGCTTCAAGATCAACAAGATGGCTGCAGAAACTCACCGGTTGCTTCAGCATGCCTTTGAAGACAATGCCATGTCCCAAAGCAGAACATTTTTTTTGGTACAAACGGTTCAATGAAGGACGAATGTCTGTCGAAGATGATGACCGTTCTGGACGAACATCAACGGTAACAACACCAGAAAATGTCAGAAACGTTCGTCAGCCCATCCTTGCAGATCGTGACAAACTATCCACGATGTTTGTAATATCGTTGGACTGTCATACAGCATCGTGCAACGCATTTTGTCGGACGTGTTAGGCACGAGTCGCATCACTGCAAAATTTGTGCCAAGACTGCTGAGTGACGAGCAGAAGGCACATCACGTTACAGTTTGCAGGGAGCTCAAGAATCAGGTCAGAGATGATGCCACCTTCATTTCCAAGGTCATAACTGGTGATGAATTATGGGTTTATGGTCATGACCCGGAGACAAAGCAGCAGTCATCGCAACAAAAGTCTCTCAATTCACCAAGGCTGGAAAAAGCACATCAAGTTCGCAGCAATGTCAAGTCGATGTTGATCGTTTTCTTCGATATCCAAGGGATTGTTCACAAGGAATTCGTTCCACTCGGTCAATCTGTCAGCGGAAAGTTTTACTGTGAAGTTTTGTAGTGTCTGAGGGAGAACATCCACCGCATATGTCCAGAACAGCAGAAGAACAAGGAGTGGGTCCTGCATCATGACAACGCCCCTGCCCACACATCAATTGTTGCCTGGTAGTTCCTGGCTTCCACTAACACAGTAGTCATTCCCCACCAACCCTATTCGCCTGACCTTGCCCCCTGCGACTTTTTCCTGTTTCCAAAGCTGAAATTACAACTGAAAGGGCATCAGTTTGACTCGATTGAGGAGATCCAGACAGAATGGTGTTTAAGACCATCACGTCTGAAGTCTTCCAGGCAAGCATGGACTCGTGGAAAAAACGCTGGGACCACTGCATACATGCTCAAGGGGACTACTTCGAAGGCGACAGTGAGAACTAGGAGGTAAGGTAACTTATTTTCCTACAATATTCAAATTACTGAAACTTTTGGGAAGCACCTCGTACATTCCTCCGCACAAAATCCAGCCAGCCAGCTCTATCCCCTGCCAGTTAACTGGCATCATCAGCTTCCATACCTCTTCCTCACACTCATTACTACATCTATACAATTCTTCCTTAGTTTACCACATATCCCCCAACCTTCAAATTCATCCAGATGTACCCTTTTTACCACCCTATCCACACCCATTCTCTCCACATGGCCATATCGTCTAAGCACACTCTCTTTGAAAAGGTGTCCACAGAATTCCATACTCTGCATCCTTTCATATATTTCTTATTCTATCAACTCTCCCCACTCCACACATACTCCTAAACAACCCTATCTTCACTGCTCTTATGCTTGTCTTTTCATATTCATGCTACACCATATATACAGTAACCCCTCCAATATCCGGATCAATAGAGCCATCGGTAGGTTCGGATATTGGTTTCGTCCGGATATTGGGCCCCAGCTTATGGACTTGTACTTATGGACCCTAACTCAGAGAAACACCTATACAACTCCCTCCGGACATGCACAGCACCTATTTAACACCCAAATCACACCAATAAGGCACATAAATGACTGAAATAAATGCAAAAGAATCATAAAATGAGGGTTTAGAAGTATGTTCATACATTAATAAACATTCTGGTACTTATGGACCCTAACCTAGCCTAACTCTGAAAAACACATTCCTACTGCACATGCATGAGGTAAATATAGTATGGAAAAAAGTACAGTATGAAACATTCTGGTAAGTATAGTATGGAAAAAAGTACAATATGAAACATTCTGGCTACTTACAGCAAGTCCCTGGCCACCTCGATGAATAACCGCCTCCTCTCGGACTCTGACAGTAAGAACGATTTCCTGAAGCACTTGCAGTACACTCTTCCTGAAGTCTTGCACTGAACTTAGTCAATAACACACAGAAGTCCGTTCTCTTCACAGTGTTCACTTTAGTCCAAATAATGTTCCAGTTAACTTTCGTGTTGCACATAAACTTTTCCCAATCTTTTCAATTTCTAAAGCCAAAACAAAGAAGGTTAGTTACGTTAAATTTTGTTTCCACTGAGTCTTTTCTCTCATTTCGAAAACCTTAACACAACACACCGTTTTTTTCACTGCACAACACTCAAAATTCCCGTGTGGTCTAGTGGAGAAGTTCTTGCTGTTTATTCACTGTCAGAGTCCAAGAGTATCACTGGCAGGCGACCAAGGGGTGCATCGGTGGGTCGTGGTGATGGCGTACCAACTACAGAAGACTCTGAAGATAGCCACAAACTCACAACGAGCGGTGACTCCACTGTAGGTGATGTGCTGGGCTGTGGCTCGGAGCATGAGGGCCTGTCTTGGGGAGGCAACGGAGTGGAACCAGGGCTTGGCACAGCGGGGGTCACGGGCCTGAAAAAACTGTCAATCGTTGACTGACGCAAGGACCGATGATTCTGGCGATTGATGATACGCTGCCGGAAAGCACGTGCTTCCTCCACGAGTCCCAAGGGCCCCATCTCCCTGTCGCAGTCTGGGTGTTCCAGGTAGTCTAGGACGAACTCTAGATGTTCCCGGAGTGCGCTCAGCTTGGGGATGGCTGGAGTAGTGTTCTTCTGAGAGGAGTCCGCATCATCATCGCCTTCGTCGTCGGAATCTTCCGGGACTGACACCAGCAACCGAAGACGCGATCTCGATATCAGACAACGTCTGATACCCAGGATCGCCCTCGTCGTCGTCCAACCACTCACGAACATCGTCCACATCAACATCGTCGCCGTGCGTACGTAGCCGTGCATGGAAGTCATCCACGTCAAACCCTAGAAAATCGTACTCCACATCTGTTCCGAGAAGCAGACGAGACCAACCATTTTCAAGAGTTTTCACAGGGACTTCCATGCACTAGCCCAGTTGTACAGCGCAGACTTGATGTTGTAGCGGCGAAGGTTTTCCAAAGTCCGCTTGCCTCGAGTGTCACGTCCTTCCCTGCGCTCGTCCTCGTCCTCGAGAACAACCATCACCTCGTCCAGGAACTTCCGACGGTATAGGCGCTTTGTTGCCACGATCACTCCTTGGTCCATGGGTTGAATGAGAGCAGTCGTATTAGGTGGCAGAAACATGCACCTAATACGGCCATTCTCAGCAACCAAGTCCTTGTCGCACGGGTGGGCAGGTGCATTGTCGAGGAGAAGGAGAGCCTTTACCTGGTCGCGAGGAATTCCCAGTGTCTTCGTCTGGTAGTGGATGACCTCCTTGACGAAGTGACGGTGAAACCAGTCTTTGAAAATCACAGCTGTGAACCATGCTTTCAAAGAATGGTACCAGACGACAGGAAGGACATCCATCACCCCACGAAGGCACCGAGGCTGCTTTGCACGGCCAACAATAACGGGCTTAAGCCGGTGCATGCCGTTAGCACTGGCACAACACAAAGCAGATATCCGTTCCTTAGAAAGCTTGTGGCCAGGTACACGCTTCTCCGTCTCATCGGCTAGAGTGTTCGTTGGCACCGAGAGATAGAATAGGCCAGTTTCGTCTGCGTTATAGACTTGACCGAGAGTGAGGCCCTCCCTGTCGATCAAGCCTTTCACCTTGTGCTGAAACTCGTCAACTCCATCCTCGTTAGCGTCCAATGCTTCGCCATGTGCTTTACGGTTAGTAAGGCCATGTCGCAACTTGAACACGAAGAGCCAACCCTCGGATGCCTTGAAGTCTAAGGCGTCGTGAAGCCTTGCAAACTTCTCAGCAGCAGCCTTCAGCTCTGTTCCACGTACCATCACACCAGCTGCACGTTGCTGTCGGTACCAAATCAACGTAGATCGGTCGATTTCTGCAAACTTGGGGGTAAACATAACCTTCCTTTCCACGTTGCGTTTGCTTCTCGATGAGAAGTCAGCCGTGTACTGCATGAGTTTGTCTCGGGAATGCTTGATATCGAACAAAGTCGACCGGGCCAGGTTAAACTCGCGGAGAATGCGTGAAGAAGACCAACCCGCATCAACTTTCTCCAATATCTCCCGTTTCTTCTCCAGAGTCAACACCACTCTCTTCCTTTTCTCAGGAGGCGGGGCCATCATCACACACACTAAGAGGAGGGCAGAGAGCAGCAGGAGGCCTTGCAGTACGGCACCACCACAAAAGCGAACATGTGGGCAGCCATTGCGAAGAGCGTAGGTCCAGTTGCGGTGAGAGACAGGCGGGAAGTGGGGAGGATGCAGCGGCACTCTATCGGACGTCGGAGGAATGACGAACCAAAACAATGCTCTCACGCGGCGCGCGTGGCAAGTTCAAATTACGGACGGCAAAAAATCAATTTTTTTACATTTTTTTTTTGGATTTTCAGACCATTTTGGGAATGTTTGATCCCAGGACGATAAGGTTCGGTTAGTGGGGATGTTCGGTTATTGGGCGTCCGGATATTAGAGTGATTACTGTACTCTCACATCCATATTTTAGGGTGGGAACTAACGCCCGTAGTCTTAAAACTGAGGGCAGGGGCTACCCTTCCCGCACCCTGCTTGAGGTGGAAACTCACACCTTCAACGTAAGTGGTAATCTTGAAAGCGGGAAAGTGCACCACTTCGTGCGGATTGGCATGGCAAAGAGCTGGTAACACTGATTAATTTTAAAAGTCAAAATCTAAAAATAAAAACAATACATATGACAATTTCTAAGATTCACACACAATATAATCTATCAATGTTTGCAACTCTTACTTCTTCTATTATTAAAGACTGGCATTTGTTCATAAATACTCTGTACAAGAGTATGCATACAGGATTTGGAGAACCTGTACCACAGGAAAAATTCGGTGTCAGACATAGCTTCAAAGGGGTTCATGTGGTCAGTACAGTAATAACTCTACGAATATGCCTTGGCTGGTCATACTGATTTTGACAATATTTCTTATTCCCACCCAGAACTCTGAAATCCCATTCCCCAAGACACGGTGGGGGGGGTGATTTGAAAACCAATCACGAACACCGAAAATAAAAGCCAAATTCATTCAAATCACACCAAAATACACCACAAAAATATACTGCCAAGCCAAACAAAATAGTGCAGACTTGCAAAAGCTCAACGAATGCAAACATGAGACTTCATAATTCAAACTAACTGGCTGTGGACCAGTCGTCTGTTTAGGTAGTACTCGGACATTCTTTACTGTAGGAATTATTTCACGTATTAATCAAACTAATTATAAATGTATCATGCACCATATCTGGAAAGCAGTCATTCATTCATTGCCAGACGCCATGTATCCCAAACGGGGTGGCCAAGGGCTCAGAGTTAATTGTTTTACAGGGAGGGGCACTAATACTCCACCAACCCCACCTGACACGTAGGGAGAACGTTATGCCAACAGCATCTGGTGTTCCCAGGCGGTCACCCATCCAAGTACTAACCAGACCCAACGTTGCTTAACTTCGCTGATCGGACGGGAAGCGGTGTACTCAATGTGGTATGGCCGTTGGCAGCTTAGTAGAAATATTGAAAAATAAAAAGGAAGTGGATACAGTATCTCATCTTTGTTTTCGTCTCGTCATAAATTAACCATCTCCAGAGAAGCGGTGAAGTCTTTTAAAATGATAAAATTATAAAACGCTTATTTTTTTTCTTTCCACAATGTTTTTATAATTAGATTAAAATTCCCATCACACACACCATAGGGCCCTTCAAATTCTACATAGTTTTCTTTCCATATGGTTGCTATAATATGACGAAGGGGCAGGCGAAGGGGTGCTATGAGACTCCCCACGGATTCCAGTACTACGCTGTGGTAATCTTCTCCCTTTCACCAGGGAACGCTCTCCCTTTCGTGCATTAAGACTACCAAAAGATGCGGACAGGGCAAGGTGAACGCCTGCCCACAGTTTGAGACTACGACCGTAAAACTCCATGCAAGCCTTTCACAGCCACCACACATCCATATTTTAGGGTTGGGACTAAAACTCCATGAAAGCCTTTCACAGCCACCAGGCTCTGACCTCTGCTTTTTATCTAGGCTTTCACAACACCAGCCACTTTCCTTACCAGTGTCACTCTACCATTCACTTTTTTAAACATTTACCTCTCTTTTCTATCACTACACCCAGGTACTTAAACTCTCACCAATTCAAGTCTCTCTCTCTCTCTCTCTCTCTCTCTCTCTCTCTCTCTCTCCATTCATTGTAATATCCTGCTGGGAATCAACTTCTTTCTTCAGCAATCATCACTTTACTATTTTTACATGTACTTTCCGTCATGAATTCGCCACATTGTGTTTTTATACATATTCATGACATTATATTGTTATGGGAATGCAAGATGCATTAGTGAAAAACCCAGAAATATTTATTCAGCTAACTGTCTCGCCAGTGCTCCAATCGAGATTGTTTTCAAAACATTCGTTATTGTTTCACTAGCGATTGTTTTTATGCACGCCCTTGGCGCATTACTGAGTGATACTTTTGTGTATTTATTGTTCTTCTGCCTTGCCTCCTTGGTTGTTAAGCTAAGCCACGCCCATTTCCAGTGATCATGTATTGCTTTGTGGCTGGTGAGTGAACATTAGTCACATGGTGTAGTGCTGCCACGGGAGGAGGATCTCAAGAACAGTACAGAGCAGTGAAGACCCCATCTTGCAGCTTATCACCCAGGTTCTAGCAGTTCTATAACCCCCGCATCCCTCCAATGAATTGGTGATCAGCAACAATGGCCGTCATGAGTAATGCCCTGTGCAGTGGCCTGAGTAGCAGAGCCACCCAGTTTCTTCGCAGCCATGACTCCATTTTCTCCACTGGCCAGTATTTTCTTTCTGTGTTTTCTAGGCTTAAGAGTATTAGCTAGTTGTCTGATCTGAGTGGGTGATTACTCATTTAATTAGGAACATAAGAATTCATTTTGTTTGTAATTAATAAATTCAGTTCTTTTCTCTGGGCCTGATTAAACATAAGAATCGTATTTCATTTCTTTATATTGTGCTTACTTTAGTTTGCTACTCTCAGTCTGCACAAACTTCTTATATTAATCATGACTGGTAGTCAAGCAAGTTCAATCATATTAATTCATAAATCTGTTTGCCCCAGCCAGGAGTCAGCACTTGCAAGAATCTGTCTTTATTAGTATTAGTTATCAACTGTCTGGGGTAAGGACACTTTCTCAGAGGCCAACAGTATCAACAATTCAGCATTCATGAGTGATTAGTCTCCATTGTGTACTGTTGAGAAAGTTTATGAAATTCTCATCTTTAGAGAATCGGCGAAGTAGGCAGGCATAAAGTGAAAATTTACTACTTTATTTCATAAGTCGATAGCCCTTGTGTCAATGGTGACGTTCCTTTTTCTCCCATAACTACGCAGTGGAGATATACAGTAATCTCTTTAATATCTGGATGCCTAGTAACCAGACACCCCAATGTCCGGACATTTTGGGACCGGCCTTCAGAACCCAAA
Organism: Coenobita brevimanus; assembly: GCF_032717465.1. Taxonomy (NCBI): domain Eukaryota; kingdom Metazoa; phylum Arthropoda; class Malacostraca; order Decapoda; family Coenobitidae; genus Coenobita; species Coenobita brevimanus. Next base: position 38,557,120 of record NC_137018.1, read on the forward strand.
AATGGTCAAAAAACATAAAAGCAAGAAAATAAAAAATTAAAAAAAATAAAAATCCGAATTTTCTTCAACTGTAACTTGAACTTGGTGCGCAGCGCTGACCAGCTGTGTTCTGTCACACAGTTCTGCCGACGTCCGGCAGGGTGGCACTGCCTCCTCCCCATTTCCCGCCTACCCATCGTTAACGCTCCCCAACACGGCCGCCCATGTGCTCGCTTTTGTGGTGGTGCCCTACCTTCTGCAGGCCCTGTTGTTCCTCTGCTGCCTCTTACTTGTGTGTGTGATGATGGCACCGCCTGCCGAGAAGAGGAAAAGAGTGGTTCTGACTCTGGAGAAGAAGAGGGAGATATTGGAGAAGGTGGACGCAGGATGGTCAACGTCTTGCCTCTTCTGTGAATTCAACCTGGCCCGCTCTACCTTGTTTGATATCAAGAAATCCCCAGACAAACTCACTCAGTACATGGCTGACCTCGCACTGAAGACCAAATGCAACGTGGAGAGGAAGGTTATGTACACTCCCCGGTTTGCACCAATCGACTGCTCCATGCTAATTTGGTACCAACAACAACGTGCTGCTGGTGTGCTGGTGCGTGGTATGGAGTTGAAGGCTGCCATAAGAAGTTCGCAAGGTTACACGATACCCCAGACTTCAAGGCATCCAAGGGTTGGCTCTTCGCTTTCAAGTTACGCCATGGACTTTCCAACCGTATGGTTCATGGCGAAGCTCTGGACGCCAACGAGGAGGGAGCAGAGGAGTTTTGGCAGAAAGTGAAGGGCCTGATCGACAGGGAGGGCCTCACTCTCAGTCAAGTCTACAATGATGATGAAACTGGTCTATTCTATCGCTCACTGCAAACGAACACTCTAGCAGAGGAGACAGAATGGCATGTACCTGGCTGCAAGTTTTGCAAGCAACGGATATCTCCCTTGTGTTGTGCCAGTGCTGCCGGCATGCACCGGTTCAAGTCTGTTATTGCTGGTCGTGCAAAGCAGCCTCGGCGTGTTCATGAGGTGATGGATGTCCTTCCTGTCATGTAGTACCATTCTGTGAAGGCTTGGTTCACAGTCAAGATCTTCAAAGATGGTTTCATCAGCACTTCGTCAAGGAGGTCATCCATTACAAGACGAACACACTGGGAACCCCGTGCGACCAGGTAAAGGCCCTCCTTCTTCTGGACAATGCACCTGGGCATCAGTCCAACAAGGAGATGGTGGCTGAGAATGGCTGCATTAGGTGCAGGTTTTTGCCACCCTATTTGACTGCTCTCATCCAACCAATGGACCAAGGAGTGATCATGGCAATGAAAAGGTTGTACCATCGGATGCTCCTGGACGAGGTGATGGTTGTTCTCGAAGCCAAGGATAAGCGCAGGGAGGGACAGGACACGCGAGGCCAGTGGACTGTGGAAAATATTCACCGCTAAAACATCAAGTCAGCCATCTACAACTGGGCCAGTGCATGGAGAGAAGTCTGTGTCAAGACTCTGGAAAGTGGTTGGTCTCGTCTGCTTCTCGGAGCCAATGTGGTGCACAACTTTCTAGGTTTTAATGTGGATGGCTTCCATGCACGTCTTTGTGCTGCTGACGATGACGTTGATGTGGACGAAGTGCGTGAGTGGTTGGATGATGACGAGGGCAATCCTGGGTATCATATCATGTCTGATATCGAGATCGTATCTTCAGTTGCCGCTACAAGTACCCAGCTTGAAGATTCCGACGAGGACAGCGAGGATGATGCGGACTCCTCTCAGCGCGCCACTACTCCAGCCACCCCCAAGCTAAGTGCACTCCGAGAGCACGTCAAGTTCGTCCTTGACTACATAGAACACCCGGACTGCGACAGGGAGATGGGGCCCCTGGGACTTGCGGAGGAAGTGCGCACTTTCAGGCAGCGCATCAACAATCGCCATTCCTTGTCAATCAACCACTGACAGTTTCTTCAGGCGCGTGACCACCGCTGTGCCCAGCCCTGGCTCCACATTGCTGCCTCCCCAAGACAGGCCTTCCACCTTCGAGCCACAGCCCTGCAAATTGACCACAGTGGAGTCGCCACTGGATGTGAGTTTGCGCCTATCTTCAGAGTCATCTGCAGTACGTAGTCCATCACCATGTTCCAGCAATGCGCTCCTTGCCACTTGCAACACTTACTTTCAGACACTGACAGTGAACAAACATAAAAAGCAAGCCACTAGACCACATGGGAATTTATAGTGTTGTGCAGTGTAACGAACATAATGTAAGGTGCTAAGAAATTATAATTAAGAGTGCAAAGGATTAAGTGCGGAGTGCTACTGTACAGTGGAAAGTTTCAAGTGCAAGAGCAAGTAAGAAAAGAATGTGCAATGTTCAGAAGTCATAGTGCAAAGGCTTAAGTGCAGAGTGCAACAGTGGTGAGTTTCAAGTAGAGCGCAAGTGAGAAAAGAATGCACAGAGTTAAGAAATTAGAATTCAGAGTGCAAAGGATTAAGTGCAGTGCAACACTTGATTACTGTAGGTGCTTCAGGTGCACCTTATTACTGTCAGAGTCTGAGAGGAGGCGTGTAATTTATCGCAACGGCCACAGACGTGTTGTAAGTACCCTGGATACTCCTAAATATTTTCCACACTCACCTCTATATCCTCATTCTCTGGTTCTTTTTCATTTACTTCATGCTTTCTGTCCCTTATTTGTGTGAAGAGGGTCTTAAATTGGTGCTATGCATGTCCGGTAGGGAGTTATGTAGGTGGTTTTCTAAGTAAGGCTGGGTTAGGGTCCATAAGTACCAGTCCAGGAGGCAGGGTCCCAGTATCTGAACGATCCCACTTCCCGGACATGCCTTTGCCTGTATTACATCGGATATTGGAGAGACTACTGTATTCAATGTATTTCTTTTCCCAATGTGACAACTGATGACTTGTTAGCAGTTTATTCATATTTCACTTCCCCCCTTGACACTTTCAAAGCATGACTCTCACAGGCATATATAAAACACCGCACCAGTCATATCAAGCTCTTGTCCGATATTTTCAAGCAGCACTCCATCATCTGCATACAGTGGGATCGCACAGTATGCAAGTGGATGGGCGGTCCTGGTCCTCGCGCACTGTGAGTACATAATTTTATGGGAAAAATTACATATGGGCAGTACCCCCTCATACATTGACATTTTTTAACTCTTAGAGACATAATCAAAGGGAAAATTTTTCAGACATATAATACAGATGTAGGTACAATAACAAAAATACGGTCAGTCACTTTAACAACAGTAGACAACAGGCCTGATGGACTTAAATAAAAAGGGTCCTGAGGTGCGGCAACACAGCGTGCCCCTGCTGCCCCACTCACACCATGTGTGTTTAACTGTTGTCAGTATTGTATTATTCCAGGTTTTGATGTAGAAATTTAGAGGCTGTTGAATGTTATATCTCTTCCAGAATGCAGCATCAGTCATTATGGTGGGGGCTGCAGGTATGCCAGGTGAAGCAGGTGAGTCTGGTGGGGCAGTGGAAGGCTTGAACGGGGTGGTCTTCTTCCACAGAAGCTAGGTGGCTTTAGGCCAGGGAGAGGGACTACTGTTGTGCTTCTTCCATCCATCCATCATCCAATCCTATGTTGCCCTATGAGGAGCACAGGAACCCAGGGCTAGGTATGTTGGTCCTGACATTTAAAATGAGAGTGACCAGCCTCACTCATCCCTGAGTGGCACTATGTCAGCAATAAACCCCAACCACCCCTTGGATATAAACCTAAACAGGCTCAATCTGATTGAAGCACCTTAATTACACACTAAACCACCTGGTGCCATAATTTGGTTATATGGTTACCATCCAGTGTTGTAAATGGTTTCCTGGTGTACAGCAAACCATTTGGCTTGTCACTCAGTGTACAGCCACCCATAGGCAGAAGGAACAGGAAAGAATGAAGGAAAGAAAGACAGAAGAGGGAGTGTAAAGTCACCCGTATGCAGAAGGATGAGTATGAATGAAAGAAAGAAAGAGAAACAGAAGAGGAAGGAAGGAAGGAAGGAAGAGAAGAGAGGGAAGACATGTGGGAGCAGCACTACATCGAGTGAGTGGATGGTGAGCACCCCCACCTACCACTAATGATACAGATTGAATTCCTTATCTAAGATGCCTATAGAAACAGGCAGCTTCTTTTGGCTGCAGACATTGACAATGAGGGTGCCTTTGATTAAGTATCTAATAAAGCCATCCTGTACAAATTGGGCAAACTGGGGGTGACTGGTCATGTTTTATCCTGGCTGAGGAGCTTATTACCTGAAAGAACATTTACAGTTTCGGTGGACTTCTTTACTGTCAACAGTGGCTGCCCGATGTGGTGCACCTCAAGGATCTGTGTTGCTCCCCTTGCTTTTCAATGTGATTTTATCTGATCTCCCTGGCCCCTATACACAAACATGCTAGTGTATGCCGATGACATTACCCTTGTGTGTTCTGCTGACTCCCTACATATGGCACACCACCTCCAGACTGTGGTTGATGGGCTTTTGCCTAGGTGTCAAACTGGGGCTTCCGTCTCAATGCACAGATGAGTGCACTTATGTGTTTCACTCATAAGACTTGACTTCCAGGCATCCCCACAATTACAATGGGGATGGAGCAGCTTCCATTTCGGATTCATCATAATTTTCCGGGACTGCATTTTAATGACCCTATTCTTAGCTGGTTGGGACACAAGGATTACATTCAAACATCTTGTTTCAAGGGGCTGGATTTAATGAAATGCATAGCAGGTAAATGCTAGGGTGCTCACTGGGATGTGCTGCTTAGGTTTTATATGGCCTTTAAAAATGGCAAGATCAAATAAGGCACTTCAGTTTATGGATCGGCATCAGAGAGGACACTGAAGAATCTGGATGTCATCCATAAAGCTGCTTTATTTATTGTCCTGGGTGCATTTTGTTAGTTGCCAATGACATCTATGCTGGCAGGGTTAGGACTGCTGCCATTGGCAAGAGGTCATGAGATCCTGGATTGTAAATGGCTCAAGATTTCATATTATGAATCCCAGCATCCTCTGGCCGATCTGATGTTCTCCCTGAGGCCCCAGTTTGGCTTTTACATCACCGGCAACCCTTTTTGGTACATAGCCTTTGTATATACAAGTCCTTGGGGTTGCAGCCGCCTCAGTCAATGCCTACAGCAGCTATGCCACTAGTTCCCCCTCGGCTGGATATATCCAACTCCCTTTGTTCATTCATGGGTGATAACTTTAGGAAATCTTGAGGTGCTCCCTTCGCACAGCCCTCCTTTTGGACATGGATGATTCCTAATATATGGGATATTTTAAGACCTACACAGATGGGTCATGCAACCCGAGTCCCGTGACATCAGTCACTGTATATTAAGATCCTTCCTTGTGTCAGACATGGGGGCTCGTGGTCCAACACTGCACTCTCACGGTGGAGCAATTTGCCATATACCAGACACTGCTGTTTATTAGAATGCATTTATCTCCCCAGTGTGTGGTTATATATGTGGACTCATAGGCCTCCACACATTTAGTATGATTAGACCATCTGGCCTCTCACAGACAGTTGGTATTTGGGATACAAGAACTGCTGCTTCACTTTACTCATCACAATGGACTGTAATTCTGCAGTGGATACCCTCAAACATGTGCATCTGGTGCAACAATACTGATGACAAGGCGGCTTCTTTGGCTCATTCACGTGGAGAGCTGGTGTAGTGGAGCCAGACACATCATCCTTGATGGATTCAGTCAAATATACAAGCAGAGTGTTATGGGAAAGGGAACCTGGAATGTATCTTCCTGGTACAACACTGCCAATATACTCTGGATTCCTCCCCTAACCCATGGGCTAGACATAAGCTAAGGTACGCTGATGTGGCACTGACTCGCCCACGCATTGGACACACTGCTCTTGCCTGTCACTTAAGGAGGCTGAATTTGGTGGACAGCCTTGCATATAGGCTAACAGGTGTGGACAAGAGGAAATCATTGCCCATGTTCTACTGGTCTGTCCCCGCAAATATATGATGAGGTGTATCTCGAGGGATAAACTGGGCATCTGGAGAGTGACAGTTCACCATGGAAACTCTCCTTGGCAATTTGGATCTGGATACACCTGTGTGGGCATGGGTTATCAAACTCCACTGAATTTTCTTCAGTCTACAGGCCTCATACCCAGGATCTGAGCCATTGTCTGACAACTTGCTTCTATGATGGTAGGACGAAAACGGTCACCTCTGACTGATGCGCCCTTCAAATCTACAAGACAAGACAACACCACATACGCAAGAGGGACATGATTTCCAGGTCACAAGTTTTAGTGTTTCAAACAAAAACATTATCATTTCACTTAATAACATACACTGCACTGTTTGTTATGAAGCTTTATTGTTATTTGGCAATAGCAATGGTGTTTCATTGGCCTTCCACGCATGAAATGGAGTGGAAGAAAGACGATCACAGCGAATGTACACACTAGATAGCCATCTTGGCTCAAAAAGCTGACTGTGAGGAGGAATCCTGTTATGTAGGGGACATGTTATGTGCTGGAGATCTGTGGCTAGGGTAAGGAATGGCTGGAAGAAATTCAGGGAGCTGTTGCCTCTCCTAACACCGAGATGGCTCTCTCTCCGTGCTAAGGGAGCCACGTATACTGCATGTGTCAGGAGTGTAATGCTGTACATTACATTAGTCAGACCTGGGCAGTAAAGGAAATGGACATTTGTTGGCTCAAATGTACAAAGATGATAACAATCAAATGGATGTGTTGTGCGTCCTTGAATGCGAGACCTGGGAGGTTAGAATTGCAACTGAAGATTTAAGAAGAAAGATGGAATCTTGAATGTATTACTGCTGTGATGGGAAGAAACAGCATGAGATGGTTTGAGCACACTGAAAGAATCAAGGAGACTATTAGGTGTGGAAGGTGAGGGGTATGAGTGTCAAGGGGCAGGGCTGCAAGAGGCAGACCAAAAAAAAGACATGGAACAAGGTCATAGAGTGTAACCTCAGGGACGTGGGACTGAATAGCAAGGCTGCCAGAGATCAAGCAGTAAGGAGAACCACCATTAGGTGACCAGGGCCGACAGATGCAAGTATGTCAGACTTTTTAAGCAAAACTAAAAATAATTAAACAAACCACTAACATTACCTCTTGCATCAGTGCAGGAAAATCATAATGCTGTGAAATCACCTTGGCTAGTGCAGCCTGCACATCAGACAGTTCTTGCCCCACAAAACCTTGCTTCATCATATTCAATATACCATAGCTGACATCTGAAAGAGACAACATATGCATGAGAAATAAAGACAATATTATGCCTTCACTCAATTACGGAAATGTCAAGTAAATTATATCCTGTCTGCTATTACCTACTGATTGTTGTGTAGCTTTTATACTATCGTGTAATTTTGTACAAGGAGTACTACAAAGAGGAACAATCTTATACTAATGCCATTTATTTCCTTGCACAGCAATTATTGATAATTCCTCTTGGTCAGTCAGTAATATAGCAGCTTTATCAGCATGTTTGCTCAGACTGATCACATTATTACTTCACTGTAAACTGTAGCCAGAGTTACATTAACACCCATTATAGCCTTCCCAAAACTTTTAAAATACATTTTCTACTAAACACACACACACACACACACACACACACACACACACACACTGAAAGTTCTCCAATCCGACCATCAACAATCTGAATGTCCCTATTCCAAATTTTTCAAGGTGAAATTTTGAATTTGGGGGGACTTCTTTCAAAATTTTCTGGGCTTTATCTGGCTTGGACTTGGATGTACAGTACATGCCTGCAACTATTCATCTACACCTCTATGCATTTCTGGTGAATCAAACAATAACCCATATCATTTTAAGTGTTTATTTAATGATCATGTACATACTGTATTTCTAATGTTTTCAAAGGTCCCTCCTAACAGTCAGAATAATCCACTAGTCCGAAAGACCTTCAGTCCCCTGCAATTTGGATTATATATGTGTGTGTGTGTGTGTGTTTGTGTGTGTGTGTGTGTGTATATATACTGGTATGTAAATATATATATATATATATATATATATACTGTATAAATATATACAGTATATATGAGGCGCTGAGTTCATTACCGGGCTAAGCGCCAAAATGACCGCCAAGCACCAACAAGTAGCTAAACCATCCCTCTATAAGTTGGAAGTAAAAAAGTGCTAAGAAACAACCTACAAAGGGGTCAAAATCCTGGTTAAGTAAACATGTGTGTTGCACTGTCGCGCCACGCAACAAAAAAAACCAGTCTGGTTACGCACTAGTGCTCAAGGCGGGCAACTGGGTCCAGAATTCTGCCAGATGTATGGTCACTTTTCCTACGAGTTCAGCCTTTCCTATGTTCCTCATGTCGACTCCCCGTGGTGTTGAAGTGATTGTGAGAGCATTACCAGGCTATATCCCAGCCCCTTTCTTTCCCCCCCTTGAAGCTGGCCAATCAGATAGTCAGGTTGCATTGCAGCTAGCCAATAAGCTGACACCTGACACTACTCCCACCAACAGCTGTAGTGCATAGTAACTTGCTGCTTTCTCATTATTATCATTATAATATTTTTTAACCATTATTACTATTATTATTATTGCCATTGTGTTTGTGAAGTTACTGGTACTCATGGCAGTTTTTTATTTTTTTTAAACTCAGGTTACGGGTTCATTTTTTTATCATTCAGGTTACAGGTGTTTCTAATAATGTCCTCATACACTGAATGCTGACTTACTTTTATATTATTATCAGCAATATAATAATTTATTATGTTTTTCTTGATATTTGTGATGTGGTTCGTGTTTATTGGTTAAAAACTCCGAGAAAAACATGCACAAAATTTCCAACCTTTCAACTGCTATTATTGTGAAAATAATAATACGTATGTCATAGAACTTTGATTTTATTCCACAGTATGACACTCTTGGGACATTATGCTAATATATTACTGACATCTTATGATGTATTTCTGTAGTTATTAGTAGGATAAAAATATTTCCTTGGCCAAACGGTCCAGCAGTGAGGGGCAAAATTTTACTTCTTCACACAATATCATCATGATTAATGACAGATAGTGCAAAACGGAGGTTATTGCAATAAAGAAAATACCATAAGCTACACTGAAAAAAAAAAAACACATCAAAATAACACAAGCGATTACCGAGATATCAAAGTTTTGAAGACGCCAGACTTTAAACGCATTTTCTGGCGTTTTGTAGTTTTAGCGCTTAACCCAGTAATGAACTCAGCCCCTCACACACACACACACATATATATATATATATATATATATATATATATATATATATATATATTCATTCATTCATTCATTGCCAGACGCCATGTATCCCAAACGGGGTGGCCAAGGGCTTAGAGTTGATTGTTTTACAGGGAGGGGCACTAATCCTCCACCAACCCCACTTGACACGTAGGGATGCCAACAGCATCTGGTGTTCCCAGGCGGTCACCCATCCAAGTACTAACCAGACCCATATATATATATATATATATATATATATATATATCTATTGCCAGACACCATAATCCCTTAAGGGGTGGCCATTTGACTTTGAGTTATTTGTTTTAAGGGGAGGGGCACTAACCCTCCACCAACCCACTTGTTCACACGTAGGGAGCACGTATGGTTTGGTTATATGGTTACCACCCAGCGTTGTAAATGGTTTCTTGGCTTACAGGAAACCATTTGGCTTGTCACTCAATGTAAAGCCACCTGTAAAGGAAAGAAAAACAATAAGAAGTGACAGGAAAGATGCGAGAAATAGGAAGAGAGGAGGGGAGGCACAGAAAAAGAATGATAAGGCTAAGGAAAAAGTAGGCAGCACTACATCAAGTGAGTGGATGATGGTCGCCATATATATATATATATATATATATATATATATATATATATATATATATATGGGGGTACTGTATTCAATGAAAAGCATGAAATGAGTTTAAAGATGATAATAAATTACAAGGATTAGTCAAAGCCCTCCTTCTTTTCTCTGATGGCCTCTCTGAAGCGCTCCTCAAGCAGAGAAAGCTCTGAGATGAGATCAGTTATGGCGTTCATGAAGGCATCATGGGGAGTGTAACTGGCATCAGATGTCTGGATCCTGAGGACAACCTTGTGCTCCAGAGGGTGGGGGTTCTTGTATCCAGCAAACATGACATTGGGATCCTTGAGTAACTGCATATATATATATATATATATATATATATATATATATTATATAATGTATACTGTGTAACTTTCAGGGTGCCACCAGGAAGCATTCTTGGTCCACTAAATATTTTTGTGAATATCTCAATTGTATAGTAATTTACATGCTGATGACAATGTACCTCTTGCATCTGGAAAGGACCCAAAAGTAATATCAGACACTTGATCCAAAAACCTTGATTCCTGTCAAAAATGGTCTGCAGACAAAGGATTATCATTGCATATGAGGAAAACAGAATCCATATTACTGGTACTGTATTTGGTTCAAAAAGGAAATAAGAGAGGCAGAATGTTAAGCTCTGATGCACGACACCTAGCATTATGGGTTAGGAAGTGTGTACAATCTTCCATGCAGCAGCCAAAGACTGAAACAGTTTGCTTCACAGTATTAAAGCAAGCAGATGCCTTTATTCTTTCACGAAAAATCTGAAAAGATACTTTCAACATGCAGCCTCTGTCCAGGGCACTTGAAATTTTTGTACTACCAGACACTTCAAAGTCAATGTTAGTTTTAAGTATAATACCAACAAACTAATACTCTTTCTAATATTCTTGTGTTTGCAAATTAAAATAAGTTAAGCTATTACCTTTAAAATAAGACTAACTAGCCTACACCCCCTTGCCCCCAGCTAATCCTGATTACAAAAGGACCCCAATGGCAATACATTACAGCATCCTCACTGGGTTATCCTTAGTTGGTTTAAAAAATGGCTCGTACTTATAAACACCTGTTAAATGTAAAATGTGCCAATCTGTATGAGCCTTACCAAATAAACCATCATTACACCCTTTATGGAATTATGACATCTGGCTATAACTAGGTACTGTTTCCTTAAAAAAAAAAAAAAAAAAAAAAAAAGTGGTGTGCATGATAGGTGGAAATGGATGCCATAGATCCGTTAAATACTACACAAGGACTTCAGGCTTCATATGATGCATGAAGTCCTAGCGTAGTCAACTCGGCTACTTGGTTGAGGCCTAAAAATTCAAGCTACTCAGCCCACGTGTACAAACTCAGGTACTAAGCTGACACCTAAAAAATTAAGCTAATCAGTTTCCTGTAAGACAAGAAACCATTTACAGCACTGGGTGATAACCATATAACCAAACCATATGTGTCAACAAGTGGGTTGGTGGAGGGTTAGTGCCCCTCCCTGTAAAACAAATAACTCAGAGTCAAATGGCCATCCCTTACGGGATCATGGCGTCTGGCAATAGATAGATAGATAGCTGACATCAAACATTTAACCAGTGTATGATTCTTTACGAAAGAGGCGCGGCGATTCCACCTATAAGAAACTCACGATTTCAAGTAATTCTGGCACATCAGCAACGCAGATAGTTAACTGTTCCATTGTGACTGCAAGAAGTGATCGGTAACAGACCAAAATATACCTATTTTAGGGTATTTAAGGAAGCTGTCAGGTCACCCGGGCCTACGTTTACCAAAGTCTTCTTCTTCTTCTTCTTCTGGGTGTAGAGGGCAACGGTCGAGGACACGACCCACTGCCCTTCCTCAACCGATGGTGCAGTGCCTTAGGTCAGACGGGTGAGCTGCCCCGACGATCGCAGGAATCTACACAGCAGGCGCATGACTTGCAGACGTGTATCAGGGTCACCGGAGCCACCAAGTAATAGAGGGAGGGAGAGGTGGGAGTATCCAAGGGTAGCCAAGTGTTCTTGGAGGGCCACCCGGTAGGAGTGAAATCTGGGACACCACAAGAGGAAGTGTTCAACAGACTCCTCGGCACGGGGACACAAGGGACACCACGGGGAATCTACCAAACCTAGACGGTGTAGGTGCCCATTCAGGCCGGTATGGCCAATACGCAGGCGGGTGAGTGCCACGTCCAGCTGGAGGCAGGGATGGCGGGCCCAGGGGTGGATTGCAGCATCAGCACGGACGAGTCCTTGAGAGGTTGCGTCTAGCTCAAGAGAAAGGGACTGCTCCCAAAGAGATGTACAGGCTTGTCGGATAATGAGAGAGGAGAGCAACGGGATCCGGATCGAGGTAAGTGAGATATTGGGAGTGGTGGGCTTGCTGAGCTGCATGATCCACAATTTCGTTGCCACGAATGCCTACATGCGAAGGAACCCACTGAAGGTGTACAGTCCAGGGGGGGGAGGCAAAATATAAAAGGAGGGAGTGAATCGCACGGACTAGTCGCACATGAGAGGATGGCGGACTGGACAGGAGGAGGTGTAAAGATGACAGGGAATCAATGTAAAGCACTATTGGTTGAGGTGGCAAGTGGCGTTTGACAAAAGTCAGGGCTTGGAGGATGGCATATAATTCTGTAGTGAGGACAGAGTGTGGTCCAGATAGGGTCCAGGTCTGGAAAAGAGAGGTCTTCGAAGTACACTGCTGAGGCGTAGGAGGCAGGAGGGGAGTTTTAACCATCAGTAAAGATTCTGAAGAAGCCTCCATAGAGAGAGGTATCCATAAGGTGGAAAATTTGGTTGGCCAACAAAGCATCAGAGGACTTCCGAAATGGGACAGGGAGGTCTGGGGACACCATGGGGGAGAGGTCAAACCACGGAGGGACAGGTGGGATGGAGAGAGTGGGGGAGGAAGATGGGGGTGGGATAGATAAGGTATAACAGGCCTGTAGGCCACGAAAGATGAAGGGTGGGTTCGCACGAGGCCATCGAGGGAGAGGACTGACTAGAGGGATTCGAGAATATAGGATAGAGAGCGGGTGATGGGGGGGACGTCCAAGAAAGCGATGGGGGAGATGACAGTCAAGGCCAATACGCAATGTGGAAAGGAGGAGCATTCCTGATTCGGCATGGAGGGTTACAACTGGGGATGCCTTAAAGGCCCCTAGGGCTATACGGAGGGCAGTGTTTTGGATTACATCCAGCCTCTGCAGGTGAGAAGAGGAGGCAGATCCGTAAACTGATGAGCCATAAGTGAGTCGGCTTAAGATGAATGCGGAGTACAGATGGAGCAATGTCTCCCTATACTCGGTTCCACGGAGTCTGACGCACTGATTTTGCCAGCCGAGGACAGGTGGATCTGGTAACACTGAGCGACGTACTTGGGCGGTGATTGGTGGATTTTCGTTGTTTGAATGTGCCCCAAATTGACTTTGTATTTCAACCAAGGCACTCATTGATTTGTAAGATACCGGATTATACAGACACAAATTAAAGCATTGATATCTTTAATGATAAATATGTGCCCTTTAAATTACTAGAGATAAACCTGAACGACAATGATAACAAAAAGTAAGTAAAGTCGCGACCGGACGCATGCGGACAAGTCAGCGACTGTGGCGGGAATTCAGACGTTCATAGCAAGGTGGTCCAGAGGTCCTGCGAAGGCTGGAATGTTTTTCCCACCACTACTACACAGTGTCATAGTCTACAGTCTCCACTATGCCTCTCATTACCTCACCTACTAATATACAACCTTGCCCTAGATATGCTTAGCTTAGCTTCTAATAATTATGATTTGTGTAAGCGCGCACACACACACACACACACACACACACACACACACCTCACTGAGGCCAATACATGCTATTCTATTCTCAATACATATAGTGTACATACTTATTTTCATTACCTTCATAGGTAACAGTACCCTTAAAAATCTGCATTTGTTTGTATTCAGTCAAATTTAGTAGAGTTATTTCTTACATGAATAAGTTTGGTGTTTGATTTTTACTAACATTTTCGTATCATAAGAGACAGACATACAGACGGACACCCTATTCCTGGTCACAGTGCATCCTCAAGCATGTATCTCTGCCCCCTCGAAAAAGAGCCGGGAAAGTAATGGATTACATCATTATAGAATGAACCGAATTTTTGTTAATGGTGGAAGAAAGGAAAGTAAGATAAAAGCAAACCCCATGAGAAAATAATAGTTGAACTCTGCTGCTATAATAAAACCGCGTGCAGTGTAAACGAAATCAAACATAATGAAATGAATTTAAATCAGTCGCTGACTTGTCCGCATGCGTCCAGTCGCGACTTTACATACTTTTTGTTATCATTGTCGTTCAGGTTTATCTCTAGCAATTTAAAAGGCACATATTTATCATTAAAGATATAATTGCTTTAATCTGTATCTGTATAATCCGGTATCTTACATGTGAATGAGGGCCTTGGTTGAAATACAAAGTCAATTTGGTGCACATTCAAACACAACGGAAATCCACCAATCACCGCCCGAGTACGTCGCGCAGTGTTACCAGATCCACCTGTCCTCGGCTGGCAAAATCAGTGCGTCAGACTCCGTGGAACCGAGTATAGTTGCACCCCAATGCACTCCTGCTATACTACACATGATGTCTAGTTGTCAGAGGCAGGAGGATCAGAGGTAGTCTATGTGGTGTTTCCAAGTCAGTCTGGGGCCGTCTAATCGCAGTCCAAGAAAGGTGTGCCTAGACTGTAGGGGTACAAGACAGCCGTTTATCCGAATATGCGGAAGGGTGGGGAGTTTGCGCAGGGTGAAGCACATGAGAGAGCTCTTGCCAGCTCTCACTGTCAGACCCCATGCTGCGGCCCCAGGCGACAAAGACATCTAGGCTACTGCCTGCTGGAGGCCTGACTGGGCATTGTGTAGTTGATCTGCACTACAGAGGAGAGAAACGTCGTCCGCATAGATAAGGAAGAAGACTCCTGGGGCTCGGGGGATGTCTGACAGTAAGACGTTAAAAAGGAGGGGGCTGAGAACAGAGCCCTGTGGGACGCCCCTGTGGATCACAGAACAAGATGATTTTATATTCCCTAGGGATACAGCAAATGTGCGGTCTGTGAGAAAGCTTCGTACCCAGGCCAGGGCTGGACCTCTCACCCCCTTTGTGCTGAGCTTATATAGTATACCAGCATGAGGGGCTGAGTCAAATGCGCTCTGAATGTCTATAAAAGCTGCCAGGAGATATTGACTGTGGCAATATGCGGAGCGGATGTGGTGTTCGATCTGGAGGAGGATGTCCGCAGTGCTCCTTCCTGGTCGGAAGCCACAATGGTCTTCCCGGAGGAGACCATGGTGTTCTAGCCACCATGTAAGGCGCCTGGTAACCATGCGTTCAAGCACCTTGCCAACATTTGATAACAGGGCAATAGGTCGATGGGAGGAAGGCAGGGAGGGGTCCAGTCCTGGTTTGGGAAAGAGGAGAAGGAGGGATTCCGTCCATGAGGAAGGGAATGTGCCTGACAGCCAGCTGTCATTGAACAGGCCTAGTAGAGAGGTAAGGAGGAGGGGTGGGAGGTGTTTTAGGAATTCATTAGGGACCAAGTCGGGGCCACAAGCTTTTCCACTTCTGGTAGAATGCAGTGCGTGTTGGAGTTCAGGGGGGGAGAATGAGGAAGCAAGTCCCTCTGGCGAGGGGGATAAGATTCCAGCCTGGATGACCTGCTGGAGGCGGTCTAATATCGCCAGGGGGGCGGGAACACCAAGCTGTGACTGGAAGAACTGTGCCAGGAACTCTACTTTGTCATGAGGGGTGAGGAGGGTAGCACCGTCCTTGACCAGAGGGTATGAGTGTACGTTGGGGAGTCCCTTCATGGATCGGACGAATTTCCACGTTCTGGATGTAGAGCTGGAGAAGGACAGAGAGGAGCAGAAGGCTGACCAGGCTGTATGTCATGCCAGTGATATGATGCGTTTGCATTCTGCCTCTCGGCGACAATGTTGAATCTTGAGGCGGAGACAGGGGTTACGTCTCCAAGCATTCCAGGCTGAGCAATGAGCTCAGACGGCATGGGTGCAGTCATCCATCCACCATGGCACCAGTGGGTGGTTCACACCCCGACGTGATGATAATTTGAAAACAAAGCGTCCTGCCTCCACGAGGGATGAGGAGAACTTTGCCACCCATTCATCAAGGGACAAATCTGACTGGGGGGGAGGGATGCTAAGGGCTGCGCAGAATTGTGGCCACCAATCTGGGGCCAACCGCCATCAGGGGCATGGGGCATACTCAGGTGGAGGCGACAGGCCGGCAATATCAAGGAGAACCGGGAGGTGGTCACTCCCGAGGTAAGGGCCAGTTGTCACGGCCGCTTGCTGAAAAAGCGGATCACCAACACAGAGATCTAGGGTGGAGGGACGCCCAGTCTGTGGGTCGAAACGAGTCTGGAGGCCCATAGGTGTGAAGAGGGCGAAGCGGGAACTCTCAAGAAGGAAACTGAAGATTGATCTGCCTGATTGATTTGTAGAGCCACTGGTTACACACGGGTCCCAGTGTGGATGGCGGGCATTAAAGTCTCCCATAAGGAGGCATGGTGGCTGGAGGTGGTCTTGATAGCATCGGAGCTCTTCCAGGGTCAAGTCCTGGCAGGGGTTGTATGCAATAGCTACTGTGATCCAGCCCATAGAGAAGCAAAGACGGACAGCAAGGAATTCCATGACACCCTGGGTTGGCCTAGGGATTGTGAGTTCTGAGCAGGGGATGGAGTCATGGACCATAATCGCCATGCCCCCTCCCACTCTTTGGTGATCCACGCGGACAACGTGATAGCCCCAGACAGACAGATGGAGGTTAGGGCAAAGCCAGGTCTCACAAATGCCAACGACCCCAGAGGAAAGGGTTGACACTGTCATCTTCAGGTCGTGTGTCTTATGCAGGAGGGAACGGGCATTCCAGAGGATGAAACGGTTGATATGTGGGGGCGCCATTATTGTCGGATGAGGAGGGAAAGCACACGTGGTAAGAGTCTGGTAATGATATCCAGTAATGACAGACCACTTTGGTACAAGGATAAAGCATCCGTAATTATGTGGATGAAGGAATCAGTTATTGGTGTTTCATGGAAGCCTGAGGGTGGCAGAGAGTCATCCTGATGAGGAGGTAGTACAGATGGGCGAGAGCATGAGCGATGTGCAATGGCAGGGTGGGGTGCTGAGGAAAAGGGGCGCAGCTGGGAGGGACTGGTCGGGGGGACCACAGGGGGGGTGGCAGGATCAGAAACTGGCTTCTCACTATGGGTGGGACGAGGATGATAACGTTGGGGCTTCAGATCTGGAATAGGATGGGACACAATCTCGGGGGGTGGGGATGGATGGATGTTCGTGTCTGATTTCTTGTCGGTGATGTCCGCCTCTGGTGGTTGCAGGTCCTGTAGGGCAGAGAAAAGGTTGGAGGTGACTGCAGCAAAACTGAGCCCCTTCTGCACGGTGCGGTTGGGTGGATGAGAGGACATGGACATTGCTGACTGAGCGGGGTGAGGGGGTGTGGCAGTGCGTAGTGACAGCTTGAGGGAGCGTAGCTCTGTGTTCACAGATTGGAGGGAGGATGGGTTGTTTCGGTCTGTCTCATGAATGGAAACGGCTTGCTGATATATTGGGCATGTTCGTGATGTGACAGTGTGGGCGTCGCCACAGAAAAAGCAGTAAGGGTCCTCTGTGCACGGCTCCCCAGTGGTGAAGCGGTAGGGGTGAAAGCGACTACAGCATGCACATCGGACCTTGTTGCGACAGGAGAGGGATCCATGTCCAAAGTGATGGCATGTAAAGCAGCGTAGCAGAGGAAAGGTGTAAGTACCTACCGCATAACAGGAATGTCCTAGTAAGACCTTCTCTGGCAGGGGGCCCTCGAACTTGAGTCGGACAACCCAAGACTGTACCTGTGTGCCGTCCTGTCCAGATCGGGAGGTGAGACATGAAACTTCTACAAGGCGGCCTCCTGACCCCAGGCAACGAAGCTGAGAAAGTATGTCCCCAGTGGAGAGGTCTAGTGACATTGGGCTGATTTTACCAAAAGAGTAAGCACAATCAGTAGGGGAGGTAGCCCTCCAGCACTTAACCTTCCATTCTCCCACGGAAATTAGAGATTCGGGAGGGGCAGGCAACTTGGCTATATTTGTCTCTGCTATGCAGAAACGAAAGGTAGCCCCTCGCCCCAGTACCCGAAGCTCGCCTTTCACACTGTACTTACTCCAGGAGCAAGCATTAATGGCTTTGGACAATGCCCTGGGGTTAGAAAAGACCGCACTACCGTCCAGAGTGCGCACTAGGAAAGTGATTAAGCACTCACCTGTGGTGTTGTCTGTAAATGCTGTGGGCTTGAAATACTTCCCTGAGTAGGATGTGCCATCCAGTCCACCATCCTCCTCTTCCTCCTGGGGTGGCTGTCGTCCACGCTTGCCTTGGGGGAGTCCGACCTCTATCATAGCCTCGTCGTCATTTGCCAGAACTTGAACCGGAAGGGCAGCCAGCTGTGTCTTCGCCATACCGATCACTCACCTCGACCGCGCCTAAACACGGCTGGATAGTAGCGGTAGCAATACCAAAAGGACCACAAATTTGTGCACAACTATTAGAATGAGTGATCAAGTAGCAGTTGGTGGGTAGGGGACAGAAAAGGTTGTCAGGAAGGTGGAGCACCACGACTAACATCTGCACGCTGTGGCAGTCCTGACGGGAGTCCCTACCGACGAAGTCTCTCCCCAGGCCCGATGGTTACATTACCATTTACCAACAGATGAACATCTGCCCCAAGGCCAAAACTATCGTACAGGAGTATATGACGATAAAATTATCGTACATATATTGTAGCGATTTTTATTTGGTGCGGTAGTTGCTTGCTAATGTGTAGCGCTTTAGGTATATGAGTTAGTTACCTGTGTAGCGCTTTAGCGACTGTGGTAATTCGCTACTTTATAGCTTTGATACTTACAATGGGGATTTATACTAGTTTCAGAGAATGAGGAGCGTATGAACTAGATGTATTAACTGGAGAGAGAGGGATGGATGCGTCAACTCAGTGGTTTGTGAGTTAAGTAGTTATAAGTGCTTTAGTGTATCTGTGATGTGTAGGCTACGTGTAGGAGAGGGGCACAGCTGTTGCCTGAACGGGGTCAGGACTCAGGCAACGCCTCAAGCGCTTTGGTACACATGACGCTCACATGGGCCTTCAGTGCCGTGTGCACACGACTAAGTCGACTGTGATTGGGTAGCTAGACCTCTGCTTGGCTTACATGTGACCTGTTTGGATTAGACACGAGTGACACCCTAAGCGTGGGTTTGCGGTATTAAGAGGATGTCCGGGTCATGCTAGCCTCGGTGTCACGGTGCCATGTGCAAAGTATTGAGGAAATGTGGCTGTTATGATGCGTATTCAGAGCTCAACTCCTTGCTCTTTGTGCGTGAGCGACTGGTCTGGGGTTCCCTTCAAGACCGGGTCTAGAGCATCCGACTAGAGGAACAGGGCATAAAAACTCGGGTCAACCAACTTTACACGTACAGTATATTACCACAAAGATACACAGTGCTGGACAGAATACAATGTACAGATTAATTACACTGTCAGAGACACAGAGGACCCGGGTTGGGCTACCAGTGACTGGGCAGCTGCAGGTGTCGTCCAGGTGTGGGAGGGGTCCCGTCAGGCGGCGTGCTCTCTCACAGGAGGCACAGGACCACCGTTGGGGGCCGGGTCATCCGAGGTGGGCTGCTGAGCAGTGTAGAGGGAGGCCTTTCCCTGGTGGGGCCTCTGTGGGTAGGTCGGCCCTCAGGACTGGGGCCCAACAGGGCATGCAGGTGTGCTTCCTTGCGCCTGTTCCTGGGGGAGGGCTGCTCATTGGTGGGGCTGGGGAGGTCTCAGCCAGAAGTCCTGGGGACACCCATGGGTGGCTGGGGGCTGCAGCCTTGCTCGGGTCAAGAGGCTGTCAGGGGCTGCCTGCGGCGTCTCTTCCTCTGGGAATCTAACAGTGAGGGGCGACGTACGGGCACTGCTGCAAGGAGTGTATCCCTAGACTCACTATGGGGCTGCTCCAGATCCTTTCCAGCTGCAACTCCACTGGGGGGCTAGCTCTGTGGAGAGAGCAAGAGGGGTGTCCCACTCAGCCTCTGGAGGGGTGAGGGGAGCAAGGGACGTTACCTTTGAGGGGTGTCAGGGGTAGCGGACGAGGGAAGGATGGTGGCTGTTCCCTCCCCGTTAGGCACAGGGGGCACCACTGTCGTTCCACTTGACCCTGGGACAGCAGGTGAGAGAAGGACAGTGGCCGTTCTCTCCCTGCTGCGGATGGTGGCTGTCACCACAGTCCTGCTCCTCGTGGAGGTGGCAGATGAGGGAAGGACGATGGCCGTTCCCTCCCTGGTGTGGACAGTGGCCGTCGCCGTGGTTCTGCCTTGCCCTTGGACAGCAGGTAAGAGAAAGACTGTGGCCGTTCCCTCCCCGGCGTGGACGGTGGCCATCGCCATGGTTCTGCTCCCAGCGGAGGCTGCAGGTGAGGGAAGGATGGTGGTCGTTCCTTCCCTGGCATGGATGGTGGCTGTCGCCATGGTCCTGCAGGGGGTGGTAGATGAGAAGCATACGGTGGCCTTTTTCTCCCTGATGTGGACAGTGGCCATCGTCGTGGTTCTACCTGGGACTGTCAAGGAGCAAGTCACACCCCGATCCTGGTGTGTGCTGGTCTGGCCCGAGAGTAGTGCAGGGAGGTGGTGTACTTCCCGTGGGCTCTGATGAGAGGAAGAAGGATGTCTGGTGACAGGGGTCATATGCCCGTTTGGTTCGGGCCCTTTTCGCGCCTCCCTATGGTCTCCCCTTGGTGCTGGTCGTCCCGGTGCTGGTGTTTCAGTGGTGATTACATATGGAGGCTGTGTGGTGCACAGTAACTGCACTACAATATATTTTTAATGAAAACGGTGGAGACGATGGTAGCCGGGAAGGTGGGGAATGAGACGGGGAGATTGGGGGGTTTCACTGAGTGAGGGGAGGGGGTGTGGGGGGGGTTCGTGATGTCTGGTGAGGGTGGTGGTGTCGTGGTGTTGCACGTGCAGAGGGGCTGTGAGAGTAGATTTGGCGGCTTATTGAAGTGCAGCTGCCGTCCGTCGTAGTCAGTGTTGGCCCGGAGTTTCTGTAGTAGATCCAGCCCCAGGTAACCGTCGTAGGCAAGGCAGGTAGAGTTGAATATAATGAACTTATGTTGAGAGGTTGCTTGTTGGTGTGTCTCAACATGGAGAGCCTGTGTCTCCCCACGGATAGGCAGGGGGCCATCCCCTGCGTCTATGAGGTGGGCCGAGGTGGAGATGAGAGGGCCAAAGGCTTTGGAGTGACGGGAGTAGAAGTGGTGGTACAGGCATGATCTGGTTGCTCCCTTATCAACCAGCAGTCGAGCTTTCACCCTGTTCAGCCTTACCTTATCATAGACTGGGGGGCGATATTTGTGCAAGGTGGCCCCCGCCACCGTGGGGAGGTGAGGGGGCAGTCCTAAAAATCCATCTGGGGAGAGGCGCCCTCCCCTTCGCAGCCTAGTTCTGTCTCCTCAGCATCAGGGTCATCAGTGGAGGAGGTTGTGCTGTCTGGTTGGTCATCCTTGTTGACCGATACTTTGCGGCGTCCCTGGTTGGTTGCCTTGTGTCTGGCAGCCTTCAGCTGCTCCTGGATGCCATGTATGGGGCAGCGGTGGCTGTATGCGGAGATCTCCCAGGGATTAATGGAGATGAGGTTGGATGTCTCTATGGGATTGGGGTGTTTTTTGGTGGGGACAGCCCTTGGTAAAACAGGAGGCTCTGGGGGTGGCATGTTTCTGGGGGGCGTCCGTGGTTTGGTGGGGGACGGTTTGCGGGTGGGAACTCTGCTTACCCCCCCTATTTGCTGAGGGGTGGTGCGGGCGGCAAGTAGGCGTCTCATCAGCTGGATGTCTCTGTCAATATCCCCAGTCGGGTCATATATGGTTAAGGGTTCCCTAATGATGCTGGGGAGTATCCTCAGGAGGGTGTTGAACAAATGTTGGTCCTGGGTTTGGATATCCGCCTTCGGGTAGGCAGTGGCGATGAGACGTCGAGTTTGGATGAGGGTGTTGTCTAAGTTCCCATTATATGTTAGTGCATCCAGTTGGGAAAAAGCAACAACTTTCCCTAGTGGGGGTGTGACAGCCTGTGTCACAGTTTGTTGAAACTGGTCCCATTTCAACTCCAGGACTATTTTCATGGCTATACTCGAAACAATTTTTCCAAGGTGGGGGAGTGTAGCTATCTTCTCGCGGTCGTTTTCAAAGCTTATATCTAGTATAGCTTTGAACATGGACATGTAGGTGTGTATGTCATAGAGTTTGGAGTCGAACTTGGAGAGTTGCACGTGTAGCTTGGCAGCCATGTTTGCGATTTTTCTCCCTCCTTGCTGTTCTACTGCCGAATCAAGAACCACCGCTAGCCACCAGTGTTATGCAGCGTAGTCTGGGCCCCGACTTCTCGGGTCCAGGTACAGTGCAGCCTTGGGTTCTTTGTTCTCGACCGGGTCAGAGTGTACAAACAAGGAAGGGAAGTCCAAACACGACTGGTCAAAGGCACACGTATATATTAACAATAACCAATTACACACTACAGTCCATGACCAAACCTAAATGATACAGAATATTAATATGGCACAGAAGACTATAGTCTACACTAAATATCTCCACCTATATAGTTCATAGAGAGTTTGACCAACACACAGTGATATGTATCTACTTATACAGGACAATTCCCACACAGTAATACACATACAGCTCATACAATATACCAGGTGTGCTCTGTTCCCGTGTGTATAACATTCTCAATACAGTCTACTTCAGTATATACAGCGCGTGACATAGACGGAAGTATATTCTCATTCCCATGCACGTTCGCGTGACATGGACGGCACCCTGTGCTAGTTATACACATCTGCATGATGTGGCTGATATCCTAGCTGCCCTATGTTACATGCACATGACAGGGAACGGAAGAATATATCACTTATTGTCTACCAACTCTAACGTATGGAATCGAAGCTTGGACGTTGTTGGAAGGGCACAAGTCAAAAGTGAGAGTAGTGGAAATGAGTTATTTGAGAGGAGCCTGTGGAGTCACATGGAGAGACAGGCTGACAAATGAGGATATAAAGGAACGTTGTGGTGTGGATGTGGATGTGATAGGAAGCGTTAAGAGGAATACACTGAGGTGGTTTGGCCATGTGGAGAGGATGGAGGGTGAAAGACTGACGAAGAGAATGTATGTGAGTGAGGTGGAGGGGGGGACAGGGAGGGGGAGGCCGAGGATGAGATGGAGGGTTGGGATGGAGAGGTATATGAGAGAGGGGGGTGTGAGTTGGGAGCAGGGCAGTGAAATGGCAGGGGACAGGGCATTTGTTTGTGGCCACCCCGAACGGGATTGAGGCTTCTGGCAATAGAAAGACAGATAGTCTACTCTTATGACGGGGACGGAGGGGAGCTATTGTTTCACAGTATCTCTACGTGGGTCAGTCACAGTGAGTATACCTTACGTATATGCACTCAGCCCACACAGAATTAGACTGGTCTATGGGGGTTCATACGACAATTACGGGGATGGAGGGGAGGCACGGCACTGATACTGAAAGAGCGTCTATCGTGTATTGCACTGGGGGAGGGGGGAGGTTTCACACTAAGGGACAGCCTGGGACTTCTCGCCTCATACCCTGTACGTGGGTGTCCCCTATGATGGCAAGTTCACTGATTCTGCAAAAGGGAAGGGGGGGAAGGGGTAGCACTGGGGATGCTGGGGGGCTGGTTCACAGGGGATCGTGTCTTTAGGTCACTTGGGGACAAACAACAACCTCAGGGTCTTTCTACTCACGGGGCAGGTGGAGAGGGGCGCTAGGGCGTGCCAGGAAGGAGGCCCCTACATTGGTCACCGCAGGTGGCGGCAGGGGCGGGCAGTCATGAATGTATTCCGGGTGTAGGTTGTCTGTGAGGTTGCCACAGGTCCTATGGGGAGCGGGGGGGCTGTGTGGTGGGCGGCCCTCTTTCTGTAGGGGCCCTGGGTGAGGTGGGGCCCTCTGGACTAGGGCCGAATAGGGCCAGGAGGCGTGCAGCACGGTGTCGGCCCTTCATTGTGGTTGGGGTCCTAGGGGCAGACCTGGCTGGGCCTGGGCCGAGGGTCAGCTGCAAGGAGGGCAGCACCCTAGTTGGGCTGCGGTCCTGTCTGGCTGGAGTGACCGTCAGGGGTGGGCTGCGGCCACCTATGCTGGGAGAGGTCCGGCGGCTACAGCAGGCATCAGAGGTGCTCCTACGGCTCCAGGGACTGTGGCCTCTCCTGGGGGAGGAGGCTGCAAGGAGTGGACTGCGGCCTCTTGCTCTGGGGGAGTCTGGCAGTGCCCGTTAATGGTGAAGGAGGGGCTGCAGTGATAGGACACCTGGCCTCGGGATTGTCTCGCCCTGGTGGTCTCTGGCGGGGTACCCGCGGGGGAGCAATTCCCACCCTCTGGGGGGGAGAGGGGCGGGGGGAGGGGCACCTCGCTCTGCCGCAGGAAGGGCAAGCTGAGCAAGAGGCGTTGCCCTCAATAAGAACTCCGGAGGTCACAGAGGGGGAGCGACCGGTGGTCTGCTCCCCAGCTTGGCAGGCCTGATGGTCCCTGCTGGAAATCTGGACCAGGGCGCGAGAGGGAGACCCGGGGGGAGTGCTCCTTTGGCCAGACAGACGCAGTGGGCATTGCCTGAGTTCCTACTCCGGACAAAGGTGGAAGGAGAACCTGAGTGCTCTTCCCCAGGTGCCGCAGAACCTAACGACGGCAGGAAGGAGAGGCCCAGTGGGCTCTCCTGGCTAATGCCACAGCTCCATTGGAGTCTGTCCTTCTGCCGTTGGGACTGAGGCACCTGTCTCAGGGACGATGGGAGGGGGAGGCCCAGTGGGCTCTCCTGGCCTAGGCCGCAACTTCAGTGGAGTCTGTCCTCCGGCCTTCGTGGCTTGGGCAGCTTGGGAGATGACCAGTGGTCTGTCCCGCGTAGGTAGCTCTGGTGGAGTCTACCCCTGGGCCTGCCTCCCTCCTGGGGAGTCCCAGCAAAGGTCTTCTGTAGTACATGCTGACGTGCTGGCTCCTGACGGTGGATGGCAGAGGATGGAGAACTGGTGGTCGCTCCACCCACGGTGGAGTCGGTGGGTGCTACTGTGCCGCTGCTCCCCTGGGGTTTAGCAAGACTGGAGGCTCTAGTCGAGTCCTCTTCTTTTATGGAGGCCAATCCAATGGACACGGCATCCAAGGGCTTGCTTGGGACTTTGTAGTTATAAGTCCCTCCCCGATTCTGGCGATTGCTTCCTCCGCTGGAGTGTAGTGCATTCAAACTGCACACTGCCCAGTGGTCTGGCTGTGGGAAAGAGGGGCATCGGGTCACGGGAGAGACACGTCGTTCCTGCTTGGAAGGCTCATGAGGTGAAACAGCTTTCCCATCATCTCCTTGTGGAGTGGGGGTCACCTCCCTGTACCTTCCTCCTGGGGATGTGGTGTCAGGCTTACCCAGCCGCGCAGGTATTTCATTTCTTATATTTGATTTTTTTTTTAAATTAATGGGGAGCGTGGTAGCCCAGTGGTAGGGTGTTGGGCTCGTAATCGTGAGGTTGCAAGTTCGGGTCCCGCCCAGTGTCTGCTGTGCTGGGAGGGGTAGCGCACTCCTGTGACCCTAGCAGGACTATATGATCTGAGGTCTAGCTCGGGGATTAATTCCTTTATTACTTTATGTTATGCTAGGTGTTTAAGGGGAGTCTTCCCGTCCATAGAACGCCTAGAATGCAGCTGGGTTCCCTTTCTAGACCGGAGCTTAGACACAGTAAGAGAGGAACAGGGCGTAAAAACACAGGGCGATAACCTTACACGTGTATTGACAAATTCACTGCTGTAAAACAGGAAGACTTGTACACAATATACAGATCAAAATTAATACATAGGCTGGTAGGTGGGTTTGGAGTATCTCGCAGGATACTAGACAGACAGGCGTCTTAATTCAGATTTGGGAAATACACAGCTTTTACAGTCACTGCACAAGAGGCTCTTTTACACAAAGGAGACGAAACACAAATGTTATAAGTTCAAGGGAATTTGTTCTGGCACTGACTCCAGTTCTATTTTTTTTATGGTAATACTGGGAGTTATGTCACAGTTCTCTGATTCTGGACTTACACAGGATGGCTGGACACTGACCCTGAGTTATAGTAAAAATACATAGAGTTTGCCTCTCGTCTCATACAATATAGCTATACGTCACTGCTTCTGGTGTTTTCCGTATTTCACTGATTTACACTGTCACTTACATTACACAGTATTGGCCTCTCGTTGCCAGTCTGCAAGAGCCATATCTCACTGTCACTATACGGGAATGTCACGGATTGGGCAAGGGGAAGGGGACGGCCTGGTGTCTCACAGTCGTCTGCCTGAGGTAGGAGGAGTCCCATCAGGAGTCCCTTTGTCCCGCGGCCACTGGACCACTCTCAGGGGCATCATCTCTCGTCGAGGGTTTGGGGTGGGTGTGATGAAGGGCCCCTCACTGTTGGGGCTGGGGACCGGGGTCTGGCCCTTAGGACTGGGACCAAACAAGTCTCTGAAGCGCTCCTGCAGGCGCCTGGTGGAGGAAGGTCGTCGCCTTTGGCGGGGAGGGGTGAGGTCTCACCCTGGGGTCCTGGGGGCACCCCCGGAGGTCCGTAGGCTGTGGTCTCCTTCTTGTGGTGGAGCAGTTAGGTTGGGGCTGTGGCGTCGCTCCCGGCCGGAGTCCTTCAGGGGAAGGTCCTCCTTGGGGAGAAGAGTCCCAGGGATAATATCGGACCTCTCCACCAGTCCTCAGGGCAGCAGTCCTCCTCCTGGAGGCTGCCTCGGTCTGGGGGAACAGGGGGGAGGCCTGTGCTCCTGCCACTAGGCAGGGCTGACCGCAGGTCACCCTCGCATCACAGAGTCACAGGGGACGAGGGGCTTTGGTGTCCCTTCCCAGCGTGGCTATGTATTGTCACTGGGTTTCCTTGGGCAACAGATGGGGGGTGGCTATGGGCCGTCCCTGCACTGTCGGTGTGGCTTTGGGCCATCACCAGGGCCCAACTCCCTGACAGGAATGCAGACAGTGCGGCTATGGGCCGTCACTTGCCTGTCGGTACGGCAATGGACCATCACTGAAGTCCTGTATAGAGGGTGATGTGTAGACGAGGAGTGGCTATGGGCCATCTCCTGCCTATGGGAGTGGCTGTGGGCCGTCACCTGTGTCGTGCCCTCAGAGGCAACTGCAGAAGGAGAGGAGGCGTACCTTTCTCTCCCTGACGTGGCTATGGGCCATCTCCTGCCTATGGGCGCAGCTATGGGCCGTCACCTGTGTCGTGCCCTCAGAGGCAACTGCAGAAGGAGAGGGGGCGCACCTTTCTCTCCCTGCCGTGGCTATGGGCCATCGCTGGTTCTGCAGGGGATGAGGGCAGCATGTGGTGGAGTGCCTATGGGGCATCTCTTTATTGGCAGCCCGGCTGTAGGCTGTGGCTGTCTATTGTGTGTGGCTTTTGGCTGTCACTGGGGCCCGGCTATACACCGTGGCCTTTTGGGCAGAGCAGCTATGGCCGTCTCTTTATTTGAGTGGCTTTGGGCCATCGCTGAGGTGCTGCCTGGAGCTGTAGGGTCAGCTCCACCCTGATCCTGGCAAGAGCTAGCTCGCCTGAGAGGTAGTGCACTCAGACTGAGGTGGTCTCACTAAGCACCTTCCAGGGAATAGGGGCGCTCGGCCTGGGCACACTTATGTCTGTATAGACTGGACATGCCACGCGCTCTGTCTACCCCTTCATAGTCTCCTCCTGGGGGTGTGGTGGCGACCTTGGTTGCCACGGCCGGTATTTTACTTTATATAAGCAATAACATCCCAAAGTTTGAATAAATTTAGTTGATTAGTTTTTACAGAATATATGCGTAATATGTATACAAAAAGAGACGCGAGAAATGGGAAACCAGGGGAAGTGTGTTCATTTGATCTCTATGATATTTGGTAGTTTTACTAATAAAACCCTCATTAATAAATTGCCCTAAAAGGTTTTTAATTTTCTTCACCATTGCTGAATGAAATACCCGCGTGGCAGGGTGAGCCACCTCAGGAGGAGAATACAGGCGGGTGATACCCACCCCACTAGGAGATGGCAGGGAGGCTGGCTCACCTGTCATACCTTCCAGGCAAGAGCGTCCTATGTCCCTCGTGCCCCAACGCCCCTCTTCTCCACAGCCAGACCACCTAGCAGCATGCAGGAAAAGCACACTACACTCCAGTGGAGGGAATGCTCGCCCGAATCAGGTTGGGACTTGTATTAACAAGCTCCCAAGCAGACCTTTGGACGTCGAGTCTCCTGGATCGGCCTCCTTTTTGAAAGAGAACTCAGGAGGAGCCTCAAAGGCTGCTATCCCCACCAGGGAGCAGCGGATGAGACATTGCCATCCACCAGTGCTATCTTCAGGACAGGAGTCCCAGACCCAAATGCCAGAGAGCAGCCTCCATCGGAGCTGTGGCTATAGCTGGGCGTATCCATCGGGCAGATGGACAAAAACAGCAGATAATACAACACAGTATGTGACACAAAATAAAACCTTAACTGGATAATTAGTATCTCGCAGAATACTGGCTTAACAGACACTGATGCCAACACTGTAATTTTAGTGCACAGGTGTACAGGGAATACAGGATCGCGGTGCGGGTGGGAGCGTAGGAGTGGGTCTCACATGGGGGGGGGGATGAGGGGTGACGCGCGGAGGGTCAGATCAGAGTTATAGTAATATTGGGAGGGAGTTAATGTTATGGATTCTAACTTAGTATTTTCTGATAGCAAAGGGATTCTGACAATTGATTCTATTGCTAGTCCAGGTTCTTACATGCACACTGACTGTTGAGAGGAAATGCACACTGACTGTTGAGAGGAAATTCCTTAAGGGAGGGTGAGGGACACTGGGAATGTACTGTGTTTATGGTAATACAAGCGGGAGAATATTATTAACACTTTTTCTCTACTGTTTCCTGGTAGCAAAGGTCATTTGGATATTTTACTATGGAGAACCTCTCGGGGTAGGAGTCTTACTGGTTTTCTACAAGGGCGTCACTCGTGAGTCTCATTCACCAGAACTTAGCTTCTGCACTCCACCTTATTCATCCGCCCGTGATTTCACTTGCCCCGGTATTCAGCATACACTAAGTCATTGTATCACTGTTTCACTAATTCGGGGGCAACATCACACTTAGCATAAGTCACTTAACTAATTATGAGGCAACACCACATTTAACATAATTCACTCATATAGTGGGGGCGGCGGGGAGACACGCATACGACAACTCCGCCAGAATAGGGGCACCGCCAAGGGAGGGCGTGCCAAGAGGGCACGGGATGACTCGCAGGGGCGTCCTCTCTCGTCCAGGGCTGCAGGTGGCGAAGGGGCCCGTAGTCTCCGGGCTGGGTACAGGAGTGTGGCCCTCAGGACTGGGGCTGAACAGGTCCAGGAATCTCTGGCTCAGGTCTCAGCCAGAGGTGGAGGTCTTCTGCCGTCGGGGCATGGAGAGATCATGCCCGGGCGTCCTGGGGAGGGCCTGGAGTACCCGAGGACTGCGGCCTCGGGTGCTCCAGCTGTAGGGCCTCCCTGGGGTCCTTCGGTGCTGGAGGTCCGGGCACTCATCTCACGCTGGGGCGGTGACACTGCTTGCACCTCTCTCTGGCCATGGGGCCCGGCTATCAGCCGTGGCTGCCCAAGGGCGCAACTATAGGGGGCCAAGGCCCGGCTATTAGCCATGGCCTGAGTGGGGGACTCAGCACGCCTCTGGACACCTTCGGAGCGGCTATCGGCCGTCTGACGAAGGTGGGAGCGGCCTCTTGCTGTCTTCTGCAGGAGGGAGGGTGAGCGGCTATCGGCTGACTCAGGGGCAGCACGTTCGGAGTGGCTATCGACCATGTGACAAAGGCAGGAGCGGCCTCTTGCTGTCTCCTTCTGCCAGAGGAGTGAGTGGCTATGGGCCATCTCTGGGGCAGCACCTTCGGAGAGACTATTGGCCGTTTGACGAAGGCGGGAGCGGCCTCTTGCTGTCTCCTTCTGCTAGAGGGGTGAGCGGCTATCAACCTTCTCGGGGGCAGCACCTTTGGAGTGGCTATCGGCTGCCTGATGAAGGCAAGAGCGGCCTCTTGCCATCTCCTTCTGCCGGAGGAGTGAGCGGCTATCGGCCATCTCTAGGGCAACACCTTTGGAATGGCTATCGGCTGTCTGGCGAAGGCAGGAGTGGCCTCTTGCCATCTCCTTCTGCTGGAGGAGTGAGCGGCTATTGGCCGTCTCGGGGACAACACCTTCGGAGCAGCTATCGGCCATCTGGCGAAGTCGGGAGCAGCTATCGGCCGTCTCCTGCAGGAGGGGGTGTTGGGCGGCTATCGGCCATCCCAGGAAGGACACCTTCTGACAAAGGCGGGAGCGGCTATCGGCCGTCTCCTCGTTACCCTCAGGCAGGTGAGACACCTGTTCCCTTACGAGGGGCGGGCGGCTATCGGCCGTCCTTAAAGAGAAGGTACCTTTCTGTAGAAGGCGGGAGCGGCTATCGGCCGTCTCCTGAGGGGCGCTAGTCGGAGCTGGACAGACAGCTCCACCCCGAGCTGATCTGGCGGTCCCACTCCCTGAAGGTAGTGTCTTCCTCCTGCTAGGGCGACGGTGAGGCGGCTGAGTGCTATAGGGACGCACGGCCCGGGCTGACTTATATCGTTGTCGCACTGCATCCCGTGGTTCTGCTGGGGCTACTCCGTGGGGTCCGGGTGGGGGTGTTGGTGAGTTTCTGGGGGCACTAGGCTGTAGATCACGCATTTCATAATGTACTTTAGATTGTGGAATGTATTATACCTGAACGGAAAAACTGACTGAACTTCGCGGACCGAGTTAGTTTCACATGGATTTGTTTGATGATCTTATAAACTATTTCAAGTAAGTGACTCATAATAAGGTATATTTTACGTACCTATTAATTTATTTCTACAATTGCGCATGAAAACTGTTGCCACTATTTAATCATATAGGAAGTGGTGCAATGTTATTGTAAACAGTGAGAGTATCTCTGTCCTGCCAAAAGAACTGATTGCCACGTCTGAGGAAGAAAAGTATAATTGTTATTTTATGGTAATTTAATTGTGTTGCTTCTTAGTTTTGCTCATTCTTGGTGACATTTATGTCAGTGCGTGCTTTGGAGGGTGAGTGATTCAAACAGTAATGTTATTGATAAGTAAATCAAGGGTCAAGTTGAATATCCGTTAAGAATTTTGGTATTGTTTCAGAAATACACCCAATTAATGATGAGTGGAATTCATATGTTCGTCATATAGTTTATGCAGTTTTAATCAATTTTTCCTACATATACATTCGTCGCAAATGCATATTTTAGTACTAAGTAGATAATGAGTGGGGGTTCAGCTCGTAGCTCCGTCTGTAATCGAATCTACGGCCAGACAAGATCAACCTAGGTTATGTTAGGTAAAGTTACTTTAAATTAGGGGTAAATTTTTTACAAGTTGCCAGTACACCCCCCAGGTGGTGCAATATATTTTTCTGGTAGTTTTTGATATAATTCGAATGTTTCTGACTTTCATTTTTGTCGGGAATACCTCATTTACCTCTTGTCCAATCATGAACTTTGGACAAGTAGGTGAAGTCAAGCATTTTCCAAAAAAAATGAAGTAAGAAACAACTAAAATCGCATAAAAAAAACACCAGAAAAATGTACTGCACCCCCGGTTAACGTAACCGAAGACCAAACCTAATCATACAGACCTAACCTAACTTAACCAAATAGACCTAACCTAACCTCACCAAACACACTGAACCTAACCCAACAAACCTAACCTATCCTAGGGGAATGCTTACCCTAGAGATACGATGGTCCAGGATGAGGGTCGTTTGGGTCGTTGTCATCTCCTGGGATAGCGGCAACAGCACCACAGGACCCGTTCCTTGGTTTTTGTGTACTTTTTGTACCGACCACAGTATCACTGATGTTTGTCTTTTCTAAATTTACATGGTTCCTGAAAATCTGGGCAATAAACTTCCGAAGGTAATACACCATGCTTTCTAAAAAACTCAATAGCCTCCTCAGGTTCCGAGTGGAAATGCTTAACCCCTAGGCACCGGGCATGGGTAGACCTATGCACGTCCCAGAACCGGGTTATTTTTAGGGTAATCAATTATCCCCCAAATAAATTTTGTTTCATTACAAATCAATCACAAATAACAAAAAACACATAAAAAGCGCGTACCTACTCTCTGTTGGCGATTTGGAGGTGGGGGTGTGGTGTGAGGGAACAGGTGTGTGGTGGAGGGGCTGAGCGTGTTCAAGGTTGCGGTGGTTGGTGGAGGGAGGAGGGATGATATCTCGTGCCAGAATAAGTGTTGAGTATGTCTTTGTTTCTCTCACTAATTGACAATGCCGTATGAACACAATATTACAACTAAAATAGCAAAAAAAGCAGAAGAAAGTAACTAATAAAGATTGGCTTATTTTATGTTTTTCGTGATATTTATTTTCTAACAAACTCATGTGTATTTACGTATTCACAGTTATTTACACATTATTTCACTGTTTTTAGTACCCCTTGACAATGTGAATCGGAACTTGGAATGTAAGGGGAGCGAATGATGAGATGAAAGAGAAAGAGATTGTCCAGGTGCTTGAGGGTGCGAAAGTTTATGTATGTGGAATAAATGAAACTAAATGGAGAGGTGAGATTGTGAGAGAATGGGAGTATGGATGGGGTATATGTGCAGGAGTAGGTGAGAATGAGAGGGCAAAAGAAGGAGTATGTATAGTTGTGAGTAAAAGATGGAAGAAGAGCATAAGAGAGTATGGATCAGTTGGGTCAAGGATTGTGTGGGTAAGATTGAAAGTTGGAATACAAATGTGGGCGATTGTGTGTGTGTATGCGCCAACGCAAGATCATGCAAGCAGAGTGAGAGAAGAGTTCTGGACAAATGTGGAAGTGTGCATGGAAAAGTTTGGAAGGAATGAGAGAATGTTTTTGATTGGTGATATGAATGGTAAAGTAGGGAATTTGAAGGTGGATGGAATAGTTGGTGAGTGGGGTGTGCCTGCTGAGATAGATGAGAATGGCTGTGCGTTAGTGGACATTTGTGCTGGGAGGGGGTTGGTGATAGCCAATACCCTCTTCAGGCACAAAATGATCCACAGGTATACATGGCGAGTGATGAGAAGGGTGGGTGGTGAACTGAATGAAAGGAAGGCAATGATTGATTATGTTTGTGTGGACGAAAGGATGCGAAGATGTTTAATGGATGCAAGAGCTTATAGAGGTTGGGGGAGTGGACTTTCTGATCACTGCTTGGTGGTGGCCAGAATCAAGATCCATTTAAGATGGAGAAATAGAAGAAGGGAAGGACGGGAAGAAGGAGTATTTGTAAGGAGAATGGAAAGGTTACACGAGGATGAGAAAAAGGCAGAGTATAAGAGAGAAGTGGAGGAACGATTGGGCAAATATGAATTGGAGCAGATAGGGGACGTGGAAGGTGCGTGCAGGATATTCACAGAAGAAATATGTGCAGCATGCCAACGGCCATACCACGTTGAGTACACCGCTTCCCGTCCGATCAGCGAAGTTAAGCAACGTTGGGTCTGGTTAGTACTTGGATGGGTGACCGCCTGGGAACACCAGATGCTGTTGGCATCCCTACGTGTCAAGTGGGGTTGGTGGAGGATTAGTGCCCCTCCCTGTAAAACAATTAACTCTAAGCCCTTGGCCACCCCGTTTGTGATACATGGCGTCTGGCAATGAATGAATGAAAATGTGATGTGGTGAGTGGGATGAAGAGAAGATGGAGAGGTGTGCAAGGAACAGCGTGGTGGAATGAAGAGGTGAGACAGGCTGTCGTACTAAAGAAGAAAGCACACAATGAATGGATGAGAAATAGGGGTGTGGAAGAAGTTGAGAGGCGGAAGAGAGAGTTATATGTTGAAAGAAAGAGAGAGGTGAAAAGATTAGTAAGAGAGAGTAAGAAGAGAGCAGATGAGGAATTTGGAAGGAACTTGAGTGTAAAGTGGAGGGACTGTAAGAAAATGTTCTGGAAAGAGGTGAAAAGAGTAAGACAGGGTGGAAGTGAAGTTAGCAGGGGAGTGAAAGATAAAAATGGTAGATTACTAGTGGAGAAGGGAGAAAAAGTGAGCAGATGGAGAGAACACTTTAAGTAATTGTTGAACATAGAGGATGGAAGTAATGTGAGTATAAGTGGCTGGGGAATGGCTGGGAGAAGGAGGGAGGTGAGAAGACAGGAAGAAATCAGTAGGATTGAAGTTGTGGAAGCAATGAAGAAAGTTAAATTGGGGAAAGCCCCAGGAATTGATGGAGTGTGTGGTGAAATGCTGAAGTATGGGGGAGAGATAGTAGTAGAATGGATGTGGAAAATGTGCAGATTGGCCTGGGAGGAAGGTAGAGTCCCGGAGGATTGGAAGTCAGGTATAATTATTCCCTTGTACAAAGGAAAAGGGGAAAAAGAAGTGTGTGGTAATCATAGGGGCATTTGTCTTCTTAGTATAATAGGAAAAGTGTAGGGTAGGATACTTATTGACAGAGTTAGAGAAAGAACAGAGGAATTAGTTGAAGAAGAACAGGGAGGCTTTAGGAAGGGAAGAGGTTGTGTAGATCAGATATTCATTCTTAGATCTTTAGTTTCTAGAGAAGGAAAAGAAGTTGTATGTGGCTTTCATGGATTTGGAGAAAGCATATGACAGGGTGGATAGACAAGGATTGTGGAAAGTATTAAGAATATATGGAGTACATGGGAAGTTGTTGAATGCTGTGAAGAGTATGTATGATGGTGCCAAGGCTGCAGTGCGTGTGAATAGTGAACTGAATGAATTTTTCTTTTTGAAGATTGGGTTGAAACAGGGATGTGTCATGTCTCCATGGTTGTTCAATTTGTACATGGATGGGATAATAAAAGAGGTACAAGGTAGGGTAGGCTTAGTGGATGTTGGAGTAGCCCTGGTGAGAGAGGGTAGTGTTTGGAAACTCCCTGTACTGTTGTTTGCAGATGATACTGTGTTGTTGAGTGAAGACGAAGGGGAGCTGCAAGGCTTGGTGGATGAGTTTGGGAGAGTGTGTAAGAAACGGAATCTAAAGGTGAATGTAGGGAAGAGTAAAGTGATGGTATTTGAGAGAGGTGAAGTTAGTGAATGTACAGCGAGGTTGGATGGTGAGGAATTGGATGTGAGTACATTTAACCCCTAAAACGCGGATTGTCGCATTTGCGATGGTCGGCCCAAAGGACAGAACGGCGGATCGTCGCGTTTGCGATTTGAGTTAATTTTGAATAACCGCGGGGAAGCAGGCTCCAGCTGGTATTGTCTATCAGTACCGCCACCCGTGAGCTACGTTTAGCACACTTGACCTTTGTACTACTGACCTCGGTTGTTGCCAAGTATCATTTTTTTTACCCACCCACGCACCGATGCGCGGCCCTCCCTCGTCGTGCGATATGGCAACGCGCGGACGGCTCATACGTGTCAATCTGCGCCGTCATCTCACAAGCACTTTCTGCTATTGGGAAACGCTTGTTTCCCCAGTTATCACACTGTGATTTTTTCGCGCGGTTTGCCCCTGATTAGCATCAGTCCACGCGAATCTTCCACGGTGACACCATGTCCAACTCGAGCTCTTCTGAGTCTGTGCCTTCCAGCCCTCCGAAAAAGGGTTTTGTGACCTCAACCTCCTTCAAAACCTTACCAGGAACTACTAAGGGCCTGAGTGACTCTGCAATAGCCAGTGAACTATTGAAAGCCTCGATGGACTATGGCAGTGACGTCGGTGTGTGGTCAAGCCTGGCAGAGTCTGACACACAATCAGGTGCAGAGTCTGGGCCAGAAGTGACTGTTTCTGTGCCTGAAGTGAGTGTGTCAGTGCCTAGCACCTCAGCAGGGAAGGCTCCTGTGAGAAGGGGCCTTGAATATGGGAAGGGGGCAAAGAGAAAAAGGAGTGGTGACCCCAGCTCACTGCCATTGTCCCCTACGCCACGTCACGCCACCGCCAGCCCGCCACGTACTCCCAGCCCCATTCTCTCGTCCTCCTATTCTGCTGCCCTGTCTCCTGAGTCGTCTGAGTCGCCTTCACCACCTCGAAAGGGAAGTAGACGTTCTACTTTACGTACTAGAGGTTTTCGTAGGCCAAGTGTTCGTGTTGGTAGAGCTAGAACTTTGTCCCCTAGTGTAAGGCTAGCTCGTAAGGAAACTCGCACTAGGCAACTCGGCAGTCACGCCACCGCGAGTGACCTTGAACCCTCAGATAATGTCCCCACCACCACCACCACCATTACACCAACACGACCTAGGATAGCCTCTGCCTCACGTACTGTCTCACCGCCTGCCTCACCCACTCCCACACGACCTGCCTCACCCCCCGCCGCCCCCAGCACCTCCCAGCCTAGGCAGGGCACTCTGCATGCCTTCGTGTGGTCAGAGGGATCAGATTTTGTGCCGGAGGATCTGCCATTTGATGACAGTGGGTGTGGAGTTCAGGCTGACTTCCCTGTTGACGAGGATGGTAAATGCTTGGACTACCTGTTGGCCTTCCTTGACAACGAGGTAATGGAGCAGATTTGTACCGAGACAAACAGGTACGAGGGGGAATCTGCTGCAGTTCGCGAAGGAGAAGGTGAGGCAGCCACGCCATCCACGTCGCGGATGGCAGCATGGGTGCCTCTAACGATCAGGGAACTTTTTGTATTTATTGGGTTGATGTTACTGATGCCCCACAATTGGAAACACAAGCTGGAAGAATACTGGAGTTCCGACGATCTGTGCCCAACACCAATTTTCAATAAATACATGAGTCGCGATCGTTTTAGGCAGCTCATGACTTACCTTCA
Source organism: Coenobita brevimanus (assembly GCF_032717465.1). Taxonomy (NCBI): domain Eukaryota; kingdom Metazoa; phylum Arthropoda; class Malacostraca; order Decapoda; family Coenobitidae; genus Coenobita; species Coenobita brevimanus. The sequence goes on from NC_137018.1 coordinate 38,593,901, forward strand.
CTTCGCGAACAATGATGAGCCTTCCCAAACTGACCCATTATGGAAAGTGAGGGGAATCCTGAACTTGATCAAGGATAAGTTTACGAGGTTCCTGTTCCCTTTCAAGAAAGTGGTGATTGACGAGTCCTTGGTTTTGTTCAGGGGCCGTCTTCGGTTTGTGCAGTACATTCCAAGCAAACGGCACCGCTTTGGAATCAAGTTTTTCGTGCTTTGCGACTGCAAGACGGGGTTCATCTTAGACTTCGTCATTTACACCGCCAGCAATGTCGATTTGGACAAGACTGACCCCCTTGGATTCTCTGGTTCTGTGGTGAAAGTGCTTTTGGAAAAGTACTTTGGCGAGAATCATGTCCTGTGTACGGACAATTACTATACAGCTCCTAAATTCGCCAAGTACCTTTCTGAACACGGCGTCGGATCCTGTGGCACTGTCAGAAGCAATAGGGCACACTACCCTGCCTTCCCCGAGGCTGAAAAGTCAAAGCGGGGAGACGTGCACCTGAAGAAATCTGACAAGATGCTTGCGATCAGGTGGCATGATAAGAGAGTCGTGAATATGCTCACCACAGTACACAAGGGGGAAATGCTGGCAACAGGGAAGGTCGACAGAAGGACTGGCGAGCCTGTGATGAAGCCTGATGCTGTCATTGACTACAACATCAATATGCGGCTGGTGGACAAGTCTGATATGATGATCGGAGAGATTGACTGCCTGAGGAAAAATCGTCGTTGGTACAGGAAGGTGTTCTTGCACTTGATTGATATGTGCATGTTGAACGCCTTCATCCTGTATAAAATCAAGAACAGGAAGCCAGCAAACTACTCTCTCCGAAGATTTTCCAAGACTTGTGTCTACCAGCTGCTTCAGCGTTACGGCCAGGTTCTTTCAACAGGTCCCAAACGCCACCCTCAGACACCTCCAGACCGCCTACAGTGTCAGGCCTACCTTCAGCAACACCGCCTAGAGCCACTGCCTGCCACTGCCAAGAGGGGAAAAGCACTGAGGAGATGTCATGTGTGCAGCCACACTACCAGGCAGGACAGAACCTTTAGGCGCACCTCCTTGCAGTGCAAAGAGTGCAAAGTTCCCCTCTGTGCTTACCCGTGTTTCTTTGACTACCACAGCCTAAGTAGATTTTGAAAATAAGGGTAAGATTCTTTGAAATAATACTGAGAGTGACAGTGATACTAGTGTTTAGTTTTCTTTTACGTGCTGACAGTGACAGCCTGATGAGTGTAAATTAGTGTATGTACTTGTAAAAGCACTGACAGTGACAGTGTTTTTTGGTGTAAATAATTGTACATAGTAATAATATAAGTATTGCGAGTGACAGTCACTCCAGTGTAAGAAGATGAAAGCATATGTTCCTATTCTATGTTCTGACAGTGACAGTTTGTTGTGTAGAAAATATTATTTTTATAACAAGGGACAGTGACACTGATGAATAAGGCAAAAAACGGACAGCTACAGTGAAAGTGAGCGATAGAAATGAAGTGCGAGTGGCCGACCGGAGCGAGAATAAAGTGCCTGCCGTAAGGCTGAATAAACTCGCGCCGCGGTGGTCTTCCTCAGTCCCGATCCACAATACTGGCAGTGACAGTGATTTTTATGGCCGTAATAGTGACAAGCGAACGTTTGCAAAGTACTATGATGGAAAATAATGTAGTATACGTGTTTTTTGCCGTGAAAAGGCAAATGTGACAATAGTGACTGGAAGATCGCCACCGCGCTGCATGTCGGCCGTGCGCTCCGTTCATTTTAGCCTTATTTTCAGTGCTTATTGTACAAATACGGATTCCAAACAACCTGTACGTTGTTGTATAAAGTGTACCGTGACAGATTGAGGCTGTGGTAGAAAGAAAACCGGGTTTCTGGAGGTGTGAAAGTGAAGACTTTGTTACCCAACTTTGCAAGTCTGTACAAGTCCTTTGGTAGTCCACGAAGGCTCAACATGTGTCTCAGGAGAAAGCTGAATGTAAGTACTATTTGCCATAAAAATTTTAATGCTCTAGGGTTAATCTATGATTTTTGGCAAATATTTTCCCACAGGTACTCAGACCCCGCTACAACCCCGCCACAGCGGGGGGGTCGGGCGTACACAGCCGCGTTTTAGGGGTTAAGTACTTGGGTAGTGTGATGAGTAAGGATGGAGGTTTGGAGGGTGAAGTGCTTGAAAGGGTACAGCAGAGAAGAAAGGTTGCTGGTTCTTTGAAAGCAGTGATAAGAAACAGGGAAGTGAGCATGGAAGTGAAAAAGTTACTACATGACAGTATTGTGATACCAACTCTAACGTGCGGAAGTGAAGCTTGGACATTGTTGGAAGGACACAAGTCAAGAGTGAGAGCAGTGGAAATGAGTTATTTAAGAGGAGCCTGTGGAGTCACGTGGAGAGACAGGCTGACGAATGAGGATATAAAGGAGCGTTGTGGTGTGGATGTGGATGTGATAGGAAGCGTTATGAGGAACACACTGAGGTGGTTTGGCCATGTGGAGAGGATGGAGGGTGAAAGACTGACGAAGAGAGTGTATGTGAGTGAGGTGGAGGGGGGAAGAGGGAGGGGGAGGCCGAGGATGAGATGGAGGGACGGGGTGGAGAGGTATATGAGAGAGGGGGGTGTGAGTTGGGAGCAGGGCAGTGAAATGGCGGGGGACAGGGCGACTTGGAGGCAATTTGTTTGTGGCCACCCCAAACGGGATTGAGGCGTCTGGCAATAGATAGACAGATAGATAGACCAGTACGTCGATGGGTCAGGAAATGCAAAATATTGCAACGTACCCATACATCGACGGGACGTCTCGGGTTAAATGAAAGACAGTTTGGGTTTTGAAAAGACATATCAACAATTAATGCATGTTAAATAGTAGAAGAAACTATTCATGCCTATTCAGCAACCAGAGGTCCATCCATCTATCCATCATCAAGTCCAACGTTGCCCTAGGAGGAGCATAGGAACCCAGGGTTAGGCAAGTTGGTCCTGACATTTAAGATGAGAGTGACCAGCCTCACTCATCCCAGAGTGGCATTACATGAGGAGTAAACCCCAATCACCCCTTGGATATAAACGTTCACCGGCTTAATCCAATTGGAGCACCATAATTACCTACTAAACCAGCAGGCTCCAAAATTTGGTTATATAGTTACCACCCTCCCGGTGGCTGAATTGGTAGAGAGGCGGCCTGCAGTCCTAACGGACCCAGCATTGAATCCCGACTGGGGCAGGGAACAGTTTAAGGATTTGAATTTCCTAAAATCAGACTTTCCTGATCTACCATATGACCCGCCGACATGTCACAAAAATACCCCCGCTAATACCAGTACACTAGTCCTGTATGAGACAGCCCTAGCATGTATTCAATATGGATGGTGAGTGTTAGCGCCAAGGTGGTGACATGTGGAGGTGTAGGAGGACTACTGGGCCTTGGGATAGGTCACTGCCCCCGAGAAATAGGCCCTGAAGCCTTTGCCCAGAGTCGGACACACACACACACACACACACACACACACACACAAAACTAGAAAATGGTTTCCTGGTATTACCATCTGGCTTGTCACTCAGTGTAGAGTCACACACAAACAGAAGGAAGAGGAAAGAATGGAGGAAAGATAGACAGGGGAGGGAGTGTAACCATCTGGCTTGTCACTCAGTGTAGAGTCACACACAAGCAGAAGGAAGAGGAAAGATAGACAGGGGAGGAAGTGTAACCATCTGGCTTGTCACTCAGTGTAGAGTCACACACAAGCAGAAGGAAGAGGAAAGAATGGAGAAAAGATAGACAGGGGAGGGAGTGTAACCATCTGGCTTGTCGCTCAGTGTAGAGTCACACACAAGCAGAAGGAAGAGGAAAGAATGGAGGAAAGATAGACAGGGGAGGGAGTGTAAAGTCACCCGTAGGCAGAAGAATGAGGAAAGAATAAAGGAAAGAAAGACAGACGAGGATGGAAGGAAAGAAAGATGGAGGAGAGGAAAGGGCAGACACCCGAGAGCAGCATTACATCGACTGAGTGGATGGTGAACGCCCCCACCTACCACTTAGTTATGGGTATTTTAATATTTATTGATCTGTGTAAACCATTTCACAGGGTTAACCATTTTGTTTTAAGTAGAAAATTATTAGATTAAAATATTGCATCAAATCTAATTTCTATGTATTTTGCGTTTGTCCAGCCGACTCCGCTCTTTCTTTACCCCTGCACAATTGTTGACTCTATACAGGGGTTTTATCCGCCCCTGTGTGGAGTACAACTCTCATGTGTGGGGAGGCTCCCCACATACATCCCTGCTCAATAGGGTGGAGTCAAAGGCTTTTCGTCTCATTAACTCTCCTCCTCTTACTGACTCCCTTCAACCTCTGTCTCTTCGCCGCACTGTTGCATCTTTATCTCTTTTCTGTCGCTACTCTAATGGTCACTGCTCCTCTGAACTGTCTGCTTGCATTCCTCCACCTCTACGACGGGCGCATAGCACCCGTTTGGCAGCAAACTCTCATCCCTTTTCTGTCCAACTCTCTAATGCAAAAGTTAACCGTTACTCCCAGTCTTTCATTTATGCAACAGGTCAGCTCTGGAACTGTCTCCCTCTGTCTGTATTTCCTGCTGCCTATCATCTCCAGTCTTTCAAACGCAGTGTGTCCAGGCATCTCAAAATGATCGGATCTTGAATTTGGCTCTCTATTGTATTTTGTTTTTCTCTTTGAGGGAACTGTTACTGCGGGCTCATGGCCTTTGGTTCCTTCTTCCTTGCATAAAAAAAAAAAAAAAAAATCTTCAAAATCAGATGGCAAATACCAAGTGGCATGATGCCTGGGGCAAATACAATTGTATGGAATATGGTGTAAGAGGTGGGGTGTCCTGTCTCCATTTTTAAAATATTTGTTATACAATACCCTCGCGTCCAACATGCATTTGTCCAGCACGATTCGCGCCCAGCACAGAGAGCAAAAAATTAGTATGATTTAATACAATTTAATTACTGTAACACGGGTGTGTTAGCATAACATGGACGAAGCTCCGAGAAGTGGGCGAAATCCGCAGAGTTTGCCTCTAGCACGATCACCCCCGGTCCAACACGGTCATACTGGATGTTCCCGTGACGCTGACAGCCAATCAAGACTTCCGATCAAGTAGTCTCCCCCGCCCGCTATTGTGACGTGATCGTGATGTCGCCCAATTAAAAGCGCTTCTGCTCTCACTTGATGTTTAGTTTAAATTTCTCCCACCACAGCGCCACTCAGTCACATAAGTCACATTGGACGGTGCTTTTTCCTCGCTGCATTTTCTGCTCTTGCTACTGCATTTTACCCTGCTCACGATGCCTAGGAAGCCTTCTGAGAACCCCAAGAAGCGGCGGCACCTCCCTCAGGCCACCAAGCTAGAAATCATCGAGAGGAAGAAGAAAGGGGAGAGGAATGTGGACATCGCCAAGGCCTACAGCGTGAATGAAGCCAGCGTGAGGACCATAATAAAAAAGCAAGTCAAGGTCCTGGCGGCAGTGAAGGCCTACAGAGGCAGGCCACTTGACTCCAGGGCAGGCCTACTGACCCAGCAATCATCATAATGGAGCGGTACCTCAGTATGTACGTACAGAGGAAGAAGGCAGAAGGTGTTCCTGTAGATCCTAAAAGGTTAGTTATCATTCATAGTACAGTACCATTTATTATACAGTACTTGCAGTAGTATCAATATATGTATAGGTATATGGTAGGTATTTAGGGTAACTTTTCCTAGGGTTGCTGACATAATTCAATTTTCCCCATAAGCTCTGTTGTTTGTCCAACGCGTTTTTGGTCCAACCCGGGACCCGCGCATGACAGTATTACCGTGTTGGACGCGAGGGTACTGTACATTGATTATCGTATCAGATATTAATAATGATGATGATGGTTGACATTTGGGTATAACTAGAGTACGGTAAATATTTTAGTGTATGCTGATGACATACCGTAGTGCTTTGCCTAGATTCATTATTTATCGTGAATAATTTTGTATAAAAGGTTTTGCAATAATACAGATGCACTGAAGCTAAAGATTTATAAGGATAAAGAAATTACCTGATTTATATTGTTGTCGCATCTTTTATAAAGGCTCCAGCTTGATTATATGCATCAGCCTTGGTCACCTAATGGTGGGTCTCCACACAGCCTAGTCTTTGGCTGCTTCCCTATTCAGTCCCTTATCCTTGAGGTCACACTCTGTGACCTTGTCCAAGGTCTTTTTCGGTCTGCTTCTTGCAGCCCTACCCCAGTTGTTCACACTTCTCACCTTCTACACCCAGTTATCACCCTCCATCCGCTTAGCTTGGCCATATCATCTCACTCTACCCTTCATCATTATTATACAAATATATTCCAGTTACATCCTTCCTCTCAATTCTTCCATCATAATCATAGCCCCCCCACCCCTAGGCCTCACTGTCAAGGACACACTACAAATCCATGTAATCATTGTCATTTCTGCACTTGTGAACAAATGAATATCCTCTTCAGTTAGTGCCCAGGCCTCACTACCATACAGCATTACACTCCAAACATGCTGCATACAAAGATCCCAAGATCACTTAACACGAGGTAGAGCCCTCTCAGTGTCAGGAGAGGCATCAGCTACCCAAATGTCCTCCAACCACACCTTACCCTGTCTCCAGCACATTCCATGTCCCCCAGATTTTTTTCTTTTTTTAATGTGAGGAAGAAGGAACCAAAGACCACAAGCCAGCAATGACTGTTCCTTCCAAGAGAAAAACAAAATACAAGAGAGAGCCAAATTCAAGATCCGATCATTTTGAGATGCCTGAACACACTGCATTTGGAAGACTGGATATCATAGGAAGCAGGAAATACAGACAGAGGGAGACAGTTCCAGAGTTGACCTGTTGCATAAATGAAGGACTTTGAGTAACGGTTAAGTCCTGCATTAGAGACTTGTACAGGAAAAGGATGAGAATTTGCTGTGAGACGGTGCTACGCCCCCGTCGTAGAGGTGGAGGAATGCAGGCAGACAGTTCAGAGGAGCAATGACCATTGCAGTAGCAATAGAAAAGAGATAAAGATGCAACAGTGCGGCAATGAGACAGAAGTTGAAGGGAGTCAGTAAGAGGGGGAGAGTTAATGAGACAAAAAGCCTTTGAGTCCACCCTGTTGAGAAGAGCTGTATGTGGGGAACCTCCCCACACATGAGAGTTGTACTCCACACAGGGGCGGATAAAACCCATGTGTAGAGTCAACAGTTGTGCAGGGGTAAAAAACGAACGGAGTCGGTTTAGCACACCTAATCCCTTAGAAACATATTTTACAAGAGATGTAATATGATCTTTCCAAGGTAAGTCCCGAGTAAATGAAACCCCAAGCATGTTCAAGGATGATCCAGGATTAAGCTGAATATTATTAAACATTAGTGGGTATACCTGTGGAAGATTTTGTCAGGTTGATAGGTGTAAGAAATGAGTCTTTGATGCATTAAAAACAACAAGATTATTTTTACCCCAGTCAGAGATAGTAGCTAAATCAGACATTAGGTGTGTCATAGCCTCATCCATTGTTTGTGAAGTTACTGCTGAGATGGGTGTTGCGGGAACCGAATGGAAAGGTGAAGGGTGGCGTCATCAGTGTATGAGTTGAAAGAGTTAGATGTACAGCTTAGAAGGTCATTGATGAATAAAAGGAAGAGAGTTGGTGATAGGACAGAGCCCTGAGGAACACCACTGTTGATAGATCTAGGAGAAGAACGATGGCCGTCTACAACAGCAGCTATGGATTGATCAGAAAGGAAGCTAGAGATGAAGGCACAGATAAAAGGATAGAAACTGTAAGAGGGCAGTTTGGAAATTAAGGATTTATGCCAGACTCGATCGAAAGCCTTTGAGATGTCAAGTGCAATGGGAAAGCTTTCGCCAAAGTCTTGAAAGGAGGATGACCAGGAGTCTGAAAGGTAGGTGAGAAGATCACCAGTGGAGCGTCCCTGATGGAACCCATACTAACGATCAGAAAGAAGGTTGTAATAGGAAAGATGCTTTAAAATTTTTCTATTAAGAATTGACTCGAAAACTTTTGAGACACTGGATGTTAAAGCAATTGAACGATAGTTAGAGGGTTGGGAATGGTCACCCTTCTTTGGGACTGGCTGAATGAGAGCAAACTTCCAGCAAGAAGGAAAGGTACAAGTTGAATAAAGCAAAAGAGTTTACCTAGGCAGGGTGTAGCACAGAAGCTCAGTTCTTGAGAACAACAAGAGGGACTCCGTCAGGCCCATATGCCTTGATAGTATTGAGGCTTGTGATGGCAGAAAATACATCAGCTGAAGAAATTTTAATGTCAGCCATGAGGAAGTCAGAGGGGGGAAGTGATCGAGGGACAGCACCGGAATCATCTAAGGTGGAATTGGAGAAGAAAGTCTGAGCAAAGAGATCTGCTTTATCAGTAGAAGAAATAGCTACAGAACCATCAGAGTAGAAAAGAGGAGGGAAGGACGATGAAGTGAAGTTGTTAGAAAGGTTTTTGGCAAGGTGCCAGAAGGAGCAGGAAGAATTTGAGTTGGGGAGTTCAGAGCATTTAGTATGGATGAAATTATTTTTAGCAGAGTGAAGAACAGACTTAGCATGATTCTGGGCAGAAACATATAAAAGATATGATTCAGGGGTGGGTTGGCTCCAGTACCTTTTATAGGCCCTCTCCTTGTTGCGGACAGCATTAGAACAAGCGTGATTAAACCAAGGTTTTCTTGCATTAGTCAAAGGATATGATAAAGGAGTGTATGCTTCCATGCCCAAGAGAATAACCTGTGTAATGCACAAGGCACACTGAGATGGCTCCCAGCCATGGAAGCAATAATCATTCCAGGGAAAATCAAAGAAGTACTGCCTGAGGGCCTCCCAATCCGCAGCTCCAAAGTGCCACAGATGACGTTTCTTTGGAGGGTCCACAGGCCGTACTGGAGCAATAGGACAGGTTAAGGTGATAAGGTTGTGATCGGAGGAGCCCAACGGAGAGGAAAGATTAACAGTGTAAGCAGTAGGAGTAGTTGTAAGGAAGAGGTCAAGTTTGTTGGAGCTCTCTCCAAGGCGGTCAGGGATATGTGTAGGGTGCTGTACAAGCTACTGTAGTCATTCAGAATAGAAAAGGTGTAGGCTTGTTCACCAGGTGGATCAGTTAAAGGAGAGGAGAGCCAAAGGTGGTGGTGAACATTGAAATCTAGAATGTAGATTTCAGAGAGAGGAGAAGTGGATAGAATGTGTTCTATCGTAGAAGTAAGATAGTCGAAGAATTTTTGATAGTCAGAAGAATTAGGGGATAAGTATACAGCGCAGATATATTTAGTCAGAGAATGACAGGAAAGCCGAAGCCAGAGTGTAGAGAATTCAGAAGAATCAAGTTCAGGAACATGAGAGCAAGATAAGTCTTTGCATTTATATACACAACAGCCACCTTTGGCTTTGAAATGAGTATAGAGAAAGTAGGAGGATACTGAAAGTGTTTGCTATCAGTTGCCTCAAACAACTGAGTCTCAGTTAGGAAAAGAAGGTGAGGTTTAGAGGAGGAGAGGTGGTGCTGAACAGAGCAAAAGTTAGAGGAAAGGCCACGAATGTTGCAGAAATGAAGAAGTGAGTCAGACAGTGGTTCCAGGCACCTCGAGTCGTTACCGGGAGAGGGGCAGAAGGTGGAGGCATTTATGGTCCCCCCTCCCGGGGACTCCGAGGCTAGGTATTTCAAAGCCATGATTTCTTTTTTAATTTTTGAGAAGGAAGTGTAGTGTGTACTGTGCATGTAGTTTGGTGTTGGTAGAGAAACTTGTATTGGAGATAACAGAACTCTTCCACACATTCAAGAGACTCTCCAGCAAGTTTAGACATTTTGTGCTTGACAGTCTCTACATGCTGTCACTGACATACTGCAAACTCAAAATCAGCATTATTTTGCAGTTGACCTCAAATACCACTACATCTGTTATCCACCAGATTATCACAGACTCTATACAGAATTGTGGCAAACTGCGCATAACCACACTCCCTCTGCTTTGACAGTACTTCCACCAGCCCAGGATATCATCACTTGTTTTATCCACACTTACTCTCAAACCCTTGTGCCTTATTTCATGCTTCATTCCCTAAATCTTTTCTCTCCCCCCTTTTCATTCTTGCAAACAACACCAAGTCATCAACATACAGCCTTTCCTTTGGGAGTCTATTTCTTAAGTCATCTGAGAGAGCTTCAGGGACCATGACAAACAATAAGGGGCTCAAGACTGACCCCTGATGAACGGCAGCATTCACAGAAAACTCATCACTCAAATCTCCATTCACTCTCACATAATAGCCATGGCCTTTCCAATCAGCCACTCCTTGATTGCAAGCTTTCTCATTGCCCACTTCACAACCTCCCTAGGGACTCTGTCAAAGGCCTTCTGCAAATCAACAGAAACAAACTACAGATCTCTCATCTTACCCTTATATTTTTCTTGAAGTTGTCAGACAATGAATATGACATCATTATAGCATCATTAGCTGGCATAAACCCGAACTGCTTCTCCTTAATACTGTATTCACTCATTTTCTAATCATATATTTTAGAACTCTACCTTCATTATTTGGTCCAAAAGTTTTATGTCTATAATTTCTACCTTACAGGGCATCACCCACCCCCATGTACACATTTAAGCCATGTACACACTGAGATACAAAGTCTAGAGACAGTCGAGTGACTATGTATCTCGACTGTTGCGAGACAATCCAGATACAGACGGGCGACAGTCCAGAGACACACTGGAGACAAGGCAACTTTGTCTCTGGATTGTCTAGAGACTGTTGCGAGACAGTCGCTAGACATTTCTGTTACTTTCTCGCTGGACTGTTGCTAGACAATTGGGAGACAGTCCAACAACTTTATAGAGCATCCGTGATTGAACCATCCACCTCGTGAATTTTGAAATACAGTAATCACTCCAATATCCGGATCAATAGAGCCATTGGTAGGTTCGGATATTGGTTTTGTCCGGATATTGGGCCCCAGCTTATGGACTTGTACTTACGGACCCTAACACAGAGAAACACCTATACAACTCCCTCCGGACATGCATAGCACCTTTTTAACACCCAAATCACACCAATAAGGCACATAAATGACTGAAATAAATGCAATAGACACATAAAATGTGGGTTTAGAAGTATGTTCATACATTAATAAACATTCTGGTACTTATGGACTCTAACCGAACCTAACCGAACCTAACCGAACTCTGAAAAACACATTCCTACTGCACATGCATGAGGTAAGTTTAGTATGGAAAGAAGTACAGTATGACACTTTCTGGTAAGTATAGTATGGGAAAAAATACAATATGAAACAATCTGGTAAATATAGTATGGAAAATAGTACAACATGAAACATTTTGGCTACTTACAGCAAGTCCCTGGCCACCTCGATGAATAACCGCCTCCTCTCGGACTCTGACAGTAAGAACGATTTCCTGAAGCACTTGCACTACACTCTTCCTGAAGTCTTGCACTGAACTTAGTCACTAACACACAGAAGTCCGTTCTTTTCACAGTGTTCACTTTAGTCCAAATAATGTTCCATTAAATTTAAGTGTTGCACATTAACTTTCCCCAAGTTTTTTTAAGTTTCCAAAGCCAAAACAAAGAAGGTTAGTTACGTTAAATTTCTTTTCTACTTAGTCTTTTCTCCCAACTTGAAAACCTTAACACAACACACCGTTTTTTTCACTGCACAACACTCAAAATTCCCGTGTGGTCTAGTGGAGAAGTTCTTGCTGTTTATTCACTGTCAGAGCCCGAGAGTATCACTGGCAGGCGTCCAAGGGGTGCATCGGTGGGTAGTGGTGATGGCGGACCGACTACAGAAGACTCTGAAGACAGCCGCAAACTCACGTCGAGCGGTGACTCCACTGTAGCTGATGTGCTGGGCTGTGGCTCGGAGCATGAGGGCCTGTCTTGGGGAGGCAACGGAGTGGAACCAGGGCTTGGCACAGCGGGGGTCACGGGCCTGAAAAAACTGTCAATCGTTGACTGACGCAAGGACCGACGATTCTGGCGATTGATGATGCGCTGCCGGAAAGCACGCACTTCCTCCACGAGTCCCAAGGGCCCCATCTCCCTGTCGCAGTCCGGGTGTTCCAGGTAGTCTAGGACGAACTCTAGATGTTCCCGGAGTGCGCTCAGCTTGGGGATGGCTGGAGTAGTGTCCTGCTGGGCGGAGTCTGCATCATCATCGCCTTCGTCGTCGGAATCTTCAAGTTCGGGACTGACACCAGCAACCGAAGACGCGATCTCGATACCAGACAACGTCTGATACCCAGGATCGCCCTCGTCGTCGTCCAACCACTCACGAACATCGTCCACATCAACATCGTCGCCGTGCGTACGTAGCCGTGCATGGAAGTCATCCACGTCAAACCCTAGGAAATCGTACTCCACATCTGTTCCGAGAAGCAGACGAGACCAACCATTTTCAAGAGTTTTCACAGGGACTTCCTTCCATGCACTAGCCCAGTTCTACAGCGCAGACTTGATGTTGTAGCGGCGAAGGTTTTCCAAAGTCCGCTTGCCTCGAGTGTCACGTCCTTCCCTGCGCTCGTCCTCGTCCTCGAGAACCACCATCACCTCTTCCAGGAACTTCCGACGGTACAGGCGCTTTGTTGCCACGATCACTCCTTGGTCCATTGGTTGAATGAGAGCAGTCGTATTAGGTGGCAGAAACATGCACCTAATACGGCCATTCTCAGCAACCAAGTCCTTGTCGCACGGGTGGGCAGGTGCATTGTCGAGGAGAAGGAGAGCCTTTACCTGGTCGCGAGGAATTCCCAGTGTCTTCATCTGGTAATGTATGACCTCCTTGACGAAGTGATGGTGAAACCAGTCTTTGAAAATCACAGCTGTGAACCATGCTTTCAAAGAATGGTACCATACGACAGGAAGGACATCCATCACCCCACGAAGGCACCGAGGCTGCTTTGCACGGCCAACAATAACGGGCTTAAGCCGGTGCATGCCGTTAGCATTGGCACAACACAAAGCAGATATCCGTTCCTTAGAAAGCTTGCGGCCAGGTACACGCTTCTCCGTCTCATCGGCGAGAGTGTTCGTTGGCACCGAGCGATAGAATAGGCCAGTTTCGTCAGCGTTATAGACTTGACCGAGAGTGAGGCCCTCCCTGTCGATCAAGCCTTTCACCTTGTGCCGAAACTCGTCCACTCCATCCTCGTTAGCGTCCAATGCTTCGCCATGTGCTTTACGGTTAGTAAGGCCATGTCGCAACTTGAACGCGAAGAGCCAACCCTCGGATGCCTTGAAGTCTAGGGCGTCGTGAAGCCTTGCAAACTTCTCAGCAGCAGCCTTCAGCTCCGTTCCACGTACCATCACACCAGCTGCACGTTGCTGTCGATACCAAATCAACGTGGAGCGGTCGATCTCTGCATACTTGGGGGTAAACATAACCTTCCTCTCCACGTTGCGTTTGCTTCTCGACGAGAAGTCAGCCGTGTACTGCATGAGCTTGTCTCGGGAACGCTTGATATCAAACAAAGTCGACCGGGCCAGGTTGAACTCGCGAGAATGCGAGAGGAAGACCAACCCGCATCAACCTTCTCCAATATCTCCCGTTTCTTCTCCAGAGTCAACACCACTCTCTTCCTTTTCTCAGGAGGCGGGGCCATCATCACACACACTAAGAGTAGGGCAGAGAGCAGCAGGAGGCCTTGCAGCAAGTACGGCACCACCACAAAAGCGAGCACGTGGGCAGCCATGGCGAAGAGCGTAGGTCTTGTCGCGGTGAGAGACAGGCGGGAAGTGGGGAGGATGCAGCGGCGCTCTATCGGACGTCGGAGGAATGACGAACCAAAACAATGCTCTCACGCGGCGCGCGCGGCAAGTTCAAATTATGGACGGCAAAAAATCGATTTTTTTCCAATTTTTTTGGATTTTCGGACCATTTTGGGAATGTTTGATCCCAGGACGATAAGGTTCGGTTAGTGGGGATGTTCGGATATTGGGCGTCCGGATATTAGAGGGATTACTGTACTGTATCAGTTTACAACGAACATTTGTCATATTACACTCAAGAAGTGATATTCCAGTCACAGGCAAAATGTACTGTACATGTGAAGATATACTTTTATGGACGAGTAAATATATATATATATATATATATATATATATATATATATATACAGTAAACCCTCATTGTACAATGCCTCATTGTACGATATTTCGCTTATACAATGTCAAAATTTTAGTGCCCCATGCCCACTATACAATGGGAACGATTTGCAACAACGATGGATCATCCGTGGCTCAGTAAACAGCGAATGTGCAAATGCAACAAAAACGTCCTCACACTGTCGGCATTAGACCACACACACTTGTCCACCGGTCCAGCCTGATTAGCAAGCCCTGCCCAGCCAGCCAGCCCTGCCCAGCCAGGCAGTTCTGACATTGATGAGTGAGGGCTGTGAGTCCCTGTGACTGTTAGGCCAAGTAGGGACAATTCGCCGTCAGGACGATTCCCCATCATTTATTTACGTATCAGTTTATTTAGCAAGTACACTAGTTTTTGAATTATGTAAGTTATAAAAGTGATGGTGGTTTATTGTTTATATAGTAAATGTAAAATATGGCATCAAATCATGGGCATTAAATGAAAAATAATAATATATTGAAACGTGAATCAGCTGATTTATGATCGATCCTTCATCTTAGCATAAGGCTACATACAAGACATTGGCATTTATATAAATGCCTAATTACCTTAAGTGAACGATCGACATACTTTGGAATTATACAAATAATCTTCATGTTACGTCTATATAAATGTTTCGGGATATTTCGCCATCAAGTCAATTCGCCTTCACAACAATAACAAGACAATTCGCCATCGGGACTTTTCATCATCAGGATGATTCCCCGTCGTTTATATTCATATCAGTTTATTTAGGAAGAACACTAGTTTTTTAGTACTGTACTTGTACCTCTTCAAAGTCGTTTTAAAATATACCCAGGATGTTGTAGTACCAATGGTAATTAATGAAAACAGCTGTGGGTGATGCTAGAACATAATTCAAAGTCAACTACAGCAAGGTAGAAACAAGTTATTGTCTAAAAGTGCAGCTTACAAATGATATCCAAAGCCAATGCTATTGAATGAAAATAGACTTTGATAGATCCCCCTGAGAATTAGTTATTAAAGTATCAGTTAATCAGTAATAAGTATGTTTATAGAATGACGGGGAATTGTCCTGACGGGGAACGTCCATATTATGACGACGAATTGTCGACTTCATGGCGAATTGTCTAGGAACCACATAAACAACCGTTGCTTGCTTCAGTAAAGGTAAGATCTACTGTATACTGTAGTTTTCATGCTTTTTTCTCTTTATTCACTATTAATGTGTTACTTTAAATGTTTAAACATAAGGATATTTCATGTATGTTAGTGCTAAGGTGTGTGTATGTGAGAGTTTAGGCACGTCTGGGAACGTATCCCCATTGACTCCATGTTATAATGGGATTGCTATACGATGGATTGCTTTACGATGGGGTTTTCAGGAATGGAACCCCATCGTATAATGAGGGTTTACTGTATATATATGTTCCGTATATACCGGTATCTATACAGTAATCTCTCCACTATCCAATGTAATAGAGCCAAAGGCATGTCCAGAAAGTGGTCCTGTCTGGATAGTGGGCCCCAGCCTCCTGGACTTGTACTTATGGACCCTAACTCAGAAAAACACCTATACAACTCCCTCTGGACATGCATAGCATCTATTTAAGACCCAAATCACACCAATAAGGGACATAAAAGACTGAAATAAATGCAAAAGAACCAGAGAATGAGGTTTTAGAGGTGAGTTTATACAATATTTAACATTCTGGGTACTTACAACAAGTCTCTGGCTCCTGGACTGGTAGTTATGGACCCTAACCTAGTCTAACTCAGAAAAACACCTCCCTACTGCACATGTATAGCACCTAAGACCCTATTCACACCAATAAGGGACATAAAAGAGTGAAATGAGGTTTTAGAAGTAAGTATGGAAAATACAGTACAATATGAAACATTCTGGGTACTTACAACAATTCCCTGGCTCCTGGACTGGTACTTATGGACCCTAACCCAGCCTAATTTTGAAAGCCACCTAAATAACTCCCTACCGGACATGCATAGCACATATTTAAGCCTATTTATGACCCTATTCACACCAATAATGTACATAAAGCTTGAAATAAAAAGGAACCAAAGAATGAGGAATTAGAAGTGACTGTACCTTATCCAGGGTAATTACAGCACGTTTGTGGCTGCCTTCTGTAAGGTTTTGGCAGTGGTGAAAATGCTCTTGAAGCACATACAGTAATCCAGTGCTGTGCTGCATTTACAGTAATTCTTTGCACTGTGAGTTATAGCTGTTTAACACTGCACATTGTTAATTGCACCAGGCCAGTTTCAACCGCCATTTGTACTCCACAGCTAATCCTTTGGACTCTAAATTCTAATTTCTTAACACTGCACAACATTGTAAATTCCCGTGTGGTCAAGTGGTGAGGTATTGCAGTTTATTGACTGTTTATTCACGAAAAAATGTGCACGTGTGGCTTCCATTATGATACGCTATATCCGCGATTGAAGTTAGGCAATAACTGTTTGGGTGTTGGTGAGGGGGACACAGAGTTGCCAGATCGCAATGGCCACATTACCAAACTCCTCGATTTTCATTACCAAATTTAACTTTTCATTACCAGATTCGTAAAGCTAGCATTTATTCTTCACTAATTATACATACAAGTGGAAATACATGTAATCACTCTTCGTATAATTAACAGCATGTTGGTTATTTTCATGCCGTGTACGTTAGCAGATTAATCAGAGAGAGCAAACAATCCACCATCTCCATCCTGTGTATCCTCATACATGTGAAAAATCCGTTTGGTAATGCATTACTCTGATTCATTACCAAACTAATTTTTGATGACCAAATTGGCCCACATTTGGTAATGAAAAATACCCAGTGGCAACCCTGACAGGGAAGGGGGGAGGGGGAGGAAGGAAGGGGTAAGGGTCTGTGGTGTAACAGCTCTTCGGCGCCGCGCGACAAATCCAAATTACGGGTGGGAAAAAAATCAGATTTTGGGGGGATTTTTTCTTTTTTTGGCCATTTTTGGGTTCGGAAGGTCCAGGCCCACAATGTCCGGTAAGTGGGGATGTCCGGAAAATGGGCGTCTGGATAGTACGGGGATTATTGTACAGTAATCACTGCAATATCCGACGTAATAGAGCCATTGGTAGGTCCGGATATTGGTTTTGTCCAGATATTGGGCCCCAGCTTATGGACTTGTACTTATGGACCCTAACTCAGAGAAACACCTATACAACTCCCTCTGGACATGCATAGCACCTATTTTAGACCCAAATCACACCAATAAGGCACATAAATGACTGAAATAAATGCAAAAGAAACATAAAATGAGGGTTTAGAAGTAGGTTCATACGATAATAAACATTCTGGTGACTGGCTCCTGGACTGGTACTTATGGACCCTAACCTAGCCTAACTCAGAAAAACACCTTCCTACTGCACATGCATAGCTCCTAACACCCTATTCACACCAATAAAGGACATTAAAGAGTGAAATGAGGTAAGTATAGTATGGAAAAAAGTACAGTATGAAACATTCTTATGTCCGGATAGTGGGGATGTTCGGATATTGGGCATCCGGATATTAGAGTGATTACTGTATTTCATTTCATTCATTCATCACCCAGTCCTACAGTGCCCCATGAGGAATGTAGGAGCTCGGGGCTAGGCAAGTTGGTCCTGACATTTAAGATGAGAATGACCAGCCTCACTCATCCCTGAGTGGCATTACATGAGCAATAAACCCCAACTGTCCCTTGGATATAAACGCTCACCGGCTCACTCCGATTGGAGCGCCATATTTACTCACTAAACCACCAGGCACCAAAATGTGGTTATATGGTTACCACCCAGCATAGTAAATGGTTTTAAATGGTTTCCTGGTGTACAGGAAATGTTTTGGCTTGTCACTCAGTGTAGAGTCACACACAAGCAGAAGGAAGAGGAAAGAATGAAGGAATGAAAGACAGAAGAGGGAGTGTAAAGTCACCCGTAGGCAGAAGGACGAGGAAAGAATGAAGGCAACACAGAAGAGGAAGGAAGGAAACAAGAATGGAGGGGAGGAAAGGGCAGACACCCGAGAGCAGCACTGCATCGAGTGAGTGGATGGTGAGCTCCCGCACCTACGTATATATATATTTGTCTATCTATTGCCAGACGCCTCAATCCCGTTCAGGGTGGCCACAAACAAATCGCCTCCACGTCACCCTGTCCCCCACCATTTCACCGCCCCGCTCCAAGCTCACACCTCCCTCTCTCATATTCCTCTCCAGCCCATCCCTCCATCTCATCCTCGGCCTCCCCCTCCCTCTTCCCCCCTCCTCCTCACTCACATACACTCTCTTCATCAGCCTTTCACCCTCCATTCTCTCCACATGGCCAAACCACCTCAGTGTGTTCCTCCTAACACTTCCTATCACATCCACATCCACACCACAACGCTCCTTTATATCCTCATTTGTCAGCCTGTCTCTCCATGTGACTCCACAGGCTTCTCTTAACTCATTTCCACTGCTCTCACTCTTGACTTGTGTCCTTCCAGCAACGTCCAAGCTTCACTTCCATACTTTAGAGTTGGTATCACAATACTGTCATATAGTAACTTTTTCACTTCCATGCTCACTTCCCTGCTTCTTATCACTGCTTTCAAGGAACCAGCAACCTTTCTTCCGTGCTGTACCCTTTCAAGCACTTCACCCTCCAAACTTCCATCCTTACTCATCATACTACCCAAGTACTTAAACGTACTCACATTTTCCAATTCCTCACCATCCAACCTCGCTGTACATTCACTGACTTCACCTCTCTCAAACCATCACTTTACTCTTCCCTACATTCACCTTTAGATTCCATTTCTTACACACTCTCCCAAACTCATCCACCAAGCCTTGCAGCTCTCCTTCGTCTACACTCAACGACACAGTATCATTTGCAAACAACAGTACAGGGAGTTTCCAAACATTACCCTCTCTCACCAGGACCACTCCAAGATCTACTACCCTACCTTGTACCTCTTTTATTACCCCATCCATGTACAAGTTGAACAACCATGGAGACATGACACATACCTATTTCAACCCAACCTTCAAAGAGAAAAATTCACTCAGTTCACCATCCACATGCACTGCAGCCTTAGCACCATCATACATACTGTTCTCAGCATTGAACAACTTCCCATCTGCTCCATATATTCTTAACACTTTCCACAATCCTTGTCTATCCACCCTGTCATATGCTTTCTCCAAATCCATGAAAACCGCATACAACTTCTTTCCCTTCTCTAGAAACTTTTCCACTAAAGATCTAAGAAGGAATATCTGATCTACACAACCTCTTCCCTTCCTGAAGCCTCCCTGTTCTTCTCCAACTAATTCCTCTATTCTTTCTCTAACTCTGTCAATAAGTATCCTACCATACACTTTTCCTGTTATACTAAGAAGACAGATGCCCCTATGATTACCACACACTTCTTTTTCCCCTTTTCCTTTGTACAAGGGAATGATTATACCTGACTTCCAATCCTCCGGTACTCTGCCTTCCTCCCAGGCCAATCTGCACATTTTCCACATCCATTCTACTACTATCTCTCCCCCATACTTCAGCATTTCACCACACACTCCATCAATTCCTGGGGCTTTCCCCAATTTAACTTTCTTCATTGCTTCCACAACTTCTATCCTGCTGATTCCTTCCTGTCTTCTCACCTCCCTCCTTCTCCCAGCCATTCCCCAGCCACTTATACTCGCATTTCTTCCATTCTCTATATTCAACAATTCCTTAAAGTGTTCTGTCCATCTGCTCATTTTTTCTCCCTTCTCTACTAGTAATCTACCATTTTTATCTTTCACTCCCCTGCTAACTTCACTTCCACCCTGTCTTACTCTTTTTCACCTCTTTCCAGAACATTTTCTTACAGTCCCTCCACTTCATACTCAAGTTCCTTCCAAATTCCTCATCCACTCTCATCTTATTCTCTCTTACTAACCTTTTCACCTCTCTCTTTTTTTCTACATATAACTCTCTCTTCCGCCTCTCAACTTCTTCCACGCCCCTATTTCTCATCCATTCATTGTATGCTTTCTTCTTTTGTGCCACAGCCTGTCTCACCTCTTCATTCCACCACGCTGTTCCTTGCACCCCCCCTCCGTCTTCTCTTCATCCCACACACCACATCACATGCTGCACATATTTCTTCTGTAAATATCCTGCACACACCTTTCACATCCCCCATCTGCTCCAATTCATATTTGCCCAATCGTTCCTCCACTTCTCTCTTATACTCTGCCTTTTTCTCATCCTCTTGTAACCTTTCTACTCTCCTTGCAAATACTCCTTCTTCCTGTCCTTCCCTACTTCTATTTCTCCATCCTAATTGGACCTTGACTCTGGCCACCACCAAGTAGTGGTCAGAAAATCCACTCCCCCAGCCTCTTTAAGCTCTTGCATTCATTACCCATTTTTCCATTCTTTCATCCACATACACATAATCAATCATTGCCTTCCTTTCATTTAGTTCACCACCTACCCTTCTCATCACTTGCCATGTATACCTGTGGATCATTTTGTGGCTGAAGAGGGTATTGGCTATCACCAACCCCCTCCCAGCACAAATGTCCACTAATGCACTGCCATTCTCATCTATCTATCTATCTATCTGTATGTATATATGTGTGTGTGTGTGTGTGAATAATTGCCAAAACCAATAGTGGAATCACTAAAGCTAATAACTGTCATGACTGAACCATATACCTACCCATAATTTTTCAACGATGTATGTAAAACGCTTAAATATTCCATAACTATTATCAGGACAGATCTGTATACATACAGTATAATCTTTCAACGATGATGTATTACTTTTATGCAAAATTGGAGTATATAAAAATGTTCTATAATTATTTAGGATAGGATATAAATATATGTGTGTGTGTGTGTGTGTGTGTGTGTGTTTGTGTGTGAATAATTGCCAAAACCAACAGTGGAATCACTAAAGCTAATAACTGTAATGACAGAACCATATACGTTTTCATTCATTTTTTTCATTCATTGCCAGACGCCATGTATCCCAGACGGGGTGGCCAAGGGCTTAGAGTTAATTGTTTTACAGGGAGGGGCACTAATCCTCCACCAACCCCACTTGACACGTAGGGATGCCAACAGCATCTGGTGTTCCCAGGCAGTCACCCATCCAAGTACTAACCAGACCCAACGTTGCTTAACTTCGCCATATACGTACCCATAATTTTTCAATGATGTATGTAAAATGTATAAATATACCATAATTATTATTAGGACAGACCCGTATACATACAGTATTATCTTTCAACGATGATGTATAACTTTTATGCAAAATTAGAGTATATAAATATACTCTATAATTATTTAGGATAGAACCATATACATATAATTATTCAATGTATGGTACGACTGTTATGCATAAATAATGTTAAAATATGTGAATACTGACTCCTCATAGCAGATGGCGTGCATTTTAAAATGCGAACTTAAAAAAAAAAATAAATAAATAAAAAATAAATAAATAAATAAATCCGTCATCCGTTGCCAAACCCCTCCGCACCAAGCAACTTGTATCTTGTCTCCCATATTTAGTGGGAGACAAGATACAGCCGAAATCTTGTCTCTGGACTGTCGCGTGACTGTCCAGCGACAGATTTAGACTTTCCTGAGACAGTCGCGCAACAGTCTAGTGACATTGTTGCGCGACTTTTGCTGGATAAAGTATCTCGGTGTGTACAAGACCTAGAGACAGTGTTTAGCGACTGTTGCGAGACAAATTTATATTTTTCTGAGACAGATGCGAGACAATCCAGAGACAATGTTGCGCAACTTTGTATCTTGGTGTGTACGAGGCTTTACAATCACACTCTTCAGCCTGTCATCTGGGACAACACACTCATATGTAATCATATTTAGCTATCAAATCTGTAACTAACCCCACCCGTGTATCTCCTGAAGCCTTCGGGATATCAGTAGTCAACCCAGACACACCTGCTGCCTTCCACAGCTACACCCTGCCTATTGCCTTGCTCATAGCAGCAGCATCAATCAAAAGCCAAGGACCAAACACTGGATCCGCTGACTTCAGTCCTCCCCTGTTCCAATCAAACTCCCCTTTCAGCAGCTGGTTGTAATGTTTCCTAAAGGCATCTTTAATATCCTCATTGTCCATCACTATCTTCATCACACACTGCCCACCTATGATATCCCTGTTTACCCGCTTCATCTGATTTGCCACCTTAGATACCATATTCTTCCGTTCATTGCAATTTAAGTTATCCAGTAAAAGTCTCTGAGACTCCAATTTTGCCATGTATATCTCCTTTCTAGCCCTATGTTTGACAGCCAAGTATTCCCCTCTATTACCACTCCCTTTTCCATTCGTGGAAAAATCTTTTCTCCTTAACTGCAGCTTATAGGAGTAGACTGTGGCACCAGTCGAACAGGACAGTACTCCCGAGGTAGATGAAAAGCTGGTGACGGAGAGCTGGAGCTCCTGTTTCACCAGTTCTCAGGACTTGATCCTGATCATCTCCCTTTGCTGAACATTTTCAGTGCATTCATTTACACAGAGAGTAGGCCAGCATACTCTCTTAATATTTCTACCTTCAGCTGTCAACACCACACTACATCCATGTAAGATCTGTCTATCTATCTATTGCCAGACA
The DNA here is from genome assembly GCF_032717465.1 of Coenobita brevimanus. NCBI lineage: Eukaryota > Metazoa > Arthropoda > Malacostraca > Decapoda > Coenobitidae > Coenobita > Coenobita brevimanus. Next base: position 38,616,719 of record NC_137018.1, read on the forward strand.
CCATATTCCCGTAAGGTGTGGCTTTTTGACTTTGAGTTATTTGTTTTACGGGGAGGTGCACTAACCCTCCACCAACCCACTTGTTGACATGTAGGGAGCACATGTGGTTTGGTTATATGGTTACCACCCAGCATTGTAAATGGTTTCTTGGCTTACAGGAAACCATTTGGCTTGTCACTCGATGTAAAGCCACCTGTAAAGGAAAGAAAAGCAGTAAGAAGTGGCAGGAAAGATGGGAGAAATAGGAAGGGAGGAGGGCAGGCACTGAAAAGAATGATAAAGGCTAAAGAAGTAGTAAGTAGCACTACATCAAGCGAGTGAATGATGGTCGCCACCACCTACCACTATGCATGTAAGATATCACACCTAATTTCCACTCCCTTTAACAATGGCCTCTGCATTATTACTAGCAAACGAGATGGTATCTTGGATTGCCACCACCGGGAGGGTAGGGCTAGAGGCACAGGGTCCTCCCAGTTGCCATCAGGCGACTGTGCTGGCAGAGACTGTTGCAAATTCTGTTCATACTCATCAGTGGAGAAGTGCTAGTGCGACCTTGTTCTTAACCAGTATCTGTGGTCTTAGCACCAATCTGAATTTAGTTCATTTTTTCTTACAGTCCATATCCTCTCAAGCCCTGTTCTCCACAGAACCACAAATCTCTCGCTCTACCAAAATATCCCCATTTTGTTTTCCTGGTTACCATCTCCTCACAAACTTCTGTAACAAGGGTGGCACCTGTTGTTATATCAAATCTGAATATGTGGTTGACACTGTCTTAAACTTCACTTCAGCTAATTTTGATTACTCACTGTATAAACTAAATTATCTAAAGATTACCAGATATATCTGTGTAGTCTATCGCTTCCCCAGTGCTTCTTCAGAACTCAGTGTATTTGACTCCATATCCACACAGTTGAGTAACCTTAACCTTGCTCTTAGCATCAAAATTACCATTTTGGGTGATTTTAATGTACATAATGTTGAATGGTTATTGCATTCTGCCAGGACTGACGATGCTGGTCTAGAGTGCGAGCTGTTTACAGAATAGTTTAATCTCATGCAGTTGGTAAAGCAGCCAACCAGAATACCAGATAATCCTGACCATAATGCCCATCTCTTGGCTCTATTCCTGACAAATAATCCAGATCAATACAGGGTAGAAGTACTGTCGCCACTTGGATCCTCTGACCACAGTCTCTTCAAAGCCTCATTAGTTAGCCCCACCAAACCTCCCCATTCTGAACCTGTCAGGGTGACCTGATGGCACTTTGATTAGGCAAACTGGGATGGATTTAGAAATTATCTTGCTGACATTCCATGGCTATCTTTCTTCTCCTATGATATCATTTCTACCCAGTCGCACATTAATGACTTGATACTAGCTGGTATGGATTTATTCATACCAAGTCAGCAGTTCACTAAAAGATCGAACTCTTCAAAATGGTTTGATAGTAACTGTGCCAGAGCAACGGCCAAAAAGTCATCAGCATATAACTCTTACTTAAAAACATCTGAATCACTCTGTCAATTTAAAATTGCTAGAAACCATGCCATCTTTAATGTTTTGGTCAGTCAGCTGATCAGCTGACTGACCAAAACATTATAGATTGCAGAGGCTGCCTGGTCCAGTGCTGATTGAAGAAGTTTATTTGATGAAGTTTGTATGCTCAAGTGTCAACAAAACTCACATTTAACACATTAATAATCTTTCTTATATACGTGATGATGATGATGGGAGGCATTATACTTTGTCTTAGCTCAGAGGTAGGTGCTTTGTCGCTAAGCTGTTCATAGCGGTTTTATGAACAAACCTATAAACTAGTCACAATACCCAAAGATTCTTTAATGTTTCATTACTTAACACAGTGAATTTGGTGACGTTTAAACCTCCTCATAAGAGAGAAAAAAGTCCACAGTTGGAGCACTTGTAGTATGGAGCTGAAGTGGTCGCCATCTTCTTTGTTTAAAAACAGGTTGCCTGGGCGTTTCAAACCTTGCCGTTCCACTGCGCCATAGGTATTTTATGTGCATTTTGTGTGTGTGTGTGTGTGTGTGTGTGTGTGTGTGTGTGTGTCAGAAAACCACGGCATGGAAGTCCTTGCCATAGGCGACTTGACTGTATCTATTCATCTATCAATTGCCAGACGCCTTAATCCCGTAAGGGGTGGCCACAAACAAATCACCTCCATGTTATTGGTTAAAGATATACAGTAATCACTCTAATATCCGGACGCCCAATAACCGAACATCCCCACTAACCGAACCTTATCGTCCTGGGATCAAACATTCCCAAAATGGTCCGAAAATCCAAAAAAATTGGGAAAAAAAAATCGATTTTTTGCCGTCCGTAATTTGAACTTGCCGCGCGCGCCGCGTGAGAGCATTGTTTTGGTTCGTCATTCCTCCGACATCCGATAGAGCGCCGCTGCATCCTCCCCACTTCCCGCCTGTCTCTCACCGCGACAAGACCTGCGCTGTTCGCCATGGCTGCCCACGTGCTCGCTTTTGTGGTGGTGCCGTACTTGCTGCAAGGCCTCCTGCTGCTCTCTGCCCTACTCTTAGTGTGTGTGATGATGGCCCCGCCTTCTGAGAAAAGGAAGAGAGTGGTGTTGACTCTGGAGAAGAAACGGGAGATATTGGAGAAGGTTGATGCGGGTTGGTCTTCCTCTCGCATTCTCCGCGAGTTCAACCTGGCCCGGTCGACTTTGTTTGATATCAAGCGTTCCCGAGACAAGCTCATGCAGTACACGGCTGACTTCTCGTCGAGAAGCAAACGCAACGTGGAGAGGAAGGTTATGTTTACCCCCAAGTATGCAGAGATCGACCGCTCCACGTTGATTTGGTATCGACAGCAACGTGCAGCTGGTGTGATGGTACGTGGAACGGAGCTGAAGGCTGCTGCTGAGAAGTTTGCAAGGCTTCATGACGCCCTTGACTTCAAGGCATCCGAGGGTTGGCTCTTCGCGTTCAAGTTACGACATGGCCTTACGAACCGTAAAGCACATGGCGAAGCATTGGACGCTAACGAGGATGGAGTGGACGAGTTTCGGCACAAGGTGAAAGGCCTGATCGACAGGGAGGGCCTCACTCTCGGTCAAGTCTATAACGCTGATGAAACTGGCCTATTCTATCGCTCGGTGCCAACGAACACTCTGGCCGATGAGACGGAGAAGCGTGTACCTGGCCGCAAGCTTTCTAAGGAACGGATATCTGCTTTGTGTTGTGCCAATGCTAACGGCATGCACCGGCTTAAGCCCGTTATTGTTGGCCGTGCAAAGCAGCCTCGGTGCCTTCATGGGGTGATGGATGTCCTTCCTGTCGTATGGTACCATTCTTTGAAAGCATGGTTCACAGCTGTGATTTTCAAAGACTGGTTTCACCATCACTTCGTCAAGGAGGTCATACATTACCAGACGAAGACACTGGGAATTTCTCGCGACCAGGTAAAGGCTCTCCTTCTCCTCGACAATGCACCTGCCCACCCGTGTGACAAGGACTTGGTTGCTGAGAATGGCCGTATTAGGTGCATGTTTCTGCCACCTAATACGACTGCTCTCATTCAACCAATGGACCAAGGAGTGATCGTGGCAACAAAGCGCCTGTACCGTCGGAAGTTCCTGGACGAGGTGATGGTGGTTCTCGAGGACGAGGACGAGTGCAGGGAAGGATGTGACACTCGAGGCAAGCGGACTTTGGAAAACCTTCGCCGCTACAACATCAAGTCTGCGCTGTAGAACTGGGCTAGTGCATGGAAGGAAGTCCCTGTGAAAACTCTTGAAAATGGTTGGTCTCGTCTGCTTCTCGGAACAGATGTGGAGTACGATTTCCTAGGGTTTGACGTGGATGACTTCCATGCACGGCTACGTACGCACGGCGACATTGTTGATGTGGACGATGTTCGTGAGTGGTTGGACGACGACGAGGGCGATCCTGGGTATCAGACGTTGTCTGATATCGAGATTGCGTCTTCGGTTGCTGGTGTCAGTCCCGAACTTGAAGATTCCGACGACGAAGGCGATGATGATGCAGACTCCGCCCAGCAGGACACTACTCCAGCCATCCCCAAGCTGAGCGCACTCCGGGAACATCTAGAGTTCGTCCTAGACTACCTGGAACACCCGGACTGCGACAGGGAGATGGGGCCCTTGGGACTCGTGGAGGAAGTGCGTGCTTTCCGGCAGCGCATCATCAATCGCCAGAATCGTCGGTCCTTGCGTCAGTCAACGATTGACAGTTTTTTCAGGCCCGTGACCCCCGCTGTGCCAAGCCCTGGTTCCACTCCGTTGCCTCCCCAAGACAGGCCCTCATGCTCCGAGCCACAGCCCAGCACATCAGCTACAGTGGAGTCACCGCTCGACGTGAGTTTGCGGCTGTCTTCAGAGTCTTCTGTAGTCGGTACGCCATCACCACTACCCACCGATGCACCCCTTGGACGCCTGCCAGTGATACTCTCGGGCTCTGACAGTGAATAAACAGCAAGAACTTCTCCACTAGACCACACGGGAATTTTGAGTGTTGTGCAGTGAAAAAAACGGTGTGTTGTGTTAAGGTTTTCAAGTTGGGAGAAAAGACTAAGTAGAAAAGAAATTTAACGTAACTAACCTTCTTTGTTTTGGCTTTGGAAACTTAATAAACTTGGGGAAAGTTAGTGTGCAACACTTAAATTTAATGGAACATTATTTGGACTAAAGTGAACATTGTGAAAAGAACGGACTTCTGTGTGTTAGTGACTAAGTTCAGTGCAAGACTTCAGGAAGAGTGTAGTGCAAGTGCTTCAGGAAATCGTTCTTACTGTCAGAGTCCGAGAGGAGGCGGTTATTCATCGAGGTGGCCAGGGACTTGCTGTAAGTAGCCAGAATGTTTCATGTTGTACTATTTTCCATACTATACCAGAATGTTTCATATTGTATTTTTTCCCATACTATACTTACCAGAAAGTGTCATACTGTACTTCTTTCCATACTAAACTTACCTCATGCATGTGCAGTAGGAATGTGTTTTTCAGAGTTCGGTTAGGTTCGGTTAGGTTAGGTTCGGTTAGAGTCCATAAGTACCAGAATGTTTATTAATGTATGAACATACTTCTAAACCCACATTTTATGTGTCTATTGCATTTATTTCAGTCATTTATGTGCCTTATTGGTGTGATTTGGGTGTTAAATAGGTGCTATGCATGTCCGGAGGGAGTTGTATAGGTGTTTCTCTGTGTTAGGGTCCGTAAGTACAAGTCCATAAGCTGGGGCCCAATATCCGGACGAAACCAATATCCGAACCTACCGATGGCTCTATTGATCCGGATATTGGAGGGGTTACTGTACTGTAATCCCTCCACTATCCGATGTAATAGAGCCAAAGGCATGTCCGGAAAGTGGTCCCGTCCGGATAGCCCCTGCCTCCTGGACTGGTACTTACGGACTCTAACCCAGCCTAACTTTGAAAGCCACCTAAATAGCTCCCTACCGGACATGCATAGCACCTATTTTAACCTATTTAAGACCCTATTCACACCAATAATGGACATAAAGCATGATATAAATGAAAAAGAACCAAAGAATGAGGAATTAGAAGTGACTGTACCTCATCCAGGGTACTTACAGCACGTTTGTGGCCACCTTTTGTAAGGTTTTGGCAGTGGTGAAAATGTTCTTGAAGCACGTACAGTAATCCAGTGTTGTGCTGCACTTACAGTAATTCTTTGCACTGAGAGTTATAACTGTTTAACACTGCACATTGTTAATTGCATCAGGCCAGTTTCAGCTGCTAGGTTTGCACTCCACAGTTAATCCTTTGCACTCTAAATTCTAATTTTTTAACACTGCACAACACTGTAAATTCCCGTGTGGTCTAGTGGCAAGGTATTGCAGTATATTCACAAAAAAATGAGCACGTGTGTCTTCCATTACGATAAGCTACCACTCGCGATCGAAGTTAGGCAATAACTGTTTGGGTGTTGATGAGGAGGAAACAGAGTTGCCAGATCGCAACGGCCACATAACCAAACTCCTCAGTTTTCATTACCAAATTTAACTCTTCATTACCAAATTCATAAAGCTAACATTTATTCTTCACTAATTTTATATACAAGTGGAAATACATGTAATCACTCTTTTTATAATTAACAGCATGTTGATTATTTTCACGGAATGTATGTTAGCAGATTAATGAGAGAGAGCAAACAATCCACCATCTCCATCCTGTGTATCCTCATACATGTGAAAAATCCGTTTGGTAATGCATTACTCTGATTCATTACCAAACGAATATTTCATGACCAAATTGGCCCACATTTAGTAATGAAAAATACCAAATGGCAAACCTGACAGGGGAGGCGGGAGGAAGGAAAGGGTGAGGGTCCGTGGTGTAACAGCTCTTCGGCGCTGCGCGACAATTTCAAATTACGGGTGGGAAAAAATTAAGATTTTTGGGGGGATTTTTTTTCTTTTTTTGGCCATTTTTTGGTTCTGAAGGTCCAGGCCCATAATATCCGATAAGTGGGGATGTCCAGAAAGTACAGGGATTACTGTGCATATATATTTCTATGGATGCATAAACCAGGTCGCAACCACTGTGAAATATTTTTTTCATTATTATTTTTTTTTTCGTGCTACATTGACATAGTAGTGTTTTAAAGAGAAGAAATAGAATATATATACATTTTTACAATATGTAAGATGCATGAAAAAGGACATTCAGTTTATTGTCCGACATGTGATTTTTTTTTCCACCTGAAAAATTAAAATATTGGTGACATCTGGCATTTCTCCAGCCATGCGAACGCTTCTGTTTCAAAGAAAGGAAGTTCCTCTGACCCTTTTGATTACAGGCCTATAGCTGTCACATCTTCTTTTGGTAAAGTATTTGAAATTTTAATTAATAAGCACTTAGTCAAACATCTTGAATCCAAGAACTTAATTAGTGATAGACAATATGGTTTTTGCCACAGATGATCCACCATTGACATAATCAGTCTCCTGACTCATACCATCCATCAGTCACTTGACCAACATGGAGAAACGCATGCAGTAGCCCTCGATATTTCTAAAGCTTTCAACAGAGTGCGGCACTGTTCCCTGCTGTCCAAATGCCCATGCTATGGACTAACATTTTTTGTTCCTCTGCTTTCCTCATATTTCAGTGACAGAAAAATAAGAGTACAGGTAGATGATGTATATTCCAATTTCCACTCAGGTAACACTGGCATGCCACAGGGATCAGTTTTGGCACCAACCCTGTTCCTGGTTCATGTTAATGATCTCTTATCTGTCACCCACAATCCCATCCATTCATGTGCAGATGACTCAACACTTCACAGTTCATATACACTCAAACATCCATTTATAGAGAGTAATATCTCTAATTCTCAACTCAGTACAGCCATCTCCATAAATCAGGCCTTATCTACAATCAATGAATGGGGACAAAATAACCTTGTCTCATTTAATGCTAGTAAAACCAAATACTGTATATACAATTTACTAATAGACAGATATGGCCAGATTCGTATATTACCTTCAGTGGTATTAATGTTCTCATCTCCAAAAGTACGGTATTGAAATTCTCAGTGTCTCACTTAACAGTGCCCTCAGCTGGACCTCTCATGTCAGATCACTTGCTAAAACTGCGTCAAAGAAACTTGGATTATTGTACAGAATCTGTAACTTCTTCACCAATGAGCAGTTAGTTATAATTTATAAGTCACATGTGCTCACAGCTTGAATATTGCTCACCCTTGTGGAATGGATGTGGAGAGGTTGCACTAAAACAACTAGACAAAATTCAGAACAAAGTTACTGGAATTATTAATAACCCTGCTATTATAAATAAACCACCTTCCCTCCAAGTAAGAAGGAATGTTGCCTCCTTTGCATTATTTTACAGATATTTTTATGGCAAATGCACAGATGAAGTTGCGTCCATGGTGCCACCTCTCCATACCTTCCCTCGTGCTACACGGGCATCTGGTAGTGCTCATGACTGGAATGTCACACAGTCATATTGCAGAAGTTCTGCCTGTCAGAATTCTTTTGTTCCCTGAACTGCATCTCTGGAACTCACTTCCCCAGAGTTGTTTCCCCCCAAACCTCAACCTACATCTGTTCAAGTCCAACTGTTACAGATATTTTGTGAATGGAGGATGCCAGTAATCTGATGTATGTTTTTTTTTTTCTTTCATTTGTTTTTCCTTCCTCTGTTAAAAAAATAAAAAAAAAAATAAAAAAAAAAGCTTCTGCATCCCCATCCACCACCATTTTACCTTTTGTCTTCGAGGACCCCTTGTCCATGCGCAGACTGAATCAGTAACTCTGAGGAGTTTATTTTTGAGAGCTCTGTTCTGTTCATTAACACTTTTGTCAAAAGCTCGCTGTTTAGCCACAATTCATCATCACCATAGAAGGCATCCCTTACTACTAAGTTTTTCAGTTTGCTTGTTTTCCTCTCAAGTGCATAGGTCCTCATCTTCGCCACCTGCAGCTATTAAGCAACATGTCACAAATCAGTATTTTGTGTTGCAGCACACACTTTCAGTTCCTGTAATTTTCACCAACCTCCAGGAAGTGGTCAATCTGGCTACTATTACCTCCAGACTCATATGTAATCAGCCTACTTCTTCTTCTTAAAATGTGTTTTGCACACTGTCATGTTCATTGCCTTCCCAGATTTGAGTATCCTTTCCCCTACCACGTTCCTAGTACCATATACATATCCCTCATGTACCCCTTCATATCCCTGAGCTGCGTCACCCACATGACCATTTAAATCCTCACCCAAAGTTACAGTCTCATCATCCCATAAACCACCAACCACATGTCAAGCCATACCAGAATAATATGCCAATATAAATGAAATTGCACGTTTACTAAACACTATCTTCACTGCTATAATCATTTCACTCACTCTCATTATGACACATTCCACCCATTTCTCCTCAACCAGCACACCCATACCACCATATCCATCTACACTTCCCTGACAGAATTGTTTATATCTGTATTCCCTCCCAGCAATCATTCTAGGTGACCTTTCCCCAAACCTGGCTTCCTGTATGCAACTGACATCCATTCCTCTCCTATTCAGCAACGCCACCATTTCCCCTGCTCAGCCCTTCAGCTACCGACATTCCACAATTATAGAGAAGAAGCCATACCCCCAGAATATTATTCAGATATGTGATGAGAATCTAGAGATGGTAAAATGTGCTGGTATGATTATTTAGGTGGTGGTGGCCAAATCTTGCTCATACAAAACATAGGAGCATAATGGCAGCCAGTCTTCATGTAACATTTATTGTTTCATGATCTACATTGCTGTCTACCTTTTATTCTCCATTGTTGGGAGACCCAATTCCATTTTGGCTTTAGATTTTACCATCGTGTTGAAAAATGCTCATAAATTATGAATGGTACTTTTTCTTCTTTTAATAAATCTGAAAGACTTTCATACTTTACATCTTCTCTTCCCATATGTAAATGGGAAACAGCCAGGATATGGATGACAGTGACAGTATGAAGTTTAGAAATTATGTATAGTGCTATAGTAGTTTTGGAATATGAGGTGAAATAGAAAAGAATGATGATGTGTTGTGGTACGGTATTATGTATACTGTATTAATGATACTGTACTGATAGCTAATATTTTTCAGAGATTCCCTTGAAGATGGCAAGGCTGACAGTGATAATGACAGCAGTATGGGTTGTGTTTGCCTCCCCACTGCCCACCTCCTCAGCTTCCCGACTTCAGTTATCATTTGAAGATAAATCATCATTGAATTTAAAGGGACCATCACCACAACAGCAAGATCCACCCAAAGCTAGTAAAGACATCAATAACCTTTTTAGTTCAGCACCAAATGTCTCAGTTGTTTTACAAAATTCGACATTCACACTATCAACAGCCCCATCATTAGTGCCATCCCAACCTCATAAACCAAATCCAGCAGATGAAAAGGATGGTGTCAGTGCTATCCCAGTAACACCCCCTGTGGGAGTTGAAAATGCATCTGGACAAAATATTCCTCAAGTTTCATCACAAGGAAACTCCAGACAGTCCAGCATCTCATTGTCTGGTAAAGGAAGTACAGTACAAAGCATTAGTAAAGCTCAGCAGATTGATGCAGAAAAGCAGAGTGGTGACAGAAAGGCTACAGTAAAAGACGAATCTGATTTGATGTCAGGCAGTAATGCTGCTAAGAGCCAGGAGCAGAGTTCTACAGACATCAAAGGGGAAATGGAAGGGAAAAACAAGTCTTCTGAAAATAATTCCTCAAAAAGCCCTCTTCCAGGTTTGAGAGAAGATCTCGGAAACAAGCCATCTTCACATAAAACTGTTGTTAGCTCTACCAACCAGAGCAAATCACCAGCAGTGCCAGTATCACCCACCCCAGTCAAACCAGTAGAAGAAAGAACAGGAGGAAAAGATGTCCCATCTGCAGTTAGTAAAGGAGCGACACCATCCACCACAACTACAACTACTGCAGGGCCCCTGAATATTAATAACGTAGATCTAGAGCCACCATTACATAATTCCTTTGAAGTATCTGATGAGGATGAACAACTGTCATCAATGGTACCAGGTGGTGTAGGAATAGAGAGCAGCTACCAACGCCCTGAGGAGCCGGACCGTGCTTGTGAGTTGAGCATTTCGCATGCTTGTTCTCATTTCAGTACATGCATGTATGTTCATACACAGTACAGTATATGTTTGCTACACAAGTGACCATTTCACAGAATTAACCATTTCTGTGTGATAAGATTTTTTTTTTAATAGAATGAAGCTTAAGAAAGGCTTTCATAATAAGACATTAGATGCAGCCAGTAGTGTTGGGTGGAGTGAGTATGTGTAGCAATATTCCTGTGGTGAAGTAACTACACATGTCTGTTTAGGCCTTTATAATCAATACACTATTATCAAATTCTGGTGGCAGAATATTAAACTGCAACTCTTCCTTAGTTATTTTCGCAAATATTGATATTTTGTCTGTATTGAAGAAATGTATCATTAATTTGCACTAACATTAAAAAGATCAAATTTTGGATATATATATATATATATATATATATATATATATATATATATAATATCAGCAACGTTGGGTCTGGTTAGTATTTGGATGGGTGACCGCCTGGGAACACCAGATGCTGTTGGCATAACATTCTCCCTACATGTCAAGTGGGGTTGGTGGAGGATTAGTGCCCCTCCCTGTAAAAACAATTAACTCTAAGCCCTTGGCCACCCCATTTGGGATACATGGCGTCTGGCAATGAATGAATGAAATGAATATATATATATATATATATATATATATATATATTAGGGTGGATCGTTTTTTCACGTTTTTCGATTTGGTTTCAGCGGTAGTGCGGAAAAGTTATGAATGGACACCAAAATAACTTGTGAAAAATCTGATAGCTCTGAGACAGTATCTTCAGCTTGCACAAACGCACTGAAAAATGGAAAAAGTGGGAAAAAACAGCCTCCGCTTGATTATCGTTTAAAAACATTGTTTTAATGCAATCAAGTTCCGGTAGTTTTTATTTGAAATTGATCTGAATACTCTTCAAAAAAGTTCAAGTGTGTTTTCTTCTGCGAAGTCATCTTCTGCTTCCACAAATAGCTTGAAAAATGAGAAAAATACCAGAAATACCAATAATTGTCGACTTCGATAAATGAAGCTCATCGTCGTAAATAGGGGTAATATGCCATATATTGCATTTATTTTGTTGAATAATGAATATTCTAAAATGTACAGCTCTTAGTTTATGTTTTCTCCAATTCAATTTGAAGGAGATAACACAATCCAGAACTCACCACGAGGAGGTGGCTGTACGACGAGTTCCGCCCTACCCAACCCATCCTCCCTTCCATTGTAAATATCTGTGTCTATTAAACAGAATACTGTTTTTTAGTTTCAATTTTGGGTAGTTTTTTCCTTCCCTCAATTCGGTTTCTTATAAAACCATCACGAGCAGCTGCTCCTACAACTGATTTTGAAGCCTGTGTTACTAATTTAATGTGTCTTTCCACCGCCTGAGTATGACAGGGAAAGTCTGGGAGAGCAGAGGGCTTCTCTTTGGATTTAATTAGAGACATCATGTCCTCTGATGATATTCTTCTCGTGAGAGGGGGTTCTGTCAATTGGATGTTCTGCCAATCGATCATCAAGTGAAAGGCAGTAGCATGAAGTAGTAGCTTCGGTTGTTGGAATTTCCTAATTGTATTTCTATGAACTGGATTCTCTCTTGCTTTCATTATTCGTCTGTAGCCAAGCTCACGAATGGTTGGAGATTCATCATGAATCATAGCAAGAAGGAGATTCTCGTGCTGAGCAAAGAAAGCATTGTTTTGCAAAACTTGGTGCACAATATTTCTGCTTTCATCTGACAAAGAACGAGACTTTGTTATCATTGAGAACAAATGCTTTGCACCATTGCTTGCAGAAGGGTTCATCTTGATATTGAACCATATTGGTACATATACTGCCATGATAAAGTTCACAATCTCAAGCAACTCAGACGAAGGACTTTCTGTTGAAATGTAAAGACGGAGAATACGACTTGCTGTTGTTAGCCATCTGGCGTGGTGTATTTTCCCTGGTTTCATGAGTGCCATTTGGCTGGGACATTCACCAGATGCTACCGCTCTATATAGTTGTAGCAAATATGCTTGATCAGTACTTAAATCTAATGAATCAAGTTCAATGGTTTCACTAGGAATTGGATTGAATTCTACTACAGGTAGTTTTTCACAGTCACTCAGACGTTTGCCAATGGGTCCAGTGAAACTTGATGGACCAGAAGTTTGACCATCATAATAACTTACCAAGTGACGGACAGGTAGCTCGTTTGCATGTAAAAGACATACAAACCAGTGAAGAGGCCTGTTGAGTTTCTCTTCAAGGAGTCTTATAATTCCTCCTCTGTGACCTGTGTTTACAGCTGTTCCATCGCAGCCTACAGCCACAATGCTACTGGTATCAATATTATGTAATTGCAGATAATCAAGTATTGAAGAAGAAATACAACGAGCAGATCCTGCTATTGGAGCTAAGTGGCCGATATAAAGTGAACCAGGTTCTTGAAGCAATACTACATGCTCTTCTTGCGCAAACCTAACATACTGCTTTGATTCCACCATTTCTCCTATTTTTGTTGTGTCTTTCCTTCCATCGAAATATATGCTTTCAAGTGGTTTCAATAATTCCATGTTTTCTTCAAGTTGTGACCTTGCTCTCTTTCTAGCTCTTCGCACTTTATTTCTGTCAACTACCAAGGATGAGTCACATTTATTTACAAGTCCAGCTCCTTCTAACACAGCAGAAGCTATTGTTGCAGCTGCTCTGTCAGACACTCCTGTTTTGTCCGACATCACTGCTAGGCTGTCAAGTGATACTCGCTGCATTTCTTCTCTCTTATCAAGTCTCCTTACTGTGCTTGAACTGGGTTCAAACTCTGATGAACTGCTATTATCTGAACTGTCTGTTGAAGAGGAAATTATTGAAAGTGGCATTTCTGACTGATCTAAGTTATCAGTCGTTTCTTTGCTTGTTGAGGGCACCGGTTCAAAATGATGCAGTCGCAATATGTCTGAGAGTTTTCTCTGTGTTTTCTTTTTCATCTTGGCTGTTGATGAAGCATCCACAGAACCAATAACCATCTTTCTAGTAGTTCTTTGATCTATCAAAAACTCCGTTTCTTCAAGTGGCGCTTTACTGAGTCGACTACAGGAGCACAACTGAAAATCTTCACATTTACAAGCACTTGCATCAAACAGTTTTTTTTGTGCTTGTGTTTGGAAATCTTTAAGTTTTTGCAAGTTTTTTTTACTTTTTCTCACTTCTACTAATTTCTTCATCTTCACATATTTTGAATGATAACTTTTTAACATGTCATAGATTCTCTTCTCAGAAACAGCTGGAATTGAGGCTCTTTTCCAAATATTCATCACGTGGGAAACTACACAATCACTAATATCTTTAAATGAAGGTTCCTTGTTTGAAGTTATTTTTAGTTGCTGCCTCACGAAAAGGTAGTGTTTCATCACATCGTGATATGTAGGAAGATTAAGGTCATTAAGTTCACTAGGCTGCCCAAACACAACACACGCTTGACTGCGGCTATGTCTGGTGGTTTTTCCTGGGACAGCAGACATGGTAATCCTGTAAGTAATTAATAAACAATATGAATTACCTTTGATTTGTTTCAATAATTCTAAGGCACTAAAATATTTGCAAAACCTATCAGAAAAAATTTCTCACGACACACATCCACTCACAGTGACACACATCCACTCACTGTGACAGTCAGAGAGACACTGAGAGTTGAGGGAGGGAATAACTGAATATACCCTCGGTGTGGTATTCTACTACACACTGTATATTACACACTGTACAGTGTACACTGTATAAGCAGTCGGAACCTTGTTGTAACTTAATTCAGGCTTCAATGCAAATTTTTGAATCCATACCATTTTGCAATATTTATGAGATTTATTGCATATTTTGAGGCGGTTGTGGAAGCAGAAGATGACTTCGCAGAAGAAAACACACTTAAACTTTTTTGAAGAGTATTTAAATCACTTTCAAATGGAAACTACCGGAACTTGATTGCATTAAAACTATGTTTTTAAACGATAATTAAGCGGAGGCTGTTTTTTCCCACTCTTTCCATTTTTCAGTGCGTTTGTGCAAGCTTTCAGATTTTTCACAAGTTATTTTGGTGTCCATTCACAACTTTTCCGCACTACCGCTGAAACCAAATCGAAAAACGTGAAAAAACGATCCACCCTAATATATATATATATATATATATATATATATATACAGTACAAAAAGAAGGAAGCAAATACACTTTCTACTTTTATACACACACACACACACACACACACACACACACACACACACACACACACGAACGAACAGCCAGAGAGAGCAGACGTCCCAGCCATCGCTGCTAACCTTAGGTAGTTTCAGGAATTTTGTCTGTCCTGTCTCCTAAGGTCTTGTTTTAAATTTAAAATAATGAAAGTTAATAGACTACCAAAAATGTAAAGATTTATTGGCTAGAGTATACATGAATGTTTGTAGTATTTTTCGGTAACAGCTGTTTTGGTACTCTAACCAACATCAAACATGGCCGAAAATGTAAACAGTGAGGGACTCGAATTTCAAGGATTTGATAGGAATACCAATGTCATGGACCTGGTTAAAACATTAATTATGAGGATTAGTGAACTTGAAAAGAAAGTAGAGAATCTAGTGATAAAGGACGTGTCTGAAAATATGGAGACTACCATACAGAGTCTGATCCAGTCCAATGAGACAGCGAATGAAGAGATTAGAAATTTGAAGCGTGAAAATGTCGAATTGAGGAGGAAACTAGAAGAGAGTACTAATAAAACGGAGAAGGTGAGTAGTGTATTAGAAGAACATAAGGCAAAGTGGGCACATGTAGAAGAAGAACAGAAAGAAGTGGTCAGCTTAAGAGAAATCATCCAGGAAGAAAGGGAAATGAACAAGAAAAAAATGGAAGAAAATGTAGTGAAAATACTGAAGAAAAAAGAGAAAATAGTGAGAGAAACTGTAGAAAGGAACAGATGTGTGGTAATATTTGGAAACAGGGAAGAGGAAGAAATGGTTAGGTTCGTAAGACTTGAGAGAGACACAAACCTGGTGAGAGGAATACAGTAAAAGTCCAATATTTCGGCATCCAATTCCCCGGCAAATCTGACATTTCGGCAGTTTTGAGAAATAGTCCCATTTACGAAAATCTCCGATCGTTCGGCAGATTCTCCTATTTTTTTCGTCAGTTTTGAAATTCTCCATGAGGCTCGCCAGCTAGCTACCCGCCTTTACCCGCCTTAGTGAGTGAGATAGTGAAAGTGATGGAACGAGTCTACCACTGCCATGAAGCTCAGAGGCTAGCTCTTTCTCCTATAGCATAAAGAGAGGACAAACATGTAGTGAGTCTAGCATGGGAAAGAGAATCTGTTTTGCCATTCTTCCGCCATTCTTCCGAGTTGTTGCCGTGCTGCTGCCGACTTCTCTTGATTCTTCTGTGTGCTTTGTGAACTTCGTACCGAAATACCTCTGAAATTACTATTCGAGTGTGCTGTAAGCACCGTAACATCAGACAGGAGCTTTGTAACACCTGAGTGGACCAGCCGTGTGTTGTGAACAGTATAAACATCTGCGTGCTTTGAAAATGGCCTCCACGTGTGGAAAGTTAACTGGTGTTAGCAAGAAGCGTACACATAAGATGTGGACTTCTTCCAGCAGTAGCAG
Organism: Coenobita brevimanus; assembly: GCF_032717465.1. Classification (NCBI taxonomy): domain Eukaryota; kingdom Metazoa; phylum Arthropoda; class Malacostraca; order Decapoda; family Coenobitidae; genus Coenobita; species Coenobita brevimanus. The sequence continues at coordinate 38,632,998 of NC_137018.1, forward strand.
ACTCCAATCAACCCCTTCTATTGTACATATGTAAATAAGGAACCTACTATAAGTTTAGGTAAGCGCATGTGAACTTGTAGGCCTACTGTACCATTACATTTATATACAGTACACCCTCATTATCGATGGGGGTTAGGTACTTAAGATACCCGTCGATGCCTAAAACCGTCGATACCGATTTTCGTCTGGTCAGGTACCCTTTATTTATATATTTTAGTATCCCTTCAATCACTCGTATGTAATATGCAGTTTAGTTTTAGTGTTTCTTAGAAATAAATTAGTTAGGCAATTGAAAAACTGAATATCATAATAAAACAACTTATATTAAGTAAAGAATTATGGAAAAAATAGCATAATCTCTGATGTTGATGCATAGTGGTCGTACACTGGACCTCAACTTGTAATGGCTGCTGTATCATCACTTCTCTCTCCACTTACGCCTCACTCCATCTAAATATAAAAGGCGAAACCAGCAGTTGTAGCCATCCATATGTTTACATAACCGAGTGTGTAAAAAAAAAAAAAAACGAAAGCAGCAGTGGTGGTCATTCATACGTCTAATAACTGAGAGTGTGAGGCAAGTGTTACGTTAGATCAGCTGTTCGCACCGATCTTCACAACACACGCCGGTGCTGCTAGCTCATACCAGAGAGACCACGCTCTCCTATTTACTTTCATTCTCAAGAGCTTCCTTTCATTCTTGATATTCCATTTCTCCCAGACCTAAATTTTCATGACTGTATGGCAGTTTATGCTATCAAAGATGAATCTTAGCCTAGCTTTCGCTAGGATCTTCTTTTAGGAAAATTCAACTCGCCTTATGCTCGTATATTTCATATTTAATCTCTGCCTAACTTTTGCAAGAAATATCCTTTATTGACAAAAAATCCAACTCGTCTTTAACATTATAACAAATGATACAGGAGCATGGGTTTTATCATATGTCCTTCTGAATTACCACACAATAGCACAGACACACGATCTTTTGCTGCTTTAAAGCCTGGCGCACTTTTCTCCTCCCCCGAAATGTACGTTCTTTTAGGCATTTTCTTCCACCACAGGCGTGTTTCGTCCGCATTAAACACTTGTTCATGCCTGTACCCTTTCTCCCTTATAAGTTCAGCAAAGTCACGTGGGTACGATTCTCCTGCTATCTGATCTGCTGAAGCTGCTACACCAGTCATCCTAATGTTATGTAGGCCATACCTTTTCTTAAAATTCTCGAACCAGCCCTTGCTGGCTGCAAATTTCTTTTGCCTAGGAGCACCAACATTACTAGGCCTATCACCATCGTATTATTTTCATCACCATCATCACTATTTTCACCTGCCTCACTTTCATCACCATTATCTTCACCAACACCACTGCTTTCACCAGCAAACCGAGCATAGAGTTGTTTTGCTTTGTTTCTGATGAACTGGGAGTCTAGCGGCACGTGTCGACGGTTTAAGTCCTCAATCCAAATATTCAGTGCCTTTTCCACCTTCACCAAGGCATCACCTCTCACATGCATCGTTACTTTAGCCGATCCTGGTGTGCACGAAGCCAGAGCATCTTTAATGTCTTTTTCTCTCCATTTTATGCCACGAACACTGGACTCATTCATGCCATACTCGCGACCAACCACTGCATAGCTCATTCCACTTCTAAGTTTTTGTAATATTTCGTTCTTTACTTCCAAGGTAAGTACTTTCCTTGCTCTCTTAGCTGCCTTATTTCCAGTTGGAGTGTTACAAGGGCGCTTCGGAGCCTTGATGATCGCAAAAGCACGATAGATGTGGCCGAACTCGATATGAGAACAACAGACAAACGTGTACTGATGCTGTTGTTTGTTGGGTCGGCGGGAACATGCCGCAAGCAGCCAGAGACACCTGGCAGGATGGCGCGCAAACTTGCTAGGAGGTGCCAATACAATTCTTTATTTTTTTATTTTTTTAATAATAATAATTTAACTCCCAGGAGACAAAAAAACCGTCGATAATCAAATCCGTCAATTAAAAAAACATCGATAATGAGGGTGTACTGTACAGTATGTTCACTAATTTCTTTATTTTTCATATTCATGTATAGTACTGTATTCATTACAGTATTGTACAGTATCAAACAGTATACAGTACTCTCTCCAAACACATTTGTAATGATATGAGTAATGATGATAGTGTTCACCGAAACATATAAGGTACTGAGTGGGTAGGGTTTTCGATAATTCGGCAATTTTGATATTTCGGCACTTGCCTGGTCCCATAGATGCCGAAAAATCGGACTTCTACTGTATTAGGCAAGATTGACCCCGAAGGAGACAAGTGGGTAAAAGAAATTGAGGAAGTAAGGAGAATAGGGCCTTATAAGAAAGGGGAAACAAGACCAGTGAGAGTCAAGTTTACATCAGAAAGTGTAATAAATGAGGTACTTAAAGTGACCTGGAAATTAAGCAAAGAGGCAGGGATGGAAAATATTATAAGAAAAGACTTGAATGAAGAAGAAAGAGAAGTTTTAAAATCATTGAAGGAAGAAGTAAAGGAAAAAAATGATAAGAGGACAGAGGAAGAATGTAATACTTTTTTTTGGAGAGTAATGGATATGAAAGTAAGGAAGTGGTATTTAAGGAAATAGAAGTGAAGGAAACTAAGGGGGATGGCTGTGAAAGATCAGAAGTTGAGGAAGTGGTATGGACAGAGAGTAGGAGAGAAGAGGGTATTAAAAACTTCAAAAATAATTTGAAGGTGATATATACTAATGTTGATGGTTTCATATTGACAAGGATCGAAATTAACGATTTCTTGAGAGAACATGAACCCGATGTCATGTGCTTTGTAGAGACCAAATTAAGAGACGATATTGATGTTCATTTGGGAGATGGTAAATACAAACTGTGGAGAAAAGACAGAAAAGAAAAAACGGGAGGATGAGTGATGATAGGAGTGAAGAACAACATAAATGTAGATACTGTGGAAATGGGAGAAGGCAGGGCTGAAATGATATATATGAAATTAGAAACTGGAGAGAATGTTAAGAGAGATATGGCGGTAGTGTATGTTCCCCCAAAGATGAGAGCGTGGAAGGATGACGAATACCATGAGACATTGTCAGATATGGCTAGCTATTTACAAAAAATAATTGAGAAAAGCAATATTATAATTTTGGTGGGTGACTTTAACTGTAAAGAGGTGAACTGGGAGGAATGGTACTCGGGAGGCGGCGAGGATTCGTGGGGCACTATGTTATTAAATATAATAATGAATAATGTGATGACGCAATGGGTCAAAGAAGAGATACGGTTTTGAGGTGAGGACACACCAGCAACGTTAGATTTACTGTTTACCAAATAACCCGATGTAATAGAATCATTGAAATATCTCTGTCCTTTAGGAAAAAGTGATCATGTGGTCATTGAGTTCCAGATGTTAATAGGGAACGTCGAACCAAGAGATGAGCTTCATAGACAGGGAAGATACAACTTTAGGAAAGCAAATTTTACAGAACTGAGAAACTTTTTTGAAAATGCGGATTGGAGAAAATTCAGAGAAACAAGAGAGATACAGAGGAAGTGGGATATTTTTCTAGACCTCTATGATTTGGGAGTGGAAAAATTTGTATGAAGAGTAAGAGGGAAAGAAAACAGGAAAAAGGAGTGGTTTAATAGAAAGTGTATGATAGCAAAAAAAGAGAGATAAGGCGTGGAACAATTGGAGAAAGAGAGGTAACAACAGAACAAAGGAAGAATATAAAAGAACAAGAAATGAATACACAAGAATACGTAGAGAAGAAAGGAATTTTGAAAAAGATATAATAGACAAATGCAAGGATGAACCCAAACTGTTTTATAGATTTGTTAATGGCAAACTGAAACAAAAGGAAGGAATCACCAAACTGAAAGTAGAAGGAGAGGTCTATAATGATGCGGCAATGCAAGCAGAAATAATGAACAAACGTTTCCAGTCAGTTTTCACTAAAGAAAAGGAGCTTGTGGAAGGGGAGGGAGTGATTAGAAATGTTCCAGTGATAAAAGATATAAAAGTGGAGGTACAGGAAGTGTATAAATTACTGGAAACTCAAGATGTAAGGAAAGCCCCAGGACCTGATGGAATTTCTAATTGTGTACTGAAGGAATGCAGAGAACAACTGGCGGATAAAATTCACAGTTTAATCGTATGCTCACTGGAAGAGGGGAAAGTGCCACAAGAATGGAAGAGGGCAAATGTGGTACCAATTTACAAGGGAGGAAACAGGGAAGAACCCTTGAATTATAGACCAGTGTCTCTAACTAGCATGGTCGCAAAATTGTGTGAGAGAATCCTGAAAGACAGATGGATAAAATATCTGGAAGAGATGAATATTTTGGCTGAATGTCAGTTTGGATTCAGAAGTGGAAGGTCATGTGTTTCAAACTTGTTGAGCTTTTACTCAAGAGGGATTGACGTGGTACAGGAGAGAGATGGTTGAGTGGATTGTGTGTACTGAGACTTAGAGAAGCCCCTGACAAGGTACCTCATAAGAGACTAATGTGGAAACTAGAATATATAGGAGGACTGAAGGGGAAACTTCTGGAATGGATGAGAGACTTTTTGAGAGACAGACAAATGAGGACATTAATAAAGGATAGGATGTCTGGATGGAGGGAAGTAACAAGTGGAGTCCCTCAAGGCTCGGTGTTGGCGCCAGTAATGTTCCTGATTTATGTAAATGATATGGTAGATGGAGTGAACAGTTATGCAAGTCTGTTTGCTGATGATGTAAAGATCTTGAGGAAGGTAGAGGTTGAGGAGGATTGTAAAATACTGCAGGAGGATTTGGATAGGATACACGATTGGAGCCGGACATGGGAAATGAAATTTAATGTAAAGAGATGTAAAATATTGGAAATGGGTAAAAGTACCAGGAGGCCATCACTGAATTATTTGTTGGGTAATGAATTAATCACAAAAAGGAGAGAAGAGAAAGATTTGGGAGTGCTGGTCCAAGATAGTTTGTCACCAGAAAAGCACATTAACAAGATAGTTGGAGAGACTTATAAACTCTTGACTAACATAAGAGTAGCATTTCATTATATGGATGAGGAGATGATGAAAAAATTGATAGTGGCCATGATCCGCCCCAGGTTAGAATATGCAGCGGTAGTGCGGTCCCCACACAAAAAGAAAGATATAAACAAGCTTGAGAGAATACAAAGAACAGCAACCAAGATGGTCCCCAGTCTGGCAGACCTGTCATACAGAGAGAGGCTGGAAAAGCTGGATTTGCCTTCCTTAGAGGAAAGGAGAAAGAGGGAGACATGATTGCAGTGTTCAGGACCATGGTGGGAGTAGACAAAATTGACAAAGAAGATCTGTTTGTATGGGATAAGAGAGCAACAAGAGGACACGGAATGAAATTGAAAAAGTCAAGCTGCTTGAAGGATATCAAGAAATATAGCTTTCCTTACAGAAGTATAGACTTATGGAATAGCCTGGACAAAGAGATCGTCCAGTCTAAAAGCTTAAACGAGTTTAAAGCTAAATTTGACTTATTGAGAAACAGCGACGGTAACCCACAAGCATAGTACATTCTGTGTATATCACAATTAGATATATTAGGTAAATACTTAAATATTTGGAACGACTTAGACAAAGAGGTGGTGCATGAGAAAAACATTCATGTGTGTAAAGGTAGACTTGATAAATGTGGATATGGAGACAGGACAACACGAGCATTGCTCAATTCCTGTATACTACAAATAGGTAAATACACACACACACACACACACACACACAGTAATTCCCCAATATTCAGTACCCCCAGATGCGATACCTGGGCGTAGTGATGGGGTTACAAGTACCACAAAACCCTGTTACATGTTGGCCGTGCCCCTCTGAAGTCGCGTCCACAGGCAATTGGCTGAAGTTTTGAATTGCATGCATTCCCGCAGCCATTTGAGCCCACCTGCCTCCCAAGATGTGCAGAAACACTCGCACAGGCCCCACAGCCATCGCTCATGCCGCGGTCACCCATATCGTTCTTCTCACACCACAAATGTTATGCAGGCCGCTATCATAGTGCATCGTAACTGAGTACGAGCAGTGCCATAAATAGGGCAGTGATACAAATCATGTGTGGAGTGCAATTTTGTGTGAATTTTAAGCTAAATAATTGTGATCATGTCTGGTAAGGATGCTGCACGTGGTGTGGCTATGGTGGTACCATTCTTAACTGGCGGTTTGGGTGGGGCATGAACCTCTGTACAGTGTTGCCACGTTTAAATACTCGTGATGCCTCTCTCTCTCTCCTGGGGGGAGCTGTGCGTCACACTTGGGAATTTTGTTTCTTTTATGAGTGACAAACTTGTGCTTTCATTTCTTTATTTTGTTTTTATTATATCTAATTATATTTAAAAATATTTATTGTTTTACATATGGCGCCAGATGACCTCACTATTTTGGCGCCATGATTTGTTTTCATTCAATCACTCTCTCCCTCCTTCATTCCCTCCCTTCCTCCATCTCTCACTCAGCTGCACTCAACACTGTCCCTGGTCTGCCTCCCCCCCCTCTCTCTCTCTCTCTCATCTGTGGTATTTTAGGATACATTTTGGTTATTTTCTTTTACATTATAATGTACATATTGTAAATTTGAATTTATTTCAACACCACCCAGGAGGTAAAAGTCTTGGCGCGTCTTTTAAGTGTCCCCAAACAGCCCTAGAATAGAGGAAGCTCTGGCCAGGTGGGACTGGGTGTGTGTGTGTGTTGCCGCTCACGAGTGTTATAATGTAAGTAATCACTCTAATATCTGGACGCCCAATAACCGAACATCCCCACTACCTGGACCTAATCGTCCTGGGATCCAACATTCCCAAAATGGTCCGAAAACCCCAGGAAATTAAAAAATAAAACAATTTTTTCCCGTCCGTAATTTGAACGTGCTGTGCGCGCCGCGGGAGAGCATTGTTTTGGTGCGTCATTCCTCCGATGTCCGATAGAGCGCCGCTGCATCCTCCCCACTTCCTGCCTGTCTCTCACCGCGAGTGAACGTACGCTCTTCGTAATGGCTGCCCACATGATCACTTTTGTGGTGGTGCCCTACCTGCTGCAGGGCCTCCTGCTGCTCTCGAGCCGCCTCTTAGTGTGTGTGATGATGGCCTCGCCACCTGAGAAAAGGAAGAGAGTGGTGTTGACTCTGGAAAAGAAGAGGGAGATATTGGAGAAAGTTGATGCGGGTTGGTCTTCTTCCTGCATTCTCCGCGAGTACAACCTGGCCTGGTCGACTTTGTTCGATATCAAACGTTCCCGAAAGAAACTCATGCAGTACACGGCTGACTTCTCGTCAAGAAGCAAACGCAACGTGGAAAGGAAGGTTATGTTTACCCCCAAGTTTGCAGAAATCGACCGATCCACATTGATTTGGTATTGATAGCAACGTGCAGCAGGTGTGGTGGTATGTGGAACGGAGCTGAAGGCTGCTGCTGAGAAGTTCGCAAGGCTTCACGACACCCAAGACTTCAAGGCATCCGAGGGTTGGCTCTTCGTGTTCAAGTTGCGACATGGCCTTACTAACCGTAAAGCACATGGCGAAGCATTGGACGCTAAGGAGGATGGAGTTGACGAGTTTCGGCACAAGGTGAAAGGCTTGATCGACAGGGAGGGCCTAACTCTCGGTCAAGTCTACAGTGCTGACGAAACTGGCCTATTCTATCGCTCGGTGCCAACGAACACTCTAGCCGAGGAGACAGAGAAGCGTGTACCTGGCCGCAAGCTTTGCAAGGAACGGATATCTGCTTCGTGTTGTGCCAGTGCTAATGGCATGCACCGGCTTAAGCCCGTTGTTGTTGGCCGTGCAAAGCAGCCTCGGTGCCTTCGTGGGGTGATGGATGTCCTTCCTGTCGTCTGGTACCATTCTTTGAAAGCATGGTTCACAACTGTGATTTTCATAGACTGGTTTCACCGTTACTTCGTCAAGGAGGTCATCCATTACCAGACGAAGACACTGGAAATCCCTCGCGACCAGGTAAAGGCTCTCCTTCTACTTGACAGTGCACCTGCCCACCCGTGCGACAAGGACTTGGTTGCTGAGAATGGCCGTATTATGTGCATGTTTCACGGATCCACCTGGTGAACAAGCCTACATCTTTTCTATCCTTAATGACCTAGAGCAGCTTGTACAGCACCCTACCCGTATCCCTGACCGCCTTGGAGAGAGCTCCAACATACTTGACCTCTTCCTCACAACTAATCCTTCTGCTTACTCTGTTAATCTTTTCTCTCCGTTGGGCTCCTCCGATCACAACCTTATTACCTTAACCTGTCCTATCGCTCCAGTACGGCCTGTGGACCCTCCAGGGAAACGTCGTCTCTGGCATTTTGGAGCCGCGGACTGGGAGGCCCTCAGGCAGTACTTCTTTGATTTTCCCTGGAATGATTATTGCTTCCATGGCCGTGAGCCATCTGAGTGTGCCTTGCGCATTACGGAGGTTATTCTCTCGGGCATGGAAGCATACATTCCTTTCTCATATCCTTTGGCTAACGCAAGAAAGCCTTGGTTTAATCACGCTTGTTCTAATGCTGTCCACAACAAGGAGAAGGCCTACAAAAGGTACCGGAGCCAACCCACCCCTGAATCACATAATCTTTACGTTTCTGCCCGGAATCGTGCTAAGTCTGTTCTTCGCTCTACTAAAAATAATTTCATCCATACTAAATGCTCTCAACTCTCCAACTCGAATTCTTCCCGCTCCTTCTGGCACCTTGCCAAAAATCTTTCTAACAACTTTACCTCATCATCCTTCCCTCCTCTTTTCTACTCTGATGGTTCTGTAGCTATTTCTTCTACTGATAAAGCAGATCTCTTCGCACAGAACTTTCTCCTCCAATTCCACCTTAGACGATTCCGGTGCTGTTCCTCAATCACTACCCCCATCTGACTTCCTCATGGCTGACATTAAAATTTCTTCAGTAGATGTATTTTCTGCCATTACTGGTCTCAGTACTAACAAGGCATATGGGCCTGATGGGGTCCCTCCTGTTGTTCTCAAAAACTGTGCTTCTGTGCTTACACCCTGCCTAGGCAAACTATTTCGCCTTTGTCTGTCAACTTGTACCTTCCCTTCTTGCTGGAAGTTTGCTCTCATTCAGCCAGTCCCAAAGAAGGGTGACCACTCCCAACCCTCCAACTATCGTCCAATTGCTTTAACGTCCTGTATTTCAAAAGTTTTCGAGTCAATTCTTAATAGAAAAATTTTAAGGCATCTTTCCTATCACAACCTTCTTTCCGATCGTCAGTATGGGTTCCGTCAGGGACGCTTCACTGGCGATCTTCTCACCTACCTTTCAGACTCCTGGTCATCCTCCTTTCGGGACTTTGGCGAAAGCTTTGCCATTGCACTTGACATCTCAAAGGCTTTCGATCGAGTCTGGCATAAATCTTTAATTTCCAAACTGCCCTCCTACGGTTTCTATCCTTCTATCTGTGCCTTCATCGCTAGCTTCCTTTCTGGTCGTTCTATAGCTGCTGTCGTAGATGGCCATCGTTCTTCTCCTAGATCTATCAACAGTGGTGTTCCTCAGGGCTCTGTTCTATCACCAACTCTCTTCCTTTTATTCATCAATGATCTTCTAAGCTGTACATCTAACCCTATCCACTCATACGCTGATGACTCCACCCTTCACCTTTCCATTCGGTTCCTGCAACGCCCATCTCAACAGTTACTTCAACAAACAAGGGATGAGGCTATGGCACACCTAATGTCTGACTTGGCTCATATCTCTGACTGGGGTAAAAATAATATGGTTGTCTTTAATGCATCTAAGACTCAGTTCTTACACCTATCAACCCGACAAAATCTTCCACAGGTATACCCACTAATGTTTAATAATATTCCGATTAATCCTGCATCATCATTGAACATGCTTGGGGTTTCATTTACTCGGGACTTATCTTGGAAAGATCATATTACATCTCTTGTAAAATCTGCTTCCAAGAGATTGGGTGTGCTAAGCCGACTCCGCTCTTTCTTTACCCCTGCACAATTGTTGACTCTATACAGGGGTCTTATCCGCCCCTGTGTGGAGTACAATTCTCATGTGTGGGGAGGCTCCCCACATACAGCTCTTCTCAATAGGGTGGAGTCAAAGGCTTTTCGTCTCATTAACTCTCCTCCTCTTACTAACTCCCTTCAACCTCTGTCTCTTCGCCGCACTGTTGCATCTTTATCTCTTTTCTATCGCTACTTTAATGGTCACTGCTCCTCTGAACTGTCTGCTTGCATTCCTCCACCTCTACGACGGGCGCGTAGCACCCGTCTGGCAGCAAACTCTCATCCCTTTTCTGTCCAACTCTCTAATGCAAGAGTTAACCGTTACTCCCAGTCTTTCATTTATGCAACAGGTCAGCTCTGGAACTGTCTCCCTCTGTCTGTATTTCCTTCTGCCTATGATCTCCAGTCTTTCAAACGTAGTGTGTCCAGGCATCTCAAAATGATCGGATCTTGAATTTGGCTCTCTATTGTATTTTGTTTTTCTCTTGGAGGGAACTGTTACTGCGGGCTCATGGCCTTTGGTTCCTTCTTCCTCGCATAAAAAAAAAAAAAAAAAAAAAACTAATATGACTGCTCTCATTCAACCCATGGACCAAGGAGTGATCGTGGCAACAAAGCGCCTATACCGTCGGAAGTTCCTGGACAAGGTGATGGTTGTTCTCAAGGACGAGGACGAGCGCAGGGAAGGACGGGACACATGAGGCAAGCGGACTTTGGAAAACCTTCGCCGCTACAACATCAAGTCCGTGCTGTACAACTGGGCTAGTGCATGGAAGGAAGTCCCTGTGAAAACTCTAGAAAATGGTTGGTCTCGTCTGCTTCTCGGAACGGATGTGGAGTACGATTTTCTGGGGTTTGACGTGGATGACTTCCATGCACGGCTACATACGCACGGCAACGATGTTGATGTGGACGATGTTCGTGAGTGGTTGGATGACGACGAGGGCGATCCTGGGTATCAGATGTTGTTTGATATCGAGATCGCGTCTTTGGTTGCTGGTGTCAGTATCGAACTTGAAGATTCCGACGACGAAGGCGACGATGATGCGGACTCCTCTCAGCAGGACACTACTCCAGCCATCCCCAAGCTGAGCGCACTCCGGGAACATCTAGAGTTCGTCCTAGACTACCTGGAACACCCGGACTGCGACAGGAAGATGGGGCCCTTGGGACTCGTGGAGGAAGTGCGTGCTTTCAGGCAGCGCATCATCAATTGTCAGAATCGTCGGTCCTTGTGTCAGTCAACGATTGACAGTTTTTTCAGGCCCGTGACCCCCACTGTGCCCAGCCCTGGCTCCACTCCATTGCCTCCCCAAGACAGGTCCTCATGCTCCGAGCCACAGCCCAGCACATCAGCCACGGTGGAGTCACCGCTCGACGTGAGTTTGCGGCTTTCTTCAGAGTCCTCTGCAATGGGTACGCCATCACCATGACCCAGCGATGCACCCCTAGGTCGCCTGCCAGTGATACTCTCGGACTCTGACAGTGAATAAACAGCAAGAACTTCTCCACTAGACCACACGGGAATTTTTAGTGTTGTGCAGTGAAAAAAACGGTGTGTTGTGTTAAGGTTTTCAAGTTGAGAGAAAAGACTCAATAGAAAAGAAATTTAACGTAAATAGATTTCTTTGTTTTGGCTTTGGAAAATAAAAAAAAATTGGGAAAAGTTAAAGTGCAACACTAAGTTACAATGGAGCATTATTTGGACAAAAGTGAACACTGTGAAGAGAACGGACTTCTGTGTGTTATTGACTAAGTTCAGTGCAAGACTTCTGGAAGAGTGTACTGCAAGTGCTTCAGGAAATCGTTCTTACTGTCAGAGTCCGAGAGGAGGCGGTTATTCATCAAGGTGGCCAGGGACTTGCTGTAAGTAGCCAGAATGTTTCATACTGTACTTTTTTTCATACTATACTTACCAGAATGTTTCATACTGTACTTTTTTCCATACTATGCTTACCTCATTTCTCTCTTTAATGTCCTTTATTGGTGTGAATTGGGTGTTAGTAGCTATGCATGTGCAGTAGGAATGTGTTTTTCTGAGTTAGGCTAGGTTAGGGTCCATAAGTACCAGAATGTTTATTAATGTATGAACATACTTCTAAACCCTCATTTTATGTTTCTTTTGCATATATTTCAGTCATTTATGTGCCTTATTGGTGTGATTTGGGTGTTAACCCTTTAACTGTGGGTGTCATTCCAGAATGACATTGACAAAACTGGACCAAACCGCGGGTGTCATTCTGGAATGATCGTGAATATTTTGAACACCGCGCGTTTTCCCGGCGCGCAAAGTGTCTCACGCAAGAGTAGCTGTCGAGTTCTTTCACGCCAGCCATCCCACACCTCCCTCCTCCAACCCCGAGGGGGCCCCCCCCACCCCTGCCCTGACCCGCATCAGTCAGTATCTGTCCAGCTCTGTGCGTGAGAATGGCGCTCCGTCCCGACTCATCGTCGCTCGCTTCCTCCTCTAAAGTGATTAGTGCTAGTGTTCCCTCTACCTCTACACCGGTAAAGGAACTGCCGACGGCGAGGCAGAAGGGGTTGAGCACTCCTGAAATTAGAACTGAGCTGGACAAAACAGTAAGTACTACTCTTGATTCTGGTAGTGAAAGTGACACACTCACAGCAAGCAGTGACGATTTGGCAGTGATTGGTGGTGAACCATTTTCCATTGATAGTGACAGTGATGAAAGTGATCGTGTTGTTTCCCCCCCACCACCCCCAACTTACTCTGGGAAAGGGAAGGCTCCTATGGGCAAATCTGGTATTGCACGTGGGAAGGGAGTGAAGCGCAGGCTCACGTCTCCCACACCAGGCCCTAGTAAGCATTTCCCATCAATTTCCCGTTCCCCTAGCCCTATTGCCCTCACATCATCATCATCATCATCATCATCTGCCGTGCCCTCTCCTCAGTCTACGTCATCTGAGGAGTACGAATTCCCAGAGCCTGCAAAGCGAGGGAAGGCAGGCCGTGCAGGCAGGGCAGGCAGGCCTAGAACAAAGGGGATGCGTGGCAGTTGGAGGGCAAAGCTGGGTGATAAGCGAGGAGATAAGCGAGGTGATAAGCTGGGTAGAAAGGGTCAAGTTTCACCACGCACCAGGTCAGAAACCCCCCCGCCTGCCCCCCGCTCAGCTCCCTCGCCCTCGCCACTCCCCCACTCACCGCCCCTGCACTCACCCCCCTCCCCGTTGCCTCCTGCCTCACCCCCCTCCCCGTTGCCTCCTGCCTCACCCCCCCTCCCGCTCGCCTCCTGCCTCACATCCTGCCTCACCCATTGCCTCACCCATTGCCTCCACCTCAGCTCCTTCTCACGGGGAAACGAGTGCAATGCAACCTGCCACTGCCACTGAACCACGCACAGGGAAAGTGGATGCATTTATTTGGTCTGACGGTGCAGATTTTCAGCCACACAATCCGCCGTTTGACATGACAAACGCCGGAATCCAGCCTGCCTTCCCATGCAACGCAGGAGATGACTTTGTTGACTACTTCCTGGCCTTCATGGATGATGAAATCGTGCAGCATGTCAGCAATGAGACCAATAGGTATGCAGCTCAGTGTGCAGCAGAAGAGCTGGGACCTATTGGCTCACCAAAGCAAGTGTCGTGGTTGCCTGTCGGAATCAGAGAGCTGTATGTTTTTTTTTGCACTAATGTTTCTGATGCCCCATATAAAGAGACATGAGTTGGAGGAGTACTGGCTCGTGGATGACATTACTACTATCCCAATATTCGGGAAGTATATGTCATGGGATCGGTTCCGACAGCTGCTTGGATACCTGCACTTCGCTGACAATGCAAACCCGTCCCAAACTGACCCTTTGTGGAAAGTGAGGGATTTTCTCAACAGGATTAGGGATCGATTTATGCGATTTTTCCGGCCCATGCAGAAAGTCGTCATAGACGAATCCATGGTATTGTTCAGAGGACGTCTCAAATTCATGCAGTACATCCCCAGCAAACGCGACCGCTTTGGGATAAAGTTCTTTGTGCTGTGTGACTGTGAGACGGGGTATATCCTGGATTTTGTCATCTACTCGGCTAGTACAATGGACGTGAACAGGAAAGACCCCCTTGGCTTCTCTGGCTCCGTTGTAAAAGTGCTGATGGAGAGGTATTTTGGTGGTAATCATGTGCTGTACACAGACAATTACTACACAGCACCGAAACTCTCCAAATACCTTACTGAACACGGCATTGGCACTGTTGGCACTGTACGGAGCTATAGGAAAGAGTGGCCAAGTTTCCCCGAAGCATCATCATCATCCAAGGGAGATGTTCACCTGAAGAAGTCAGACAAGCTTCTTGTTATCAGGTGGCATGACAAGAAGGTCGTGAATATGATCAGCACCATCCACAAGGGGGAATTGCAGAGAACTGGGAAGCTCAGCTACAGGACGGGAGAGCCAATCATGAAGCCTGATGCCGTCATTGATTACAATGTCAATATGAGACTTGTTGATAAGTCTGATATGATGATTGGCGAAATCGACTGTCTCAGGAGAAACACCCGATGGTACAGGAAGGCTTGCCTGCACATGCTCGATATGTGCATGCTCAACGCCTTCATTCTCTACAAGACACAAGTCGGGGGCATAAGGCAACCATCACTGAGACAGTTTTCCAAGACTGTCGTGCAGCAGCTACTTGCACGATTTGGTCAGGTGACGGCATTGATCCCTAGGCGACACTCTGACACACAACCTGACCGTCTTGAGTGCCGCAATTACATGAGCCGGCACCAGCTTGTGAAATTGCCTCTTACAGCAGGCGGCAGGTTGTCACAGGGCCGCTGCAGAGTATGTCATAACACCACACGGAGGCCTAGGACGAGAAAACTGAGCACACACCAGTGCCTGGAATGCCAAGTCACTCTATGTGTAACTCCGTGCTTTGCCGAGTACCACTCTCTGAGTAAATACTGAAAGTGACAGTGATATATAGTGATGCGACAGTGACGTGCTTTACCAATAATTGTATAATGGATAATGTAGTAATAAGGGATATTTTGCCTAGAAAACAATGTAAATATTGGCCAGTATAATAAGTGATATTGTAATAAGAGAATCTGCGGCACTTGTGTAATTCTGCGGCACTTGTGTAATTCTGTGATGCGACAGTGACGCAGTATAGTAATAAGTGCAGTGTAAATATAATGTATATTGCCCAGATTATATGTAAAATAATATTAGAAGTTAGAAAGAATGAAAAGATCGCATGAAACGTCAGTGAGCGGGTGCCGTCGGAGTGAAGTGAGGCGCAGCCGCAGTGAAGAGCGGGCGCAGCCGCAGGGAAGTGCCTTTTACCTACCTCAGTGATCACAGAGTGGGTGTTTATCGTATGTACAGTGTTCACATATGTTTATATTACTATTATGAGAGAGTGGTTGGCATTTGGTACTGGTATGTGGGGCGTAAAATAGTTATTTCACACCCCTCACTTCTAACGGCTCTCCCTGTCCTGTGAAAGTCAACAAAGTCATGAAACCTACATCAATGGAAAGCTGAAGGTTAGTACTTTCTAATGGTACCCTATTTTTTTCTCTAGCTTTATTCTGTGCAGAGTTATTAAGGTTTAAAGGTTTGTTTACAATTGGCTGAAACCCCCGCGGGAGAGGACAGTCAGACCAAAACAATACCCGCGGTTAAAGGGTTAAGTAGGTGCTATGCATGTCCAGAGGGAGTTGTATAGGTGTTTCTCTGAGTTAGGGTCCATAAGTACAAGTCCATAAGCTGGGGCCCAATATCCGGACAAAACCAAGAACCGGACCTACCAATGGCTCTATTATGTCGGATATTGGAGTGATGACTTATTATTATTATTTTTTTTTATTAAGAAATTGACATTTTTACTTATATTCCTGCACATTATCTTATAATCATAATTGTGACATTTTTACCAACCCCAGAAATACGGTAACAGCCAATAAAAGTGACTGCTTTTTTTTAAGCAACACTGTAAAATATTTATGCCACGTTTCTGTATGGCCGTATAAATATTTTACGCATAATAAGTTTACTGTTCTTTCATATATTATAATACACATGTTACCAATATATTCTTATGTGTTTATCTTATTGTGATGCCTGTTACATATATCAGAGCCGTTCACACAGCGGGTATGGAACATGTGGCAACACTGTACAGAGGTTCATGCCCCACCCAAACCGCCACTTAAGAATGGTACCACCATAGTGGTGGTGCTAGTGGTAGCCCTATTCGGGGTGGTAAGCAGCCTCCTATTGTTGGTACTGGTGATGTTCCCGCGAAGCGTGTGCATAAGACTCTGTCTCTTGAAGTAAAGCTAGATATTCTTAAGCACCACGACAAAGGGGAAGGTGCATGTGTTGTCACCTTTGCTCTCCATCTAGCCCGGTCGACTGTCTCCACCACCATCAAGAAGAAGGAGGCCATTAACCCCTACACCGCTGGCATGTTTACCGATGTTTTGTGTGTGCCTCAGGGTTATTCGGGCTCCGACAGACTCTCAAAAAATATTTGCCAAAAATCAGTTATTAGTCCTAGAATATTAAAATTACATATGCTTATGGCACATACCTTCAGCTTTCTCCTGGAATGTTTGTTGAGCCTTCGTCAGTTACCATAGGACTTGTGGAGACCTCTTAAGTTGGGTAACGAAGTCTCCACTTTACACTTCCCGACAACGTGTAATATGATTACCACAGCCAGATTAACACAATAAACACAACTCTATGATTTTCAAGTAGTTTGGGATCCATACTCCAAAAAAAAACCCACTGTGAAAGCAATGAAAATTATGAGCGCGTCTGACCGTCGCAGCGCTAGTTCGCTCTTGGTACTCTGTCATTTATTATTCATAAAACCCCTCACACTTTATATTTCTATTACTATATAACACTTATATATATCTACAGTCTTTATCCATAAGTTTCCTTCAGTAGTATTAGTTTATTGTCACTGTAGGGATTCAATTTCTTTCAGTAAAATACGTAGCATTCACTTTCTCGTCCTGTATACTAGCATTGAGAGTGAATGTCACTTTCATCTTCACTCTCATAACTCATAGTATTCAGACATGCTAGAGTGAAACTTTCACTTTCATTACTCCTAGGGTATATACTCGTATTCTTATAATACTACTCATTTACATTTCTATTTACGTTTTCTATTTTATTTACACTGTGTTATGCACTGTCACTTGAAGTAACTTATAAAACTATTTTCCATTGTTCATTTATAATTACATTCATTACTTTCACTTGCTGTTTACACATTATTTACACATTATTTACAATTCCACTTGCACTGTTTTACTCAATAGAAAGATCGTAGTCACTCTTTTATCAATTGTCAGCCCTTTACCTCTTTCCACACGAGGTTTAGTAGGGGGTAAAGGTCACAGGGCCCTTTGCATGGGGGTGAAAAAGGCCCTGAAGTCAGCAAGAGGAAACAGACGTACCTCCACTTCAGAAGATGAGAGTAAACTGATAAGGGAGGGCCGGGTGGAGGCCTATGTAGGGGATATTCAGTACTACCAATGTTAGCTCTTGAAACAGCTATGTATAGCACTGAAATGATTGGCAGGAAATCTAGACAATACATTATAAATTAGGTAGTTCCAGGTGAATGTAAATATCACTTAGGCATCTCCCTTCCCTCCTTATATGTATATTTATTATGAAAATAGATTATACAGCATATTTCAAGGGGAAAAAAACAGCGAAAATTAGCGAACGAGTGCACATGAGGTGTTGTCAGGTGATAATTAGCCAATTCCAGGTGTATGGCACTCTCACTTACCTTATTTCTTTCTTGTATATATTATTTGGTATAAGAATAGGGCATAGGGCTTATTTCAACGGATGAAATCAGTGAAAAATTCCAGGGAAGATTTACTTAGCGTAGCACGGCCGGGCAGGCGAGAGGATAGTGTAATGGATGGGGGGTAGGGAGGGGAGTCAAGAACGGTGAGAAATGGCTAAATTGTCAGCAATGGATGGGAGTACAGATGAGATTAGGAGTGCTGACTAGTGTTGGACATTGGCAGTACTGATAGATGATACAAGCCCCCACTTGGAAGCCCGGGTGAATTCAAAATAACACGGAATCACAAAAGCGACGCCCCGCGGTTAAGGGGTTAAGGCTGCTGCTGGGGAGGTTGCAACTTATCCAACTCCTGTATCACCCGTCAGAGAGAGTCTGCGATGGAGGAGCTGTAGCAGATGCTGCGCAAATGGGTGGAGGATCAGAACCGGTGGAAGGCATCCATGAGCCAGGCAATTATTTGTATTAACCCTTTAACCGCGGGCATTGTTTTGGCCTGACTGTCCTCTCCCGCGGGGGTTTCAGCCAAATGTAAACAAACCTTTAAACCTTAATAACTCTGCACAGAATAAAGCTAGAGAAAAAAATAAGGTACCATTAGAAAGTACTAACCTTCAGCTTTCCATTGATGTAGGTTTCATGACTTTGTTGACTTTCACAGGACGGGCAGTGCCGTTAGAAGTGAGGGGTGTAAAATCACTATTTTTTGCTCACACACCATTACCAAATGCCAACCTCATTCTGATAATAATACTATAAACATATATGAACACTGCACATACGATAAACACCCACTCTGTGTTCACTGAGGCAGGTAAAAGGCACTGTAATTACCCGCACTTCACTGCCACATCAGCGGTGTTGTAATCACTATTTTTCGCTCACACGCCATTACCAAATGCCAACCTCATTCTGATAATAATACTATAAACATATATGAACACTGCACATACGATAAACACCCACTCTGTGTTCACTGAGGCAGGTAAAAGGCACTGTAATTGCCCGCACTTCACTGCCATATCAGCGGTGTTGTAATCACTATTTTTCGCTCACACACCATTACCAAATGCCAACCTCATTCTGATAATAATACTATAAACATATATGAACACTGCACATACGATAAACACCCACTCTGTGTTCACTAAGGCAGGTAAAAGGCACTGTAATTGCCTGCACTTCACTATCACATCAGCAGTGTTGTCACTCACACAGCTGGACAGATACTGATGCGTGTTTGGTCCGGGGTGGGGTGGGGGGCCCAGGGGGTGGGAGGTGGGGCCCCAGGGGGGGGAAGAGGGAGGTGGGGGTCGGCTGGAGTGAAAGAACTTAATAGCTACTCTCCCTTGAAACAATTGGTGGACGGAAAAAACGCGGGGTATTCAAAATATTCACAAACATTCGAGAATGACACCCGCGGTTTGGTCCAGTTTTTGCAATGTCATTCTGGAATGACACCTGCGGTTAAAGGGTTAAGGCTTTCTCGCTATGGGAGGAAATCAAGGTTAGGCGGGATGTTGATGCTAACGAGACCTTCAAGGCGAGCCATGGGTGGTTTGACCGGTTCAAGAGCTGAGCTTATCTCCACGAAGTGAAGATGTACAGTGAGGCAGCGAGTGTAGATACGGTGGCGATGGCAGCGTTTCCTGACAAACTGAAACTCATCATCGCGGAGGGTGGCTGCAGTGCGAAGCAGGTCTTGAATTTTGATGAGACTGGGCTCTTTTGGAAGAGAATGTCTTCCAAAACATATCTTGCAACAGAGGAAAAGTCTACACCAGGGTTCAAGGCATCGAAGGACCAGCTTACACTCCTGCAAGGGGGCAGTGCTGAGGGCGACCTTAAGTTGAAGCTGCCCCTTGTCTACCACTCCGAGAACCCCAGGGCTCTGGTGCGGTATGTTAAAGAGAGGGGTGATTTGGAAGTCAGACAAGGAGCCCTGGCTGACTTCTGATATCTGTTCATCATAATTCCACTTGTACCTCTCTCGTGTCCTGAAGAGGCATGCCTCACAAGAGAATTTGCGAACAGATGTCTCGTGGTGGTAGACTACGTGCTTAGCCACCCTCCTGCGATGAAGGAATGAGCAAGCAACGTAGAGGTGGTGTTCCTGCCCCCCAACACCACGTCCTTATTGCAACCCATGGACCAAGGGGTGATCGCTGCATTCAAAGCGTATTACCTCCGCTGCACTATGCAACAGTTGGTGAGGGCCTGTGACAGTGATGATAGGATAACAGTGCAGCAGTTCTGGAAGGGCTACAATATATGCCACACCCTAGAGAACATCACTGCAGTGTGGCGTGAAGTTAGCCAGCCCACCATGAACGGTGTGTGGCGGAAGCTCTGGCCAGAGTGTGTGCACTTCTTCACCAGCTTCCCTGGGGGCGTGCGAGCTCCACCGGTGCAGCGTGTGTGGCAGGATATAGTGGAATTGTCTCACAAGGCGGGCTTTGGGGAGGTCGATAAAGATGACATGGAAGAGGTTCTCAAAAGCCACTGGGAGGAGCTCAGCAATGAGGAGCCCCTCAGTACATTCAGACCCCTGCTAAATGAAGGATCGACTTAAGAATATCCACAGATACAAAAAAATTGTGTGTGTGTGTGGGGGGGGGGATCAGTCATAGCAAGGAATGATGGGGTTATGTGAAGATACTGACAGGAGGTGAGGTGATGGTAGGGGATAAGTGTAAGAGTGGAAACAGTTGTAAAGGAATAGTCTTTCTCTGTATTAGAGCTGGTTTAATATTTTTGATATGCTTAAAATTTTGTCGTATAGTATGCCTGAATTAATGGCTTTACTATCAGTTCTAGACTGCCAAATATAATAAGCCGGTTATGGTTTCGGTTCATAGTGTTTAGTTTGAAACAGTAGCCTATTCAGAATTTATGGTTGCGACTGCCCTTTGTTTCATCTTTCATTTGTGGGATCGAGTTAGATTAAGTTTGAAATTTGATGTCTCGGCGGACCGAGACTAGTCATAACTGCTTCTCTTTAAGAATTTGCTTGTACAATCGGAGTTAACGTGGTGATTGTGGTTGACTGGGGAAGTCAGTCTTGTTCACACCGCCGATAAGGTTAGATCTCTTGTTTATTGTAGTGGTTGTGATAATTGGTACTGGTTATATTGTAACAGACATTTTCTTAGCTCGGGAACCTTGGTATTTATGAGAGGTTTGCTTTCATCATTGACTTAATATGGGGTCTGTTTTACTTGAGATTCCTTCGACTTTGATATTTGATCAGATCAGGAGGAAGACTCGGACCCTACCACTGCCAAGGGCTGGGCAGGGAGGTGTCCTAACAACAGCAGTGGGACCGCACCACCGCGAGCTAGCATGCCAAACTCCTTGTGTGGTGGAGAGGGGCGGTGGACCCAGTGGACTAAGCTGCTGTATGGAATTGTGATACTGGAGTAAAGTATCATTGCACCAGAGGTGGAGTAGAGAGAGGGTCTTTTACCATCGTGTGCTGGTGCTGCTTGTATATACATACATCTACATTAAAGTTGTTCTCTCTATCTGTCTATTTATTGCCAGAAACCATAATCCTATAAGGGGTGGCCATTTGCCTTTGAGTCATTTGTTTTACGGGGAGGAGCACTAACCCTCCACCAACCTACTTGCTGACACGTAGGGAGCACGTATGGTTTGGTTACATGGTTACCACCCAGCGTCGTAAATGGTTTCTTGGCTTACAGGAAACCATTTGGCTTGTCACTCAATGTAAAGCCACCTGTAAAGGAAAGAAAAGCAATAAGAAGTGACAGGAAAAATGGGAGAAATAGGAAGAGAGGAGGGTAGGCACAGAAAAAGAATGATAAAGACTAAGGAAGAAATAGGCAGCACTACATCATGTGAGTGGATGATGGTCACCACCACCTACCACTAAAAGTTGTTCCATTGTTATTTATATTTAATTTCATTTTACTATCCTTTTTCCAATTTCTGTAATAAAGTATATATTCTAAGTGTTTGCTTAGCATCTTCCAGAGATATGATTGGGTATTCTTGGAACCTTTACAACAATAATGGGGTTTAATCTGGTTGGGTGGGGGGAGGAAGTAAGAGAGAGAGAGATGGCTTTAACCCGCGCCGTCCCGCCGACATGAATTAACGCGGCAACATTGCAAGGTCCCTAATTTGCACAATTTTCAATTTTCGCGAGTGATTTTTGGCACATCTACACGGGACACCTTCCTCTATTCCTCTACAAGATGCCAAGCAGGAACAAATGCCTTACACTGCATAACCTCTCCCTCCCCCCGTGCACGCCATTGTCTCGGCAATTCACCTGTTACCAGTGACCTGGCCAATAGAGACATTCAGGGCCAGAGTGATTCCCCAATCGATGACAATGTGGAGGACAAAGTTTACATAGCATTAGAGGAAGAAACAGTCAGAAATGATGATCAGGTAATGTGGGAAGAAAAAGGTCATGAATGGTGATGAGTTAGTGAGTGAAACAATGCTTATAATGCCTATATTACTGTTTGAAAATCAGTATACTCTTGTACTACATATAAATTCGTACCAAGTAAATAAATAAATACTGTTTATGAGTGGATAAAATAGTTACCCTGGTGCCAGCCTGTTAGAAAACCCAGTCAGGTAAGGAAGTAATCGTACCTAAATCGGGTATTTTAAAACTCAGGTGAGCGATTTCTCTATGAATTTTCGATGTTTCTCACCAAAAGCGGATGTTTGAGCCAAAAAATAAAAGGTCCAAAAACGTCGGGATGGGGCGGGTTAATCTGGGAGGGAGAGAGAAAGAGAGAGAGATTACTTTAATCTGGGTGGGAGAGAGAGAGAGAGACGGGGAGAGAGAGAGAGGATAGCACAGAAGTAGGTATGGAGCAGAAAGGCAATGGGGTAGAGGGAAAGAACCTTGTGACCTCAGTAATTATGGGATCAGGGTTGGGTTGGAGAGAGAGAGGATAGCACAGAAGTTGGTATGGAGTATAAAGCAGATGAGGTAGAGGAGAATAACTTTGTGACCTCAGTAATTATGGGATTAGGGTTGGGTTGGAGAGAGAGAGAAGGGGGGGGGGAGAGGGAGGATAGCACAGAAGTAGGTATGGAGTAGAAAGGAGTTGAGGTAGAGGGAAAGAACATTGTGACCTCGGTAATTATGAGATCAGGGTTGGGTTGGAGAGAGAGAGAGAGAGATGGATGTAGGAAAAAAAAAACGACTTATAAAAGACCTTTGAAAACCAATGATTTTCGTAAATTGGAGGCTGTCTGTATGGAGATTCAGTGGGTGCACCAGGAGGCACAGGAGAAGGAGGTCATCCCTGAAGTGCAGGCCCTCAATCTTACAATTCTGAGTGAGATGCTAACGAAGCTGGACAAAATAATCACGCTGATGCGCACACACGACGCTTTCCCAGGATGAAGCAGGGACATCGCTAATTAGCTGGAGGAGGGGATGAAGGTGTACAGGACAATGCTGAAGGAGAAGAGGAGGGCGGCCAGGCAGACAACAATCATTGTCTTCTTCAAACAGGCCCCCACCATGCCAGCAAGCCACAAAGGATCTCCCCAGCCCTCGATGAGCAAAGTATCTCCCCAGCCTTCAACCAGCAGAGCATCTCCCCAGCCTTCAACCAGCAGAGCATCTCCCCAACCTTCAACAAGCAGAGCATCTTCCTCACCAGTGACCAGCATAGAAACACCCAGGGTCTCCTTCCGCATTTGATGTGCCTGGGCCCCTAGTGCTGGACCTAACTTCCAGCCGATCCCCGTCTCCAGTGTCATCTGTGTCTCCACTAAGGCACTCTGCCACGCTGTTGCTGCCTTCCTCGTCTTAGCCTCCATCTCCCACACCACTTCAGCCACTGTCTCTGTCTCCCTCGCCACTACGTGAGCCACTGCATCTGACTCCATTGCTACCTCATCAGTCATCGCAGCGGTCTCCCTCACCACCTCACTGGTCATTGCAGCTGTCTCCCTCACCACCTCCTCTGTCATCACATTGCATTCCATCGCCACCCCCAGAGCCGTTGCATCACACCCCATTGCCACCACTTAAGCCATCGCATCAGACCCCATCGCCACTGCCTGCCTCATTGCATTGCACCCCATCACCACCCCTAGAGCCAGCGCATCGGTCTCCCGTTACAATCACCCCACCTCTCCAGGCTTACCTCCCCAACCCTCCCCTGGAGATGGGGTTTGAAGGCTTTGAGAAGGATGAGTGAGTGTTGGGGAGCACCACATGTCCCGTAGCCTTGGGGGGGATAGCAAGGATGACAACCAGGACCGGACATGGACTTGAAAGAAGTAAGTGATGAGAGGTGTTTGATATTTTCTAAGCTATTCCTTATGATTTTCAGGCTTTATTTGTTGGTTTTTTACAAGTGTTACACTTAGGTTAGCTTCCTTGACAGCTGTTAGGCCATTTAGATTGGCTTTAAACTTGTTTTTGGGCTCATTTGGGTGGGTTTTGGGCTTGGTTTGGGGGGAAACCCAAGGCTGGTAAACACTCCACATTACATATTAAAAGTACCCCGATATACGACACCTCGCTAACGAAGGGGTTTTTCCTAACCATTTACAGCACATCATTAAACCGGGTATACCTATATCTATCTATCTATCTATCTATTTATATATATATATATATATATATATATACATACAGTGTATATATATATATATATATATATATATATATATATATATATATATATATATATATATATATATACAGTATATATATACACTGTATATATATATATATATATATATATATATATATATATATATATATATATATATATATATATATATATATATATATATATATATATATATATATATATATATATATATATATATATATATATATATATATATATATATATATATATATATATATATATATATATATATATATATATATATACCCAGTATATATATGTATGTATATATATATATATATATATATATATATACATACAGTGTATATATATATATATATATATATATATATATATATATATATATATATAAAGTAAACTCTCAAATAACGCGAGGGTTAGGTTCCTGGAGAGGTCGCGTTAGTTAAAAACGCATTTTTAAAACATAATTTTCCCATAAGAAACAATGGTAATATTGGGGGTTACATTCCTGGACTCTGGGAAAGTCTACCCATTTGGGGAGTTATGCTACTCTAAACTTAAAAGCAACAATATTAGTTTGAAGGAAAATCCACGTAAAAAACAAAAACAGTATATCTGGGGAGAAATAAACAACATCTGAGCCCTAGCTGGGCCGAAGCGTTGTTTACTTCTCCCCAAATACATACTGTTTTCGTTTTTTACGTGGATTCTCTTTCAATTCTGCTTCATTCACGGCATTGTGAAAGTTCCTCAACATTATTAATGCATTAGTAGGTCATAAAAACACTACAGTAAAAGCAGCATTTTCATTACAGTAAGTAGGTCACAAACAATAACAACACACAGCATCACTTCATCTATGCATCACTCGCTGTCTCTGCTGTCCCTCCTTACCCCTCTACCCCACCTCCCGCTGCTCCCCACCCTAAATTTGTTGTCCCTCCTCGCTCTGCTGTCCCTCCTCATCATCTTCCTCTGACTCCCGAGCTACTGGTGATGAAGATAACTCCCTTAAGTTTTCTGTCTTCTTCATAAAAAACTGCTCTATCTTGGTCTGAGTGGTTTTCTTCTTTCTGTTCTGCAGCATCAAGTTGTAACAATTTAGATCTACCATCACTTTCCTGGCCAAATTTTGTCCGAAAATGAGCCAAATTGCTCAGAATGGGGCCAAACTTCATTTTCGAATATTATAGTTCGATTAAACCAGTTTAAGCAACAGACAAATAAAAAATTGTATTTATGCATAAACTTCCACACACGGTCTATCAGCTCGGGACTGTCCAGGGCGCGCGCGGCTAATTTGAAGCCATCACGTACGTGTAAAGTTGCGTTAAATCGTGAAACTCTTGTTAGTTAAACATATCTCCTTAAATATTTGCTCGTGTTAAAACGAAAGCGCGTTTTTTTAACTCGTGTTAGTCAAGAGGTAACTATATATATATAGATAGATAGATAGATACGTAGATATAGATATAAGTCTATCTGCCTATCTATATCTATCTATCTATCTATCTGTCTGTGTATATATATATATATATATGAGGCGTCTAGAACCAAAGGGGCATCGGCGCCAAAATGTACTTTTGAGTTATGAAGCTTTAAAGTTATGTTTATGGCAACGTCATAACCAAAAGGCAATAAACAAATATTCTATACATCAAAATGATCATCAGCACCTATGCTCTACATGTAAAGGAGAAAAAAACAAAAAAAATAATAACTATAACTGCAAAATGTGCAGTAAACCAAACCCCCAATTTATAAGTGGGCATAATAACATATTCTAGGGATTTAAAAACATGCCAGAAAAAACATCAAAGAATGTATTAATGTACAAAACTTTATTAACTGAAGATTCCAGTTAACTTAATATTAATACTGTAAACGAAAAATTATTACTGTAATTTCACGTCTTTTACAACTAAAACTGAAATCAATGCAATTATTATTTTTCCTCTGGCATAATAGATTGAAATAATAACACTCCAAAAAAAAAAAAAAAGTGTAGTGCTTAAGTAAATTGAGGAGGGGCAGTGGGGGGTTGAATGGTGGGCTCCTCATCTAGGAAATCGACATCCAACTCTGCCTCCTCGGTGCCACGCCCCCTCCCCGCTCCTCTTTTATTTCTTCCACCTGTTGACTCCTTCGCTGCGTTTGTGTGTGCTCTTTAATTGTTCGTCAATAAGGTCTCGAAAGAACTGCCTGTGCTCAGGGGGGACATAGGTCATGAGCGTTTTCAGGTCGGCAAGTTTTTCCTTAGTGATAAGCACTGGTTCTGGGTACTTGGGTTGGAGTTGGATGTTTGCCAAATTGAGTTTTCCCCTATCCTTCTTTTTCTCCAGAGACACTTTAACAGAAACCAGCCCACCATAGTCTTCTTGGATCTCAAAACCTCCCTTGAATGAGTCTGAGTACAGCAGAACCCTTGCATTAAGAAAGCCAGCATCCTTCATTCCAGCCCACGATACACTACTTTGTAAGGCATCATAGTCCTTAAAATCCTCTCTTTTCATGTCAACTTCTTGGAAAGGATGAATTCTGTTTGCCTTTTTAATTAGTTCAACGTAATGCTTGGTTGTGTACACAGGAACTGGACGTAACTTAACTTCAATCACCCCAAAATCCCTATCACAGGGTAGGTAAGAATGGCCTGGAACCATGAAATAATGCTTGATATTAATGAAGCCGCCAGAATGCACATTGCGTAAGCAGGACAAGATCACATTCTTGTTCTTATTTTGTCCAGGGCAGTTATCTGAAAACACTACTAGCTTGGTGATGTTTGGGTCAAGAACATGGTTCACGTAATGATTAAGACAGGAAGCCACTTCACAGGATCCCTGATTACCCAAACTCTGATTCCAGACATACATAGTTGCTTGCTTTTCTTTTATGTTATGCACACCAAAGTTATAAGTCCACATTTTGTGCTTATAGTATTGCAGGCCAGTTGAGAGTTTGGGGGTGGGAAGGGTCTGCTGGAGGTCCATGCAGATCACAGCAACGTGGGGCTTATTTGGTTCACCTGCTATAGCTTTCAAAAGTCTCTGCCCCTCATTAGCCCTCCCCTTGTGAACAGTTTTTTCAACATTCAGGGCACTAATCTCTTCCTCATCTGCCACAGGGTCGAGATCACGAAGTTTCATTTCAATTTCATCGCACTTATTACATGAATCACTTTTGGGGGGCTCGAAACCTGTGTTAAAGTTTGTATCTAAGATGTTTTCATAAAGCCAAAATTTCACCACATTTTCCTGTCCTTTCCCCTCATTAATCATCCACTCTTTGTACATGTCATACAGCACTTTCTTGTTTAATCCAGGGGGTAGGTATTTCCTGTGAGGACTCTTGGCTCTCGAGTAGTGTCTGGAAACAGTGCGCAAAGTTCGTATGTGTTCTTTCACTAAGTCTTTCTTATACTCCTCTCTCTTATTCCCTGGCTGATGTCTTCCTCTTTGGTCAGGAATTATTGTACCAGAACTCATAGCCTTATCCATCGCATTTCTCACCCTCTTGACAGTCACACCATGCTTGTTCAAGAAAGCAGTGTGGCAAACCTCTATTTCTTTGTTGTTTTTCTTCACAACGTACCGCATTATTCTCAGAACTTTGCTTGGCCTGTCTTTAATGCGGCTTCTCTTCACATCTTGGGATAACACACGATTAGCTAAATATGCTGTTTGTAGATCATGATTCCCTAAACCCCAATAATTTTTGAATATCTCTTCAATGCTGTCCCTCCCTACCACATCATGACACTTGCGGTAACATGAGCAAGCAGGACCAACACTTTTTGCAGCCATTACTCTTCCCCTCTCAGACGTATACATCTCACCAGTGTCTCTCTTCTTCTTCCTTTCTACCTTTTTCCACTTTTTCACACACTTCTGACGCTTACGAGAGTTTACAGGCACCACCTCTTCACTGTCACCACGTAATGATCTCATCTTGTCACCCCCCCCCCTTCAAGCTCAATAACAACAGCTCATCTTGTCATCAGTAATGTACTATAAATGGAGTAAAAATCCAGTACATACTAATTTCACGCCTGAGTAAACACGAGAGGGAAGCCTCTTACGCTCACTGATTGGTTGCTCTGGGGGAGTGGCAGAGAGCGAGAATGCTGATTGGTTTGGCTGTGTGGTGTGGATGCCTGCCTGGTTGTGGTTTGCTCGCCCCGCAGCGTGGACAAAACCACGTGACTTTGAGCCCTTCTACCACAGTCCAAAAGGTTGAATCTTGTATGGCAACCAGTGCTATCGCTGAGAAGAGGGTTAAACCTATTGTCTCCCCTACCTAACTCAAAACCAGTATATTGGCGGGGATGCTCCTGTGGCTCTATACGCCTCAGGGCAGTGAAATGGCGGGGGACAGGGCGACTTGGAGGCGATTTGTTTGTGGCCACCCCAAACGGGATTGAGGCGTCTGGCAATAGATAGATAGATAGATAGATGTGTATATATATATATATATATATATATATATATATATATATATTTATACATACAGTAATCCCTGTACTTTCCGGACGCCCACTTTCTGGACACCCCACTTACCGGACATTGTGGGCCTGGACCTTCAGAACCCAAAAATGGCCAGAAAAAGAAAAAAATCCCCCCCAAATCCTAAATTTTTCCCACCCGTAATTTGAAATTGCCGCACGGCGCCAAACAGCTGCTTACACCTTGGCCCCTTCACCCCTTCCTTCCTCCCCCCTCCCCCGTTCCCTGTCAGGGTTGCCGTTTGTTATTTTTCATTACCAAATGTGGGCCAATTTGGTAATGAAAAATTCGTTTGGTAATGAATCAGATTAATGCATTACCAAATGGATTTTTCATAGGTATAAGGATACACAGGATGGAGATGGTGGATTGTTTGCTCTCTCTGATTAATTTTCTACCCTACATAGCATGATAATAATCAACATGCTGTTAATTATAAGGAGAGTGATTACATGTATTTCCACTTGTATATATAATTAGTGAAGAATAAATGCTAGCTTTATGAATTTGGTAATGAAAAGTTAATTTTGGTATTGAAAGTTGAGGAGATTGGTAATGTGGCTGTTGCGATCTGGCAATTCTGTTTTTCCGACATCAATAGTAACTCCCTAACTTCGATTGTGAATAGATGCTTATCACACCGGAAGCCACATGTGCTCGTTTTTTGTGAATAAACAGTGAATATACTGCAATACCTCGCCCCTAGACCACATGGGAATTTACAGTGTTGTGCAGTGTTAAGAAATTAGAATTTAGAGTGCAGAGGGTTTTCAAGAGGGTTTCAAGTGGTGGCCATCAAGTGGTGGCTATCAGTACTGCCAATGTCCAACACTAGTCAGCACTCCTAATGTCATCAGTACTCCCATCCATTGTTGAGAATTAAGTCATTTCTCCCCGTTCTTGACTCCCCTCCCTACCTCCCCTCCATTACCCTCTCTTCTCGCCTGCCCGGCCGTGCTATGCTAAGTAAATCTTCCCCGGAATTTTCCACTGATTTCATCCATTGAATTAAGCCCTATGCCCTATTCTTATACCAAATAATTTATACAAAAAAAGAAATAAGGTAAGTGAGAGTGCCATACACCTGGAATTGGCTAATTATCACCTGACAATGCCTCACGTGCACTCATTCGCTAATTTTCGCTGTTTATTTCATCTTGAAATATGCCGTATAATCTATTCTCGTAATAAAAATATATATAAGAAAGGAAGGGAGAAGCCTAAGTGATATTTACATTCACCTGGAATACCTAATTATTGCAGGCCACCACACTGTATCCTACGCTAAGTAAATCTTCCCTGGAATTTTCCACTGATTTCGTCCATTGAAATAAGCCCTATGCCCTATTCTTATACCAAATAATATATACAAAAAAGAAATAAGGTAAGTGATAGTGCCATACACCTGGAATTGGCTAATTATCACCTGACATAACCTCATGTGCACTCGTTCGCTAATTTTCACTGTTTATTTCCCCTTGAAATGTGCCGTATAATCTATTCTCATAATAAAAATATATATAAGGAGGGAAGGGAGAAGCCTAAGTGATATTTACATTCACCTGGAACTACCTAATTTATTATGTATTGTCTAGATTTCCTGCCAATCATTTCATAGCTGTATATTAGCAGCTCTTACAAGGCTGACGTTGGCAGTATCGCACTCTCCCTAAGCAGTAGGCAGGCCACCAGTATCAGTTTACTGTCTTCTTTCAAGGTGAAAGTACGTCGGATTTGTGCCTGCTAAATTCTGCCACTTTTTAGCCCCATGCAAAGGGCCCTGTGACCTCTACCCCCTACTAAACCTTGTGTGGAAAGAGGTAAAGGGCTGACAAATGATAGAGAGTGACTATGATCTTTCTGGTGAGTAAACAGTGCAAGTGGAAATGTAAAAAATGTATAAATAATGTGTAAACAGCAAGTGAATGCAATGAATGTAAATATAAGTGAACAGTGGAAAATAGTTTTATAAGTTACTGCAAGTGACAGTGCCTAACACAGTGTAAATAAAATAGAAATGTAAATAATGTAAATAAAATAGAGAACGTAAACAGAAACGTAAATGAGTAGTATTATAAGAATACGAATATATATACTTGAAGTAATGAAAGTGGAAGTTTCACTCTAGCATGTATGAATATTATGAGTTATGAGAGTGAAGGTGAAAGTGACATTCACTCTCAACACTAGTATACAGGACGAGAAAGTGAATGGAACGTATTTTACTGAAAGAGAAATTGAATGCCTACAGTGACAATAAACTACACTCAACCCCCTGCTATCACGCGTTCAGTCACGCTTATCTATCACTCACACATCAAATGCACAACCATACATGCTATTACGCACCCCAAGACCGCTATCACGCGTCGAGTTTGAAGACAGGCTAAGCGAAACTTATTCACACGGCACTTCATACGAGGTTTGCAGAGAATACGATGGTTAATCGGAACGGTAACGTGGTAAAATTCCCAATTATAGCACGGGCATTTGGAATGCATCTGAACGGATTCCTGCCGAGGCCACGACGGGCAAAACAGTGACCAAAACCCATTCGGCTCGAAAGAATATACAGTAATCCCTCTAATATCCGAACGCCCAATATCCGAACATCCCCACTAACCGGACATAATCCTCCTGGGATCCAATATTCCCAAAATGGGCCAAAAACTGCAAAAAATTCGAAAAAAATCTGACTTTTTTCCCTCCCATAATTTGAAATTCCCGCCTGGCGCCAAACAGCTGTTACACCATGGTCCCTTCACCCCTTCCTTCCTCCCCCTCCCCCCTCCCCTGTCAGGTTGCCATTTGGTATTTTTCATTACCAAGTGTGGGCCAATTTGGTAATGAAAAATTCGTTTGGTAATGAATTAGAATAATGCATTACCAAATGGATTTTTCACATGTATGAGGATACACAGGATGGAGATGGTGGATTCTTTGCTCTCTCTGATTAATCTGCTACCCTACATAGTGTAAAAATAATCAACATGGTGTTAGTTATAAGGAGAGTGATTACATGTATTTCCACTTATATATATAATTAGTGAAGAATATATGCTAGCTTTACGAATTTGGTAATGAAAAGTTATATTTGACAATGAAAGTTGAGGAGATTGGTAATGTGGCTGTTGCGATCTGGCAACTCTGTTACCCCACCAACATCAACAGTCACAGCTTAACTCCGATGGAGAGCAGATACTCATAACAGTGCAAGCCACAGGTGCTTGTTTTTTTGTGAATAAACAGTGAATAAACTGCAATACCTTGCCACTAGAACACACAGGAATTTACAGTGTTGTGCAGTGTTAAGAAATTAGAATTTAGAGTGCAGAGGATTAACTGTGGACTGCAAACTGGCGGTTCAAACCAGTCCAAGACCAAGGGACTTGTAAGTACCCAGAATGTTTAATATTGTATAAACTCACCTCTAAAACCTCATTTTATGGTTCTTTTGCATTTATTTCAGTCTTTTATGTCCCTTATTGGTGTGATTTGGGTCTTAAATAGGTGCAATGCATGTCCAGAGGGAGTTGTATAGGTGTTTTTCAGAGTTAGGGTCCATAAGTACTAGTCCATAAGCTGGGGCCCAATATCCGGACAGGACCACTATCCGGACCTGCCTATGGCTCTATTGATCCGGATATTGGAGGGGTTACTGTATCGTACTACAGCATTGAAATTTAGCCCAACACTGAATACTTATTAATATTGTATTTTAGAATAAATATCAATCGTTTTGAAACCTTTTTAAAAAGTTAATATTTCTTATGCCGAAAAACCTGTGATGTCGATAAAGTAATCACGTGTTTACAACTGAAACGGGGCTCTGACGACTGTGTGAGGAACGTGTGTGATAGCGTCCAAGTTTTGTTCCACTTAAATGTTCCTCAGCCATTCCTGATATAAGGTACCATGTGACACCCCCTTTAGCTGTGGACACTAAAGAAATGGAGACAGCCAAAGAGATCTGGCGGCAACTAAGCCACTCCCAAGCCTCGGAACCCATCAAACCACCCAAGCCGTAATCCTTTTAAAAGTTTGATGGCCTTTTGTGTTGTTTATTTATTCATTATACTGTTATTATTAATATAATAATGCTTTATTTCATGTTAGAGGAGAGATTGGCAGGAAATTTTAGGCATAAAGTGGTTAAAAGTTAGAAAAATGGGCCACCAAAAAACCAATTAGAAATTTTCCCATTGATTGTTCAGTTCAGCTATCGCATATTCAGCTATCACATGCGTTTCCTGTGACCAATTAGGCGCGATAGCAGGGGTGAGTGTACTATTACTGAAGGAAACTTATGGATAAAGACTGTAGATATATACTGTATAAGTGTTATATAGTAATAGAAATATAAACTTTGAGTTTTTATGAATAATAAATGACAGAACACCAGCGGCGAACGATCACAAGTGGGAAGGTTATATATGCGCTCGTAATTTTCATTGCTTTCACAGTGTTTTTTTGGGGGGAGTATGGATTCCAAACTATTTGAGAATCATAGAATAGTGTTTCTAATGATAATATCAGGCTGTGGTAATCATATTATGGGTTGTCGGGAAGTGTTAAGTGGAGACTTCATTACCCAACTTCAGAGGTTTTCACAAGTCCTACAGTACTCGACAAAGGCTCAACAAACACCCCAGGAGAAAGCTGAAGGTATGTGCCATAAGTATATATGATTTTAATATTCTAGGACTAATAACTGATTTTTGGCAAATATTTTTAGAGAGTCTGTCAGAGCGCGAATATGCCTGCGGGAGCCGCAAGTCAAAGCAAAACAAGCCCGCGGTTAAGGGGTTAACAAGGAAATATTATTCAGTGTTGACCCCATGTGCCAAAGAGGGTTCTACGGCTATGGTGAGGTACCCAAGAGAAAGCATTAGTGTTAAGAAAAAATAATAAGAATAATATTATGAAAGAAGTCATTATTTTTTTTAGTAAAAAGCAAGTTGTGTGTACATGGCTACGTAAAAGAAAAATATTATTTTGAGAAGTCCTTACGAGTTTTACGTTACCTATTTTTTTAATTTATGAGAAAATAATATTCAGTGTATTATGAAGAGGAAATTATTAAGTACTGACATCAAGAACATATTATTAAGTGATGAAGTAGTACGGTAATAAGACAAGCACAGTCACATTCATTAATATTATTATCAGGGTCATTGTCTCAAAATGCCTTGAGTAGGCATTCAGTCTTCAGCAACCACTTATTCAGACAGTTTAAAACATCAGGATTATTAATAGGTAAAGGAGGCCATTTTTTTATCAATGCAACTCTGACAAATCTTCGTATGTTGAGTGAAATCGTACAAAGGTACCTAAAATATAAGGCACGAAAGCGCCATGTTCTTCAAGGGATCATGATTACCTGAGAAAACAGCGTACAGTATGAGAGTTGGAAATGAGATTAGCGCCACCGATTTGCTCATTGCTTCACTTCCACTCTAGAGGTGAAGTGAGGCAAGGGCAAGCGGGAGTGAGCCAGCCCGCCAACTTTCAGATGCTGTTTTCTTGGCTTTTTGTTTGTGTCACTTGCATCACTTCATTAGGGGGTGCCTCTATTACCAGAACTCAACCGCCCCAGCACCACTACCAGCACAACTGAATCATGATGCAAATGACTGGGGAGTGGGGATGTCGCTAGGCAGCAGCATGACATTTTGGAACATGCTGCATCGTGTAGCGACGAGCGTGGAGGGTGAGCGGAGAGACAAACCTTCCTACTTATTCAGTGTGGCCACCACACAGGCTTTAGTGTGTTTTATCGTGCCGCCTCAACCTTCCCCGCTCAAGTCGCCCCGCTCATCGCATTCGGTGTGGCCGTAGCCTTAGACTGGACACATAAGGTGCCTGCTGTTAGAGAGGCGTAATCCACAAGCTGGCGATTTTCAGATTTTCGTGGGATATTACCCTGGAAGCCTTACTCCACTATGTGCTAAGTCTGGCCAAGGTGAAAGCAACCTTCCAGTAAAGCAGAATAGGAGCCAAGGTTGCATGTTTAGGGGTGCACCAAGCTTGTGATCAAGTCTGGGTTTAGAGAGCTAGATGGTTGTACTTGTTGCACTTGGTGCTGGCTCCAGCCAGTGAGTGTGCATTTCTCGGATACCAGTGTTATCATGCTTCCGCTCGACCAGTCACACACGTCCTTGTATGCCATGGAGCATTAGTAGCCAGTAAATACCAGTGGGGGGTGTACGCTTCTTGGTTCTGGCCCTTTAACTAGATTAATGCAACATCATGAGTTCTAGTGATTCACCTGTAGAAAATGAATGACCAGTGCATACACAGAAGAGACTTAGCAAGCCTGAAACATGGAAGAAATATGTTGCAAAGAATAATAAGATCAGTGGGGAAGTCTTACCCGGACGACAATTTCCTTGACTATTAACCCCCCACCCATCAACCCACTCAAGAATTACTGGCTCCTAGAGATTAGTGAGTATTTATAGTCTATAAATTTAATTAATTCCTTATTGATAATATTATAAGTCATCTTTACCATCTGAAAAAAAATAAAACAAAATCACCATTTAAAAATTTATTGAAAATTAACTAAAGCTTAGCAGATTCAAATAGTTACAGGTTTTTGTACTAGGGTTAGTAATGTTTTGGAGCACATTACAGAATTGTTCCAGCAAGTAATAATTTCATAAGGTTTAGGAAGGTAGGGTGGATTTATTTATTTATTTATTTTTTAATTTTAATTTTTTTTTTTTTTTTTTTTTTCAATGAATAGATATTGATTAGATGATGAAATTGATGTAACATAATGTATGATTATGTATGAAATTCATGGTGAACTTTATTTTCAACTTTAACCTCAATTTGTTGAGAACTATTTTTTTAATACACCCCTCTAGCAGGGGGGTTCTCATATTATAGTACTGAAAAGGAATCTGCCACCATCAGTTCCTGTTGGAAATTTTTACCAATATTTGAACATTTTCAATACAGATGTACAGGTATACCTTGATATACAATACCTCTAGATGCACTACCCTAGCTTAACGAAGGGGATACAAATACCATCATACCCAACCTAACGATGGCCAAACCCTGGTTTAACGATGGGTGTTGATTTTTTTTTTTTTTTACCGATTTTCATGATATTTTAGACTAAAATTGTGTGTTTAGGTTGACTTATAAACTATTTTTATACTTAGATTAATGTGATTTAGCCATAGGTGGGGTGATCATTGTCATTTTGGGATACAGTTTACAAAGCTTGATTTTTTCCAGACTTATATTTGACGATTTTCAGATGTTATTTGTTGGTTTAGTGAGTTATTTACAGGTATTAGATTTAAGCTTAAGTTAGCTTCTTTTACAGCTGTTAGGCCATTTAGATTGGCATTAAACTTGTTTTTGGACTCATTGGAGTGGGTTTGATACTTGGTTGGGGGGAAACCCAAGGCTTAAAAATGCATCCCTATACTTTACATGTTAAGTCTACCCCAAGATGCGATACCCCGCCTAACAATGGGTTTTTACTTAACCAATTGTATCATTAAACTGGGGTATACCTGTATATGTTAGCTTTCATCCTGACATAACTTTAGCCATAAGTTTGAGGAAAAAATTTCATTACAAAAAGGCACCATGTTTCTAACATAAATGAGACGTTCATCATCATCCGGACCTCCTTTCCTACCCAAGGGCAAGGTGAGGAGTATCAATGTCCAAACAGTCCAAATTTGTCCAATCCAATGGGCCACACTTCCATTCACTCTAATTAAATATTCAAGCCCCCGGAATCCTGGCTCTATCGGATATGCCAAAAACATTCATTATGTTCTGTAGCTTCACATAAACGTGTCTGATTGAGTCAATCCGGATGATGCCTCGTTATAAAGGGGTGCCAAATCCCTGATCATGCACTTCTCCTCACAACATTCATCCATCCAGCTCAATCTATTGTCAGTTCCCTAGCCTCACCAACTTCCAAACCTCTCTTCCTCACACACACTCATCCACCATGTCTCTTCACCTTCTCCTTGGCCTACCTCGCCTCCTCTGTCCTTCAAATTCACTCAGATATACCTTTTTCACCACTCTATTAATAGTTATCCATTCACTCCACATAATCATACCATCTCAGTACACTCTCTTTGATTCTGGTGTCAACTGACTTCCTCACTCCACATCTTTCACGAATCACATTATTCCATATCCTATCCACCGTCTGTACTCCACATACATTCCTTAGCAGTCCCATCTCCGTTGCTCTTACTCGTGACTTTTCATTTTCTTGCCACACTATAGTCTCACATGCATATGTTAAAGTTGGCACTAACACTCCCTCATGCAAGCCTTGTGCAGCTGCAACACTCAAGCCTCTGTTTTTTATCAAGGCCTTCATTGCACCAGCTTCCTTGTGTCATTCTACTTTCAACATCTTTTGCACATTTTCCTCCCTTTTTTATCATTGTACCCAGGTATTTGAACTCTCACCAATTCCAGTCTCTCCATTCACTATAACATTACACTGGGAGTCACCTTCTCTCTCGATAACCATCATTTTACTCTTTTCTGCATTTACTGTCAAGGCATGATGTTCACAGACATCAGCAAAACTCTGCACTAGCCTACCAAGTTCTTGTCTGGTACTTGCAAGCAGTACTGCATCATCAGCGTGCAATAAATTCGAGATATTCCATCCATCACCATTTGTTACCAATGCCATCCCTTCCTCCATTACTCGTGTTTTTACTTCTCCTGTCATCCCATCCATATATATGTTGAACAACCATGGGGACATCACACAACCTTGTCGCACACCCACACCGATTGTGAACATCTCACTTAGATGCCCATTAACTCTTACATATGCTTCGCTACCATCATAAAAACTCTTGACAGCACCTAGCAGCATACCATCTACACCGTACATGCGCAGAACTTTCCACAATTCCTCTCTGTCCACTTTGTTGTATGCTTTTTCCAGATCCATGAATGCCATAAACACATTATGGTCCTTTTCACAAGCCTTCTCTGTTGTCTTACTGTAAATATTTGATCCACACATCCTCTGCCACTCCCAAAGCCACCCTGTTCATCACTCACTAGGACTTCTGATATCTCTCTTACTTTGTTTATAATAATCCTTCCATATACCTTCCCTACCACACTCAGTAAACTTATGCCACAATAATTCTTGCACTTACTTCGCTGTCCTTTATTTTTGTACAAGGGTACAATCACAGCCTTTTTCCACTCTTCAGGCACAGTTTCACTCATCCATGCCTTCTTACATACCTCCAACAAGCACTTCCATTCCACTCTTTCCACTACACTTAAGCATCTCTGCATACACCTCATCAACCCCAGCTGCTTTCCCATTCACAGCACTCTTCACCTGTGCAAGTGTCACGTCTCCTGGCACTGCATTCCTTCTCTGCACACCCCCAAAACCAATCATGTTTACAGCCACTCTGCTTTCTCTATTCCCATTCATCAGGCTTTCAAAATATTCATTCCATCTGGTCCTTCATCCCCATGGGTTAATAATCTACCACCTACATCCTTCACACCATCACATTTCTTTCTACTTTCACTTCTACATTTCTGCACTTATTTCTAGAATATCTTCATATTTCCAGAGTAGTTCTCATTCATTTAGATCATCATTTACCTCCTTTTTTTCCTCTTCACTAGTCTCTTTATGCACTTGTTGCTGTCAGTATACTCAGTTCTTATTTCAACTGAACCCCTGTCCTGTAACCACTTTAGCCACTTCTTCCTCTTTTCTCCCACCTCTCTCTTAACCTCCTCATCCCACCATGCTGTACCGTACCTTTCTTTGAGACACTTAAAAAAAAAATAAAAAAAATAAAACAAGCTATGATGCTATCACCATTTTTGTACATTCTTTGCATTTGAATCATTCATAATTGCTGACTGATACAGAACTTTGAGTGCTATTTATTTCTTTGGCAGTGCCTGATGTCAGCAGAGGGGATGAAAAAGTAGTTCCCCAGATAGATAGTGGGGGGAAGTTCAGTGATGACGAGGACTCCCACTTCTTTGCATACTTCCTTACCATTGTGGTCACTGCCATCATATTCTACCTTGTCTTCCACAACAAGCAAAGGGTGAGAATCAGATTTTTTTGTAAGTTAAGAGTAGGTTTCAATGGATATTCTTAAAAATGCTTTGAGACCTAAGGATGGTTTAGACACAAGATTTTATTGTCTCCTGCGCCCTGTCCCTAGGGGATTAGGAGTATGCAGTATTACAGTACTTTATTGTCTGTAGTACTTATAGCTGTTTCTTGAAACCTAGCCAGATTTATAGCCTTTCGCACTTTGTAAAGAACCTTATATAAACTGACTAAAAATCCTTAGGTTTCTCATATTTGCTGGCATACTGTTATCATAACTCTTGTTTCTACTCTTTATTCTGTATTTCTAAAACTCATCTTCAAGAAGGAGAACACAGTAGTCTTTCTTCCTTAATATATTTTGTTTTTGGCATTTAGAAAAAGAAAGCTATTAACCCCTTAACCGCAGTGCGTCACTTTCGTGACGCTCGGGCGCAGTGGATCATACCGCGGTGCGTCACTTTTGTGATTCTGTGTTATTTTGAATTGTCCTGAGCTTTCAAGTGGTGGCTTGTATCATCTATCAGTACTGCCAATGTCCAGCACTAGTCAGCACTCCAATTCTCATCTGTACTCCCATCCATTGTTGACATTTTAGCGATTTTCCCCCATTCCTGACTCCCCTCCCTACCTCCCCTCCATTACCCTGTCCTCTCACCTCCCCGGCCGCGCCGCGCTAAGCAAATCTCCCCTGCATTTTTCCACAGATTTCATCCATTGAAATAAGCCCTATGCCCTATACTTATACAAAATAATATACAGTAATCCCTCTAATAGCCGAGCGCCCAATATCCGAACATCCCCACTAACCAGACATAATCGTCCTGGGATCCAATAGTCCCAAAATGGGCCTAAAACTGCAAAAAATTAGAAAAAAATCTGAATTTTTTCCCTCCTGTAATTTGAAATTCCCGCCTGGCACCGAACAGCTGTTACACCTTGGTCCCTTCACCCCTTCCTTCCTTCCTTCCCCTCCCCCCTCCCCTGTCAGGGTTGCCATTTGGTATTTTTCATTACCAAGTGTGGGCCAATTTGGTAATGAAAATTTCATTTGGTAATGAATCAGAGTAATGCATTACCAAATGGATTTTTCACATGTATGAGGATACACAGGATGGAGATGGTGGATTGTTTGCTCTCTCTGATTAATCTGCTACCCTACATAGTGTGAAAATAATCAACATGGTGTTAATTATAAGGAGAGTGATTACATGTATTTCCACTTGTATATATAATTAGTGAAGAATAAATGCTAGCTTTACGAATTTGGTAATGAAAAGTTAAACTTGGTAATGAAAGTTGAGGAGATTGGTAATGTGGCCGTTGCGATCTGGCAACTCTGTTACCCCGTCAACATCAACAGTCACAGTCTAACTCCGATCGAGAGCAGATGCTCATAGCAGTGCAAGCCACAGGTGCTTGTTTTTTTGTGAATAAACAGTGAATAAACTGCAATACCTCGCCACTAGAACACACAGGAATTTACAGTGTTGTGCAGTGTTAAGAAATTAGAATTTAGAGTGCAGAGGATTAACTGTGGACTGCAAACTGGCAGTTCAAACCAGTCCAGGAGCAAGGGACTTGTAAGTACCCAGAATGTTTAATATCGTATAAACTCACCTCTGAAACCTCATTTTATGGTTCTTTTGCATTTATTTCAGTCTTTTATGTCCCTTATTGGTGTGATTTGGGTCTTAAATAGGTGCAATGCATGTCCAGAGGAAGTTGTATAGGTGTTTTTCTGAGTTAGGGTCCATAAGTACAAGTCCATAAGCTGGGGCCCAATATCTGGACAGGACCACTATCCGGACCTGCCTATGGCTCTATTACGTCGGATATTGGAGGGATTACTGTATACCAAAAAAAATTAGGTAAGTAATAGTGGTATACACCAGGAATTGGCTAATTATCACCTGACAACACCTCACATGCATTCATTCGCTACATTACTACGATAATTTCCCCTTTGAATTATGCCTTGTGATCTACTTCTGTAATAAAAATATATATCAGAAAGGAAGGGAGAAGCCTAAGTGACATTTACATTCACCTGGAACTACCTATTTCTTTATGTATTGCCGAGATTTTCTACCAATAATTTATTAGCATGTAAGTTAGCAGCTGTCAGCCTCATTGTCACTGTCAATCCTTGCCTTCTCAGATAAGCTGCGGCATTTAGTTCCTTGTCCTCTGCTGTGGTCAAAGCATGTCGCACTCGCGCCCCGCCATTTCTGCCGCTTCTGCGCCCATTCCAAAGGGCCCCATGACCTCTACACCCAGAAAAACTCGTGAGGGAAGCAGGAAAGGACTAAGTGACTCTGCAGTGGAATGTGAACTAGCGGAATTATCAATGGTGATGATGGATAGTGATTTTGACCCTTCGGGGGATTCGTGTGATGAGCCAGGTGAGGAAATCGTGCCAGAAAGTACTAGTACAAGTGCTTCAGTGTCCAAAGTTATCCCTAGCTCCAAGGGAAAGGAGCCGTTAGTGCAGCAAGGGAAGGAATTTGGGAAGGGAGTGAAAAGGCGGCGTGTTAGACTCGGAACAATGGCCCCGCGTGACCCAGCCCACCATGAGTCCCGAGTTGATTCACGTCCCCGTTCCTCAAGCCCCACTTCACTCATTTCTTCCTCTTCTTCTGCTGAATTATCTCCGGAGTCTTCGTTCTTCGGAGTCACCACCAGCATCAACAGTGAAGGCAGGCTGTAGAGGAAGAGGTAAATCCCTGACCCGTAAAAGTAGAGTTGCTAGTAGAGTAAGGGCTGCTAGTGCTGTACGGCAACCCAGGGTCAGTGCGAGTGACCTTGAACGTGGTAAATCTGCCTCACAGCCACCCACCACCCTCACCCACCCTACACCGCCACGACAGGGAATCCTGGACATCTTCGCGTGGACGGAAGGGTCCGATTTTGTCCCAGAACATCTCGATTTTGATGAGAGTTCCTCAGGAGTATAGCCTGCCTTCACTCTTGACGAGGATGCTGAGTGTGTGGACTTCTTTTGGCCTTCCTAGATGACGAAGTCATGCAGCACATATGTGATGAGACCAACAGGTATGAATCACAACGTGCTGCAAGTGGTACAGGTGCAGCCAAGATGCAGCAGTGGTCCATGCTGGGAGTGCAGGAGCTGTATGTGTTCTTCGCCCTCATGCTTCTCATGCCACACTCAAAGAAGCATGAGTTGGAAGAATACTGGTCCATGGACCCCTTACTACCCTCACCCACCTTCAATAAGTACATGGCCAGAGATCGCTTCCGGAACATCATGGGAAACCTGCACTTTGCTGACAACGATGTACCTTCCCAAACCGACCCACTCTGGAAGATCTGGGAGATTCTGAGCAGAATGAAGGATAAGTTTATGACATTCTTCCACCCCTTTCAGAAGGTTGTCATTGACGAATCCTTGGTTTTGTTCAGACGACGTCTTAGGTTTGTGCAGTACATTCCAAGCAAACGCCATCGCTTTGGAATCAAGTTCTTTGTACTGTGCGACTGTAAGACGGGGTACATCCTTGACTTCGTCATTTATTCAGCCAGCACTGTCGATCTGGATAAAACGCACCCCCTTGGCTTCTCAGGCTGTGTAGTGAAAGTGCTCCTTGAAAGGTATTTTGGTGGGAATCATGTGCTGTATACAGACAACTATTATACACCACCGAAACTTGCCAAATACCTTTCAGAGCACGGCATCGGCTCCTGCGGGACTGTCAAGAGTAATCGTGCCCACTTCCCTAAATTCCCAGAGGCAGGAACCTCGCAGCGAGGAGACGTGCACCTACGCAAATCTGAGAAGATGCTGGCAATACGGTGGCATGACAAGAGGGTCGTGCACATGCTCACCACCGTACACAAGGGGGAAATGACAGACAGAGGGAAGGTCGTGCGTAGGACAGGCGAACCTGTGAGGAAACCTGATGCTGTGTTAGACTACAGTATCAACATGCGGCTGGTGGACAAGTCCGACATGATGATTGGAGAGATCAACTGCCTCAGGAAGAATACTAGGTGGTACAGGAAAGTTTTTCTGCATCTCATAGACATGACAATGCTGAACGCCCTCATCCTGTCACGGTCATACTGGACATTCCCATGATGATGATAGCCAATGAAAACTTCTGATCAAGTAGCCTTCCCCGCCCGCTATCGTGACGTGATCGTGATGCCGGTCAAATGCTTCTGGTGTCACGTGATGTTTTGTTTAAATTTCTCCCGCCACAGCGCCACTCAGTCGCATAATTGCATTGGAAGGTGCTTTTTTCTTGCTGCATTTTCTGCCCTTGTTACTGCATTTTACCCTGCTCACGATGCCTAGGAAGCCTTCTGAGAACCCCAAGAAGCATTGGCACCTCCCTCAGGCCACCAAGCTAGAAAGCATCGAGAGGAAGAAGAAAGGGGAGAGGAAAGTTGACATTGCCAAGGCCTACGACATGAATGAAGCCAACGCGATCATAATAAAAAACTAAGACAAGATCCCTTCGGTTCTCGCAACACCCATCTCAACAGTTACTTCAACAAACAAGGGATGAGGCTATGGCACACCTAATGTCTGACTGAGCTCGTATCTCTAACTTGGGTAAAAATAATATGGTTGTTTTTAATGCATCTAAGACTCAGTTCTTACACCTATCAACCCAACAAAATCTTCCACAGGTATACCCACTAATGTTTAATAATATTCAGCTTAATCCTGCACCATCCTTGAACATGCTTGGGGTTTCATTCACTCGGGACTTATCTTGGAAAGATCATATTACATCTCTTGTAAAATCTGCTTCCAAGAGATTGGGTGTGCTAAGCCGACTCCGCTCTTTCTTTACCCCTGCACAATTGTTGACTCTATACAGGGGTTTTATCCGCCCCTGTGGGGAGTACAACTCTCATGTGTGGGGAGGCTCCCCACATACAGCTCTTCTCAATAGGGTGGAGTCAAAGGCTTTTCATCTCATTAACTCTCCTCCTCTTACTGACTCCCTTCAACCTCTGTCTCTTCGCCGCACTGTTGCATCTTTATCTCTTTTCTATCGCTACTTTAATGGTCACTGCTCCTCTGAACTGTCTACTTGCATTCCTCCACCTCTACAACGGGCGCGTAGCACCCGTCTGGCAGGAAACTCTCATCTCTTTTCTGTCCAGCTCTCTAATGCAAGAGTTAACTGTTACTCCCAGTCTTTCATTTATGCAACAGGTCAACTCTGGAACTGTCTCCCTCTGTCTGTATTTCCTGCTGCCTATGATCTCCAGTCTTTCAAACGCAGTGTGTCCAGGCATCTCAAAATGATCGGATCTTGAATTTGGCTCTCTATTGTATTTTGTTTTTCTCTTGGAGGGAACTGTTACTGCGGGCTTATGGCCTTTGGTTCCTTCTTCCTCGCATAAAAAAAAAAAAAAAAGCTGAAGGCTATCACACGGCACTTCATACCAGGTTTGCCAAGGATACGATGGTAAATCGGAACGGTAACGTGGTAAAATTGCCGACAATACCACGGGCATTTGGAATTCATCTGGATGGATTCCTGCCGAGGATACGACGGGCAAAACAGCGTGACCAGGCGACTCGACAGAAAATGTATCGTACTACAGCTTTGAACATTTAGCCTGACACTGA
The DNA here is from genome assembly GCF_032717465.1 of Coenobita brevimanus. Lineage (NCBI taxonomy): Eukaryota > Metazoa > Arthropoda > Malacostraca > Decapoda > Coenobitidae > Coenobita > Coenobita brevimanus. The sequence goes on from NC_137018.1 coordinate 38,677,660, forward strand.
ATACATATTAATAATTTAGAATAAATATCAGTCGTTTTGAAACCCTTCTCATCGGCGTGTGTACCAGTTTATAAACAAAGTTGCTTCTCCTTATTCTCTACCGAGTCAGCGACAGCAATCACTTTCCACAGTCACGAGACGGGGCTCTGGCAACAGTGTGAGAAGCATGCACTTTGCCGAGGATTACAGTGCTAGGACAGGCAGAAGCAGGACCTTCCATGGCTGTGGACGAAGATAGTGATTCTGAGTGTGATTTCGAAGGATTTATGAGGGAGGTTGAGGAGGAGCAACAGCCATTACCCGCTAGTGACGCCAGCAGCCATCCTCCGGGGACCCAGTAGGACTACCTACAGCCTTGGATACCACCTTCCATTCCTAGCAAGCCCACCAACACTATCCTAAAAGGTTAGTTATCATTCATAGCACAGTACCATTTATTATAATTACAATAGTACCAATATATGTATAGGTATATGGTAGGTATTTAGGGTGACTTTTCCGAGGGTTGCTGACATAATTCATTTTCCCCCATAAGCTCTGTTGTTAGTCCAACACGTTTTTGGTCCAACACGTGACCCATGCATGACAATATTACCGTGCTGGACGCGAGGGTACTGTATATATATATATATATATATATATATATATATATATACAGTATATATATATAAAATGTTTGCTAACAAAATATACTAGCTACATTATCTGTACAAGATTAAATCTTGGTGGTGAAGAAAATAAATGTCTACACATATTAACAAGTAAAGTAGTTGGCATATACTGTGTTAAATTTATTTGATCATCATATGTATGTGTATTAATTACAGTGGTAAAGGAAATCCCTGTTTGACCTCACACACGATAATATACCCTAACTGCTTTGCATGCATTGATGTTTTGTTATCCATTCATGTATAAGTAATTTTTCCTTTAAATTATTTTAACAGATGCTGCTAGATCTCAACAGCAACACTGCAGCATAGTGCTGATGCACTTAGCAAAAAAACTATGAGTATGATGATGAGGTAGTGTATTATTCATGCAGCTTATAACATAAGGTATCCGATGTTATATCTACTATAGCCTTCAACCCATGCCCATTCTTCATGTATCCGGATTATATATCATAATGAATGTTTTATACAGTACAGTACTCCCACAATTATCCGACGTAATAGAGCCAAAGGCATGTTTGGGTAGTGGCAGTATCTGGATAATGAACAATATCCCCCCAAATAAATCCAGACCCTACCTATACCCAACCTCCAGCCTATGCCTAACCTATTTGTACAGTACCTCTGCTTATTTTGGCAGTGTTTTCTGGTCATTCAGGCATACTTAGACATCAAAACACACATAAGAATATCCAAAATAATTTTTACCCATCCTGTCCAGGTGACATGTAGACATGTCCTCCCGGGGCCATCCGGGGGTCATGAATACATGATCTAGTAATTCACGCCATTGTTTGAATACTCAGCTGATTATTTTCACCACCCGCACCCTCTGGCAACCCCCCACACGCATCCCAGTCATGCTCCAGTTGCCTGCGTATCTCTGTGGTGGATAGGCCTACGTGTAAAGATATTCCTGTGTCCCGACCCTCGGCCGACCGCCCGCACCCTCCGACTTCCACTCCTATGAAGTCCAAAGGCCCTCGGAGGAAAGGCCTTTGTGATAGTGCAATATGGAGGGAGTTAGATGTACCATTATTGCCAATTGTGAGTGGGGAAAGTGACGACTCCTTTGAAGAACCAGACTTAGCCCTGTTGAGTATGGAAAAATACACATCAGAGGAGGAGAGTGACTGTGAATTCGCCACTGTGTGGCGATATTTTCCGTCTGCAAGATCATCAGCCTTTTCTGGTGATGAAGGATCAGATGTAGTTGATGATCCTGCAGAGGGTGATATATGCACATTGGAGAAAGTGGCGGGGGAGGTAGAGAGTGAAGGAAGCGAGGAGGCTGGCGGGAGGAGAAAACGCCGCAGGCTGAGCCGCCGGGCAGGAGAGCGGCGTTGGGTGGAATTTTCCACCCATACACCATCACCACCATGTTCACCTACACGCCCTGCATCACTTCATTCATCACCTCATGTATCACCATGCCAGCCTGCATCACTCCAGGCCTCACCATGCCGACCTGCCTCTCCACGTGCATCACCACGCCGACCTGCCTCATCACATGTACCACCACGCCGACGTGCCTCACTTCAGGCCTCACCACGTGCATCACCACGCCGACCTGCCCTTTTTCCGGCCTCACCATGTACCTTACCACGTCGACCTGCCTCATCTCCTGTATCACCATGCCGACCTGCCTCACTTCAGGCCTCACCATGTGCCTCAACATGCCGGCCTGCATCATAACAGGCCTCACCACGCTGGCCTGCATCACTACGGGCCTCACCATGCTGACCTGCCTCACCACGTGCTGCTTCACAACCTGGCCCATCTGGAGATGTTGGTGCAGGTGCATGCCAGCAGGCACATGCCCGCCGACGCCTTTCACCTTCACCATCACCACCACGATCACCGTCACCAGCATCATCACCTGCCTCATCTAGTGGTGAGTCGGTGGAATCGCCACCACGCCGCCATGCTAGGGGCCATGGCAGGGCACGGGGCAGGCCACATGCATGGCAGGCAAGGCAGGAACCACGGACTGGTAGGTTTGAAACCTTTGTGTGGGAGGAAGGGACGGGGTTTCAGCCTGAAATACCTGTTTTTGATGTCACAAATGCAGGTGTGTAGCCAGAATTTCCCTGCAACAGAGCTTCTTCTGCAGTGGATTTCTTCCTTGCTTTTTTCACAACAGCAGTGTTGGAGTTCATTGTGAAAGAAGTGAACAGTTTCATGGATTTCTGCTGCAATTGAGCTGAAACCTGGCACGTGAGAGAGTGCGAAAATGAAGGAATGGACTGCAACTAGTGTTAGCGAAATGTATGCTTGGCTAACCTTGACAATGTTGATGCCTCATGTTAGAAAACATAACATACATGATTACTGGCTCGTGGACAATATTGCTGCAACGCCAGTACAGGTAAGCCCTTATTTCACGCGAGGGTTACGTTCCCAGACCCTTCGCGTATGTGGTAAATTTGCGCATATGTTCTGCCCTTGTGTGCACATAATTATGCATGTCTACTAAGTATATTACATCTGAATAATACTGTTTATGCACTACATACACCTTATAAACTACCATAAAGTATGAAAAACAACAAAAATGTAAGAAATTTAACACTGAAACCTGACAAGCACAGGCGTAGGTGGAGACACTTCAACAGTCTGCTGCACAAGCCCTCACTCCTCCCATATGCTACATTCTGCCTTCTTTATTGTCCAAACAGTTGACTCATTCACCCCAAACATACGGTTCCGAGCCGGTTCACAGGCATAGGTGGAGACACTTCAGCACAGTCTGGTACACTAGCCCTCACTGCCTCCCGTATGCTACGTTCTGCCTTCTTTATTGTAAGAACAGTTGACTCACCCCAAACACGCGGTTCCAAGACAATTCACCACGAAGTCAATTCACCATCAAAACATGGACGATTTCTTGTCATTCTATAAATATACTTATTAGTAATTAATTAATACTTTAGTAACTAATTTTCAGGGGGATTTTATAACTCATATAAGTAAAAAACTACTGTATTGTACTTGGTAAATAAACTGGTATGTAAATAAATGACTGAGAATCGTCATGACGGAGAGTTGTCGCCAACATTCCTCCATTAAGTTTGTCCAACACTTTAACTTTCTCTGTCAGCAACATCACTTTACTAGTCCGTTTTGGTGTGTTACCACATGCATCACTAGCACTATGCTTAGGCCCCATGTTGGCAGACAAGGCAAGCAATCACTGGAAGGCAGGAAAATAAGCCACAAATAACGATTCGCAAGTCACGCATATTTCGACCGTCAGATTCAAACTGACTGTGTGGTGCGTGGTAGACCGACCTCCCACACACACACACACACACACACATATGTATTCACACGGGCAGCAGGTAGGCATTTTTATATATTATTTATTTCTCTTTTATATTAAAATTATTTATTTGAATACTATAATTTTATATTTTAATTATTCTATGAAAAATTCGTGGATAACCGAAATCGCGTGAAAAAAGTTCGCGTGAATTAAGGGCTTACCTGTATTCGGCAAGCATGTGCCACATGACCGATATCTTGACATCTTGAGGTATTTACATTTTTCCACCAGTATGGGCTGACATCCGAATGATAGGCTGTGGAAAATTCACTCAATTCTAGAGAAGATGTAGGAGAAATTTCGATAATTTTTCAGGCCATTTTAGAAGTTTGTTATCGACGAGTCGCTTGTTTTGTTCAGGGGATGTCGTGCCTTCATTCAGTACATTCGATCTAAGAGACATCGTTTCTGAATAAAGTTCTTTGTCTTGTGTGATTGCAAGACTGGGTACGTGCTTGATTTCATTGTGTATACAGGGAGTGATGCGGTGTTGTTGAAGGACGACCCCCATGGTTTCTCTTGTTCTGTGGTCAAGAAACTAATGGACAGGTACTTCGGTGGCAACCATATCCTTTACACTGATAATTATTACACGGCACCAGGTCTTGCAAAGTACCTGCAAGAACACCAAATTCGATCGTGTGGCACTGTCTGTGCAAAGAGGAAGCATTGGCCATCCTTTCCCAAAGGCACCGTGAAAGGGGGGAGCAGGACCTTGCAATCAGGTAAACTCCTGGCAATTCACTGGCATTAAACTCTCGGCAATTCACTGGCATGATAAGAGAAAGGTGAATGTCCTCTCCATGGTCCACAATGGTAAGTTGATTGACACAGGCAAGGTTGATAGAAAAACGAGGCAACCGGTCCTCAAGCCTGGTGCTGTTCTGGACTATAACATGAACATGCGACTCGTCGATAAATCAGATATGCAGATCGGCACAATTGACTGTCTGAGGAGGAGCTGTAAGTGGTATAAGAAGGCATTCCTACATGTAATGGACATCTGTGTCCTGAATGCTTTCATTCTGTACATGGAGGTTACACAGACCAGCACATCCCTCAGACAGTTCGAGAAGGATGTGATTTATAGCTTTCTGGAGAGGTTTGGACAGGTAATTCCTTCCGCGAAACGTACGCATAGTGTACAGCAACTGCCTGACCACCTGCAGTGCAGGGACAACCTTAGCAGGCATTTCATGGAAATATTACCTCACACACCTGCAGGCAAAGAAACCTTCTGGCGTTGCTTTATTTGCGCCAATTCATCGTGCCGACCACAGCAACGCCGTATGACGAAGTGGTGGTGTGCTGAATGTGAGGTTGCATCGTGTACTGGCTGTTTCTTTGATTTCCACGCAAAGACCGAGTGGTAGGAGTCTGGGTATTATGAATAAGTTAGTTTTGTACATACTGCTATGTTGTTTTTTGTTGAAATAGATAATATGATTTCACTGCTCTGTGTATATTTATATGAATAATGGGAGGCGGAAAGTATGTTTCATGATAAACTCGCAGCCTTATTTTATTTGGGAAACATTTGCTTATACATAATTACAATGAAAAATTATAACTCAAAGGAAAAAGAAAGTCACAGTGGTAAGTATTTCCGTTTGTGGGCAGTACGTAAATGACTACCGGTACTTGGTTCACATTTTATTTATTATTTTTCTTTTCAGTAGTACAGTAATCCCTCTAATATCCGAACGCCCAATATCCGAACATCCCCACTAACCGGACATAATCCTCCTGGGATCCAATATTCCCAAAATGGGCCAAAAACTGCAAAAAATTAAAAAAAAATCTGACTTTTTTCCCTCCCATAATTTGAAATTCCCGCCTGGCGCCAAACAGCTGTTACACCATGGTCCCTTCACCCCTTCCTTCCTCCCCCTCCCCCTCCCCCCTCAGGTTGCCATTTGGTATTTTTCATTACCAAGTGTGGGCCAATTTGGTAATGAAAAATTCGTTTGGTAATGAATTAGAAAAATGCATTACCAAATGGATTTTTCACATGTATGAGGATACACAGGATGGAGATGGTGGATTGTTTGCTCTCTCTGATTAATCTGCTACCCTACATAGTGTGAAAATAATCAACATGGTGTTAGTTATAAGGAGAGTGATTACATGTATTTCCACTTGTATATATACTGTAATTAGTGAAGAATATATGCTAGCTTTACGAATTTGGTAATGAAAAGTTATATTTGACAATGAAAGTTGAGGAAATTGGTAATGTGGCTGTTGCGATCTGGCAACTCTGTTACCCCACCAACATCAACAGTCACAGCTTAACTCCGATGGAGAGCAGATACTCATAACAGTGCAAGCCACAGGTGCTTGTTTTTGTGAATAAACAGTGAATAAACTGCAATACCTTACCACTAGAACACACAGGAATTTACAGTGTTGTGCAGTGTTAAGAAATTAGAATTTAGAGTGCAGAGGATTAACTGTGGACTGCAAACTGGCGGTTCAAACCAGTCCAAGAGCAAGGGACTTGTAAGTACCCAGAATGTTTAATATTGTATAAACTCACCTCTAAAACCTCATTTTATGGTTCTTTTGCATTTATTTCAGTCTTTTATGTCCCTTATTGGTGTGATTTGGGTCTTAAATAGGTGCAATGCATGTCCAGAGGGAGTTGTATAGGTGTTTTTCAGAGTTAGGGTCCATAAGTACAAGTCCATAAGCTGGGGCCCAATATCCGGACAGGACCACTATCCGGACCTGCCTATGGCTCTATTGATCCGGATATTGGAGGGGTTACTGTACTTGTAGTGGTAGTAGTAGTATGTGTTGTAGGTGCGGTAGTAATAGTAATAGATGTGGTAGTTGTAATAGTAGTACTTGTGGTAGTGGTAGTAGTACTTGTAGTAGTGGTAGTTGTAGTATTAGTAGTAGTTGTTGTAGTTGTACTTGTACTTCTAGTAGTAATAGTATTATTTCTAGGAGTTGCAATACCCAGACGTCTACTCAATCACCAATGGCAGAATCGAGCAACAATCCTAGCCAAACATACATTTCTGTGTGACTGTGTGTGTGTGTGTGAGAGAGAGAGAGAGAGAGAGAGAGAGAGAGAGCGAGCGAGCAAGTGAGAGTGTTTGTCTGTCTGTAAAGAGGAAGACGAGCAGCGTGAGTTCAAGGTCGCTGCTACTGTGACCAGCCTTCATTCACCCAGTACGACCGATTATGGAAAAATATTCACGGAAACAGTGTTTATAGTGTATTTTGGTGTCCTGGAAGTGTCATCGAAGTGATATAAATGTGCTGGGCTAGTGTAAGCCATTGTTGTCACCGAACCTCCGCCACACATCCGGACAGCGGCAATAAAACACCGAAAATTGCCCTCATTCCCCACTCACTCACTCTCCTCATCTGCACTTCATGGACCATCTGATGCCATCAACTTGAAATCGAAGGATTGGTGAGTAATATGAAACCTCATTTGTTGGAACAGGTTAAGTACTACTGTATTTCGTGGGGTGGAAGACGCACTTTTTTGTCTCAAAATCACCTTCAAATATCTCCATGTGTCCTGGAGGCGAGACTAAGACCTTGGCTCCATTTAGAAGAATCACTTATACAGAGGATCATCTCAATGTTTGGCAGTCAAGTATTTTTTAGAGTATAAACACCTTTGATGTACAGTATTGTAAAAAGTTACATTCACTTGTGTATGTACAGTAATCACTCTAATATCTGGACGCCCAATATCCGAACATCCCCACTAACCGAACCTTATCGTCCTGGGATCAAACATTCCCAAAATGGTCCGAAAATCCAAAAAAAATGGAAAAAAAAAATCGATTTTTTTGCCGTCCGTAATTTGAACTTGCCGCGCGCGCCGCGTGAGAGCATTGTTTTGGTTCGTCATTCCTCCGACGTCCGATAGAGCGCCGCTGCATCCTCCCCACTTCCCACCTGTCTCTCACCGCGACAAGACCTACGCTCTTCGCCATGGCTGCCCACGTGCTCGCTTTTGTGGTGGTGCCGTACTTGCTGCAAGGCCTCCTGCTGCTCTCTGCCCTACTCTTAGTGTGTGATGATGGCCCCGCCTCCTGAGAAAAGGAAGAGAGTGGTGTTGACTCTGGAGAAGAAACGGGAGATATTGGAGAAGGTTGATGCGGGTTGGTCTTCCTCTCGCATTCTCCGCGAGTTCAACCTGGCCCGGTCGACTTTGTTCGATATCAAGCGTTCCCGAGACAAGCTCATGCAGTACACGGCTGACTTCTCGTCGAGAAGCAAACGCAACGTGGAGAGGAAGGTTATGTTTACCCCCAAGTATGCAGAGATCGACCGCTCCACGTTGATTTGGTATCGACAGCAACGTGCAGCTGGTGTGATGGTACGTGGAACGGAGCTGAAGGCTGCTGCTGAGAAGTTTGCAAGGCTTCACGACGCCCTAGACTTCAAGGCATCCGAGGGTTGGCTCTTCGCGTCGTTGCGACATGGCCTTACTAACCATAAAGCACATGGCGAAGCATTGGACGCTAACGAGGATGGAGTGGACGAGTTTCGGCACAAGGTGAAAGGCTTGATCGACAGGGAGGGCCTCACTCTCGGTCAAGTCTATAACGCTGACGAAACTGGCCTATTCTATCGCTCGGTGCCAACGAACACTCTCGCCGATGAGACGGAGAAGCGTGTACCTGGCCGCAAGCTTTCTAAGGAACGGATATCTGCTTTGTGTTGTGCCAGTGCTAACGGCATGCACCGGCTTAAGCCCGTTATTGTTGGCCGTGCAAAGCAGCCTCGGTGCCTTCGTGGGGTGATGGATGTCCTTCCTGTCGTATGGTACCATTCTTTGAAATTATGGTTCACAGCTGTGATTTTCAAAGACTGGTTTCACCATCACTTCGTCAAGGAGGTCATACATTACCAGACGAAGACACTGGGAATTCCTCGCAACCAGGTAAAGGCTCTCCTTCTCCTCGACAATGCACCTGCCCACCCGTGCGACAAGGACTTGGTTGCTGAGAATGGCCGTATTAGGTGCATGTTTCTGCCACCTAATACGACTGCTCTCATTCAACCAATGGACCAAGGAGTGATCGTGGCAACAAAGCACCTGTACCGTCGGAAGTTCCTGGACGAGGTGATGGTGGTTCTCGAGGACGAGGACGAGCGCAGGGAAGGACGTGACACTCGAGGCAAGCGGACTTTGGAAAACCTTCGCCGCTACAACATCAAGTCTGCGCTGTACAACTGGGCTAGTGCATGGAAGGAAGTCCCTGTGAAAACTCTTGAAAATGGTTGGTCTCGTCTGCTTCTCGGAACAGATGTGGAGTACGATTTCCTAGGGTTTGACGTGGATGACTTCCATGCACAGCTGCGTACGCACGGCGACGATGTTGATGTGGACGATGTTCGTGAGTGGTTGGACGACGACGAGGGCGATCCTGGGTATCAGACGTTGTCTGATATCGAGATCGCGTCTTCGGTTGCTGGTGTCAGTCCCGAACTTGAAGATTCCGACGACGAAGGCGATGATGATGCAGACTCCGCCCAGCAGGACACTACTCCAGCCATCCCCAAGCTGAGCGCACTCCGGGAACATCTAGAGTTCGTCCTAGACTACCTGGAACACCCGGACTACGACGGGGAGATGGGGCCCTTGGGACTCGTGGAGGAAGTGCGTGCTTTCCGGCAGCGCATCATCAATCGCCAGAATCGTCGGTCCTTGCGTCAGTCAACGATTGACAGTTTTTTCAGGCCCGTGACCCCCGCTGTGCCAAGCCCTGGTTCCACTCCGTTGCCTCCCCAAGACAGGCCCTCATGCTCCGAGCCACAGCCCAGCACATCAGCTACAGTGGAGTCACCGCTCGACGTGAGTTTGCGGCTGTCTTCAGAGTCTTCTGTAGTCGGTACGCCATTACCACTACCCACCGATGCACCCCTTGGACGCCTGCCAGTGATACTCTCGGGCTCTGACAGTGAATAAACAGCAAGAACTTCTCCACTAGACCACACAGGAATTTTGAGTGTTGTGCAGTGAAAAAAACGGTGTGTTGTGTTAAGGTTTTCAAGTTGGGAGAAAGGACTAAGTAGAAAAGAAATTTAACGTAACTAACCTTCTTTGTTTTGGCTTTGGAAACTTAAAAAAACTTGGGAAAAGTTAATGTGCAACACTTAAATTTAATGGAACATTATTTGGACTAAAGTGAACACTGTGAAAAGAATGGACTTCTGTGTGTTATTGACTAAGTTCAGTGCAAGACTTCAGGAAGAGTGTAGTGCAAGTGCTTCAGGAAATCGTTCTTACTGTCAGAGTCCGAGAGGAGGCGGTTATTCATCGAGGTGGCCAGGGACTTGCTGTAAGTAGCCAGAATGTTTCATGTTGTACTATTTCCCATACTATATTTACCAGAATGTTTCATATTGTATTTTTTCCCATACTATACTTACCAGAAAGTGTCATACTGTACTTCTTTCCATACTAAACTTACCTCATGCATGTGCAGTAGGAATGTGTTTTTCAGAGTTCGGTTAGGTTCGGTTAGGTTAGGTTTGGTTAGAGTCCATAAGTACCAGAATGTTTATTAATGTATGAACATACTTCTAAACCCACATTTTATGTGTCTATTGCATTTATTTCAGTCATTTATGTGCCTTATTGGTGTGATTTGGGTGTTAAATAGGTGCTATGCATGTCCGGAGGGAGTTGTATAGGTGTTTCTCTGTGTTAGGGTCCGTAAGTACAAGTCCATAAGCTGGGGCCCAATATCCGGACAAAACCAATATCCGAACCTACCGATGGCTCTATTGATCCGGATATTGGAGGGGTTACTGTACTCAGATTTTACGATTAAAAACACCCAGACTCAAGAAAAAATTTAGGGTTTGTTTACAACTGGCCATGTGACGGTCTGGGGGTTTAGCGGTATAGCAGTTTAACAATTTAGCATCTAGCATACACCCTACTTTAGCAGGCTAACATGATCACTGGTGAACTCCCTGCAAACCTTCTGAAATGCAGTCATGATCACTTTGCTTGCCATCCACTCAGTAACTAGTAAGGGAATCATACTGGAGATGATGGCTAGCATGACATTTGAGTCATTGTAATAGACATCTGTCTCATATGGAAATTCAATAACCCTTGTTTGGCTGGCTTCTCTTACTGATATTTTGTGTCATTCGAGACAGGAATATAATAGAAGGAAACAGTGTTATATTACCGTTACTGAAAAACAGGAAAAACAACTGCAGCATTAAACAGTACGGTCTGAAATTACAGCTTTTTAGCAGTTTAGCAATTTAGCAGTTCAGCACCTAGCGTTCTTCCAACTTTCAGAACATGATCACTTCTGAACCCCTTGCTAACCTTCAGAAAGGAATAATGATCTTTTCACTTGCTATCCAATCACTAACTAGCAAGGGAATCATATTGGAGATGTTGACTAGCGTGACTTTTGTTGTCATTGTAACAGACGTCAGTCTCATATGGAAATTCAGTAACCCAATGCTGGCATCTCTTACTGATATTTTGTTTCATTCGATACAAGAGCATCATAGAAGGAAGCAGTCTTTAATTACTGTTAGTGAAAAATGGGAAAAACAGTTGCAACATTAAATAATGCTTCCTGAAATTATAGCATTATTAGCGGTTTAGCAATTTAGAAGTTTAGCGCCTAGCGATAGGGAAATTCGATCACCCCATGTTAGGATGGCTTCTGGTACTTTTAGGGTACATAAAATGGTGTATATGTTCCTTGTAATTGATTTTTGAAAACTTGGTTGTGTTGTCTGTGATTCTAAAATTCAGTACATGCAGGCATTTGATGCAGGCATATGTTTTGGAGATAAAGTGTATACCTTCACTTAATGGCCTTTGTATTTTCTTAACCCCTTAACCGTGGAGCATCACTTTTGTGATGCTCGGGTGCAATGGATCATACCGTGGGGCATCACTTTTGCGATTCTGTGTTATTTTGAATTCGCCCGGGCTTTCAAGTGGTTGCTTGTATCATCTGTCTGTACTGCCAGTGTCCACCAATAGTTAGTGCTGCCAGTGTCATCTGTACTCCCATCCATTGTTGACAATTTAGCCATTTCTCCCTGTTCTTGACTCCCCTTCCTACCTCCCCTCCATTACCCTCTCTTCCCGCCTGCCCCAGCTGTGCCACGCTATGCAAATCTTGCCCGGATTTTTCCACTCATTTCATCCATTGAAATGAGCCCTATGTCCTATTTTTATACAAAGTAATATATATAAAAAAGAAAAGGCAATTGATAGTGCCATACACCTGGAATTAGCAAATTATCACCTGGCAACACCCCACGTGCACTCGTTCGCTAATATTCCTGTTTATTTCCCCTTGAAATATGCCGTATGACCTGTTCTCATAATAAAAATATACAGGTAAGCCCTTAATTCACGTGAACTTTTTTCACGCGATTTCGGTTATCCACGAATTTTTCGTACAATAATTAAAACAAAATTATAATAATCAAATAAATAATTTTGATATACAAGAGAAATAAATAAAATATAAAAATGCCTACCTGCTGCCCGTGTGCATACATATGTGTGTGTGTGTGTATGTGTGTGTGGGAGGTCGGTCTACCACGCACCACAGTCAGTTTGAATCCGACGGTCGAACAATGCATGACTGGCCAATCGTTATTTGTGGCTTATTTTTCTGCCTTCCAGTGATTGCTTGCCTTGTCTGCCAACATGGGGCCTAAGCATAGTGCTAGTGATGCATGTGGTAACACGCCAAAACAGACTAGTAAAGTGATGTTGCTGACAGAGAAAGTCAAAGTGTTGGACAAACTTCAGGGAGGAATGTCGGCGACAATTCTCCGTCAGGACGATTCCCCGTCATTTATTTACATACCAGTTTATTTAGCAAGTACAGTACATTAGTTTTTTACTTATATGAGTTATAAAATCCCCCTGAAAATTAGTTATTAAAGTATTAATTAATCAATAATAAGTATATTAACAGAATGTTGGGGAATTGTCCATGTTTTGACGGTGAATAGACTTGATGGTGAAATGTTTCAGAACCGTATGTTTGGGGTGAGTCAACTGTTCATACAATAAAGGAGAACATAGCATATGGGAGACAGTGAGGGCTAGTGCTCCAGACTGCTAAAGTGTCTCCACCTACGCCTGTGAATTGTCTTGGAACCTGTGAATTGTCTTGGAACCGCATGTTTGGGGTGAATGAGTCAACTGTTCATACAATAAAGAAGGCAGAATGTAGCATATGGGAGGCAGTGAGGGCTTGTGCACCAGGCTGCTGAAGTGTCTCCACCTACACCTGTGTTTGTCAGGTTTCAGTGTTAAATTTCTTACATTTTTGTTGTTTTTCATACTTGATGCTAGTTTATAAGGTGTATGTAGTGCATAAACAGTATTATTCAGGTGTAATATACTTAACAGACATGCGTAATTATGTGCACACAAGGGCAGAACGTATACGTGAATTTACCACATACGCGAAGGGTCTGGGAACCTAACCCTCGCGTGAATTAAGGGCCTACCTGTATATAAGAAAGGAAGGGAGAAGCCTAAGTGATATTTACACTCACCTGGAACTACCTAATTTTATTATGTATTGTCTAGATTTCCTGCCAATCTTTTCACAGCATATAAATTGGCAGCTGTCACCACGCTGACGTTTTCAACCCTTGGCGGCCCCATATCTGCCTTGTCATTCAGTTCAGTGTTGCCTATTGAGATGAGACCATGTTGCACTTGTGCCACTATATTTCCGCCGCTCCTAGAGGGCCCTGTGACCTCTACCCCTACTAAACCTCGTGTGGGAAGGGGTGAAGGACTAAGTGACTCTGCTGTGGAACGTGAACTGGTTAATTTATCCATGATAATGATGGACAGTGACTACAATCTTTCTGGTGAATCGAGTGATGAGCCAGTGGAGAAAATGGTGATAAACTCCCAGTACGAGTGTTTCAGTGTGGCTCTAGGGGAAAGGAGTCCTTAGTTACTGCAAGTGACAGTGTATAACATACTGTAAATAAAACAGAAATGTAAATAATGGAAATAAAATAGAAAATGTAAATAGAAATGTAAATAATTACTAATATAAGAATATGAGTACAAATACTTAGAGTAATAGTGAAAGTGAATGCTTTGCTCTCTACACTAGTTTACTGAATGAGAAAGTGAATACATGGAGTAAAAATAAACTATTAGTACTGAAGAAAACTTATGGATAAATACTGTAGATATATATAAGTGTAATAAAGTAATAGGAATATAAAGTGTGTGTGTGTTTATGAATAATAAATGACACAATACCAGTGGGAAACGAGCGCAAGTGGGAAGCTTGTACGCGCTCGTAATTTACATTGCTTTCACAGTGTTTTTTTAAATTTTGAGTATGGATTCCAAACTACTTGAAAATCATAGTGATAATATCAGGCTGTGGTAATCATATTACGCGGTGTCGAGAAGTGTAAAGTGGAGACTTTGTTACCCAACTTCAAAAGTCTCCACAAGTCCTGCGGTAGTCGACAAATGGTCAACAAACATCCCAGGAGAAAGCTGAAGGTATGTACCTTATGCATATATAATTATAATATTCTAGGATGAATAACTGATTTTTGGCAAATATTTTTAAAAAATCAGTTGGAGCACGAATATTCCCGCGTGAGATGCACGGACCACCTCTGACATGCCCGCGCTTAACCCCTTAAGACCACAGTTGTTTCAGGCAGGGTACCTCCCACAACCCCAATTCAGTGGTGTTTTGGGGACTTTCACCAAGGGCTAATTGACTATTTTCTGGCTAAAGAGGAAGAATTTACACACCTGACAATGCAATCCATACCCCTGTAGGCCTAAAGGTTACCGCACAATCGCGTGTCAAAGTTCAAAAAAAGTTTATGATAGTTACCCCTTGAAAACAATCGAAAACATGAAAATTTTGATAACTACCTATTTTCCTTATTGAAATAGGTCATTTCAAAGTGTTTTGTCACACCAACCATAAAAATAGGTGTATGTAGGTGTGGGGAGATTACTAGGCTATGGGGAGATAAAGTAGGCTGTGGAGAGTAGGCCTATTGGTACAAGGGTTGGAAATAACCAGCTTTTCGCATGAAAAGAAAGCGTTTCAGTGTGTTCTGTAACATGTACCATGAAAACAGGTGTGTATGTAGGTGTGGGGAGATAACCAGTGTGGGGAGTAGGCTGACAAGGCCTTGGTGGTATTTGAGGAGAAAAATTTTGGCAACAACCAAATTCTCTTGTGGAAACCCTCCATTTCAATGGGATTTGTCATATCAGCCATTAAAACAGGTGTATATGTAGGTGTTGGGAGATAAATGAGGTGTGGGGAGTAGCCCTACAAGGCCTCATAGTCATTCCAAAACTAAAATAGACGCATATAAATGTTTAAAACCATTAGGGACATCAAAATAAAGTTGAATAATGCTATAAATGCATGCATAAGAAAGGGAAAAAAAATAATAATAATTTGTTTCCGATTTCTCTTTTTACTGTCTCAACTTCTCGTTACACATTTATCACACCATTACAGTTATCACATTATCATTACACTTCATCACACTTATCATTATAGTTTCTGCAACAGCCAAATTCTCTTGTGGAAACTCTCCATTTCATTGGAACTTATCATACCAGCCATGAAAACAGGTGTGTTTGTATGCGTGGGGAGATGAAACAGGTGCGGGAAGTATCCCCAAGGCCTCATAGTCTTTCGAAAACTAACACAGATGAACACTACTCAGAGGTGCTAATCTGGGCAGGTAGGGAGAATAAAAACAAAAATAATAATAATAAGATGCGTCGTATGTAGTACAACATACTGCATTCTCCAACTACATACATACAGAAACTGGTAGGAACGAAGTGAGAAATGAACAGAGTGAGGTGTAAAAATTTGGGAAGAAGTAGAAATAATATGAAACAGGTACGTACATCAGGCCTGACACTTGGCGGCCTGTTGGAGATTGGAAGGGTAGTGAGGGACAAGGAGGGAGAGATGGGGTGGGGTTTGGGGGAGGGGATGAGGCTAGCATGGAGGGAGGAGGGGCAAGAGAGGGTGAGAAGGTACGCAGGTTGTTGTGGGAGGAGAGATGCAGTTGCGTGGAGGGGTGGGAGAGTGATGGGGGACAAGGAGGGCGTGAGGGAGTGGAATAGAGGGTGGCATGGAGGCGGCCGAGAGGGGGGTGCCCCCCCACCACCTGGGTTGGTCCGATCCCCCCCTCACGCCACATCGGGGCAAGTTCTCATTGGCCTGAAGTCATGTACGTCATAATCGGGGTGGAGCAAGCGTTCCACAGTTTTTTTCAGGTCTCGTTCAATTGATGCGATTAGGCATTTTGGCATAAAACTCAGATCACATCAGTTGATGTGATTAGGACTTAAGAGGTTAAGGGGTTAAATGAATGAATGAAAGGGTTTTATTGAGTTTTGTTTTTGTAAGTTCATTTCATGAAAAATAATAATTTTTTGTATACAGATACATATGTAGTGTACTGTAATAGAGATGAACATCACGTCTCAAAGTATTGTACGAAAGGAATCAGACACTTCGGACTTCACATTTCATAAACAAACCGGTAGTGTTAAGATGGCATCGTGGTATGGAGTAACATTTTATAAGGAAGGGGTTGTTTGTTTGTTTTCTTGTCTTGTACCCTTCTTGTACAGAAAAATAAAGATATCATATATATATATATATATATATATATATATATATATATATATATATATATATATATACAGTAGTGAAGAGAGACTCTAGTGTGTTAAGATAGTGTTATGGAATGCAGTAACTTTATGTAAGGAAGGGGTTGTTTGTTATGGAATGCAGTAACTTTATGTAAGGAAGGGGTTGTTTGTTATGGAATGCAGTAACTTTATGTAAGGAAGGGGTTGTTTGTTATGGAATGCAGTAACTTTATGTAAGGAAGGGGTTGTTTGTTTTCATGTCTTGTACTCTTCTTTTACATAAAAATAAAGAAACCATAGACAGATATACAGTACTGAATAGAGATTCTGAAAGGTGAGTGTGTATTTTAGTGAAAAATACTCATATCAAGCAACCTTTTTGTAGTCTTGGTCAAGACATACTTTTTTTCTCAGAACTCCCCTTCTAGAATTAGGGTGCGTCTTTCACACTGCAACGTCTAACATGCCACGAAATACAGTAACAGAGATAGGAAGCTTTAAAGATACATGATTTTGTCGATTTCTGTTGGGAATGCCTGGCTGTGGGAAGCGCTCGCAACAACATCTGCCAGACGGGAGGGGTTAAACACCAAGAAAACCATGAAAAAAAAAAAAAAAAAAAAAAAAAATTAAAAAAACAAAAACACCCTACCTATACATTATTGTATGTACAGGACCCCTCCTAATTTTGTCACTGTCTTCAAGTCAATCTGCCATATTTAGACATCAAAACACCCATAGGAATATTCAGAGTAATCCTAAACACTAAGAAAACCATGAAAAAAAAAAAAAAAAAAAAAAATCGTACGGTTCATCAATCTGCCTATATCTAGGCTGTTTCCCCCCAAAAGGAGGGTAGCAGAGACAGGATGACACACTCCGAATTTGCTCATCCACACATGCACACATTTACTTGTACAGTAGGATCTCACCAATAACAACTTCAACTGTAACGTTTTCAACAATAAAAGCAAGTTGGAATAGATACCCAATTTCTGTAATAACGTTTGGATTCACCAGAATAACTGTTATTTCATGAATGCCAAGTTGTTGTACTACAAATGAGGAATGAAACACTAACAAGAGATATAGGAAATTGCCAA
This sequence comes from Coenobita brevimanus, assembly GCF_032717465.1. Classification (NCBI taxonomy): domain Eukaryota; kingdom Metazoa; phylum Arthropoda; class Malacostraca; order Decapoda; family Coenobitidae; genus Coenobita; species Coenobita brevimanus. The sequence goes on from NC_137018.1 coordinate 38,695,435, forward strand.
AAATATGAGCAGTAGTGAGGAGGAGATGGAAGATCCTCCCCTCGCCACTTCTTCAGGCTGACTTGCCAGCTGCCGTCCTCTCCACCTCCGCTGCCCTACCTGACTCACCAGCCACCTCCCCCTCCACCCCCACAGCCCCACCTGCTTCACCTGCTCCACCTAGAATACCTGCAACCCCAGCCATAATGACTGTTGCTGCATTCTGGAAGAAATAGAACATTTGACAGGCCGTAAATTTCTTTGTTAAAGCCTGGAATAATACAACATTGGCAACTGTTAAATACGCCTGGTTGGCACTCCTGCCACAACTTGAGTCTGCTGAGATGGAGAGAGAGCGGCCATCATAATTAATGACCAGTGATTGGACTTGTAAATCAAATTTCAAGAAAATGCCAGAAACAGTATCACGATTGAGCCAATGCCTGCCATCAATCATTCATCACATGCTTTCTTTCACAACGCCGGCCAGCAGGAGGAAGAACAACAGAGATGGGTTGAGTAGAGGAAGACATTGATGACATTGGGGACTTTCCTGGAAATTTTGACTTTCTGGGGTTCGATGAAGTGTTGATGGAAGTGGGTGACCTTAGCATGGAGTCAGGAGGGGGGATGAGTCCAGCCAGGGGTCGGGAACATGCCGCAGTAGCCTCCATGCGCAAGCCTCGGAATAATCATCACAGTAAACACCTCATTAACTCCTTCAAGAGGAGTTTTATATTACTTATGATGACTTAATAACTATTCTTACTATTTCAGCTTGAAAAAGTAGTGATAGGAGGGCTTCAAATGGAAAAAATGGGTAAAAGTCCTGGGGTAGCGGCACCAACAAACCCTTTGTACATGTATTTCAATGTCATGCAAATAACGTTTTTGTTAATAACAGCGTTTTTCTGGCACCAATTGGATGTTACTGGTGAGATCCTACTGGACTTAGAACCAAGGGGAGATGGGAGAACCAAGGGGAGATGGGACCGACCCTCACCACACCACACCGCATGAGGGTCAACTGCACAGTGCAATCAGCAACATCTGCAACAGAGCCCAGCAGCAGAGCTGGTTTACCACTGCCACATCATATTGGATCCATTCCCTTACCTGCACCTGACCTGATCAGCTGATAAGACCAATTGTGGGAGAAAATCCCCTCAGGGCCTTGTCTCTATTTATTCATTCACAGTTTCTCTCCAGTCATCCCTAACACACGCAGCCACTCTTCCTTGCTCTACAGACATCCCTCTCACATCTAATGCTCTCATCACGCTGTCCATTTATCATATTCGTGGTCTTCCTCTCAGCCTTACACCTCTCACATCTGACATCTGATCCACTTATGTACAGTACCCCTCCAAATTTTGGCAGTGTTTTCCTGTCATTCTACCATATTGAGATGTCAAAACACACATAGGAATATCCATATTAATGCTAAACACCAAGAAAACAATGCATAAATAGCAAAAATCCACAAAAGACCTGAAGACTTCTGGAAAATCATTTACAGTAAGACCTCACTATAACGGACTAATTGGGGCCCAAACCATTCCGAAAAAGTGAAGTTCCGATAAGTGCGACATCCGGACTTCACCCTGCTATCCTGGACTGTTTCTGGTTTATCAGCTATTAGTCCAGGTGGCACCAACGATTTTTAAACTTGTTTTCACTACCATTGCAGGCCTGTACTCTATTATACCATCACTACAATAATAAAATGGTATAACATATAAAATAATACTGTACTGTTCACTGATAAACATGTCTTTTATTTACCGTATTGTGGTGAACATAGCTGAAATGGTCAGGCAGTCCAGACTGCTTCTGGCTTTATCGGACTTTTTCCGATATATAGGAATTTAGTTCGGTTGCTCCTCGAGTCTGATAAAAGCAAATTCCGGTCTATTGAAATCCGCTATATCGAGGTTTTACCGTACTGTATCTTTCTGTGACACGAGTGATGGCTGCTCCCAGGGCACAGACACAAAAAAAATCCGTGGCTAAATATGCCACCGGAAATTGGTTACATTGGTATAAATGGTATACCATCATCTTTGCTGCTGTTCATAAAATAAGATAAACTAATAATGATACAGAAAACTGATGAGTAAAATAATGTAACTGCAGTGAGAGTAAATGTAAAATAAATGTAAAATGTAAAATTTATCTTCATATAACTCCCACCATCCTAGTGCAAAATTTCGCCTGCACCTTGCAAGAGTTACACAAATGTCTAGATGCAGAATTTCAGGAGCTTTCTCATGGATTTCGTGAAATTTTGATACAGCCAACAGTATTCAAATACAGTACTCGTCAGAAGTATTCAGCGTTGTCCGCCAGGCGCGCAATACTTATGGCCCAAAAAGAATCACCCATTTTGGGGGGTAAGAATTGAGCCACAAGTTTGAGCTCCGAGCATGACGTCACGGTAGCCTGAGGCCTTCCGACGCGCTGGTTGGTTCCCGCCTCAGTCGCCCACGGGCTGCCTGAGAGAGAGGAACTCTACCGAGTGTCCCTCTCAAATTGCGCCATTTTTTACTGAGTGTCCCGCAGTGTTTTGGCCTTCAAAACTTTGTTATGGCACCTACCCGTGAACTATCGAGTGAAATCATATCCCAGATCATTGCTCTAAAGGAGGCAGGCCACCAGACAAAGGAAATTAGTGAATTGGTTGGCGTGGCACGATCGACAGTGCGTCGTTGGTGTGCGCGGTTTCGGGAGGAAAACAGTGGTGAAGTTCCCACAAAGAAACTGAGGTCTGGTAGGCCTAGGAAAACTTCCCCAAGGTCTGTTAATGTTTTAAAACGTGCAGTGGAGTTTAATCCTCGTGTGAGTGCAAGGAAAATTGAGGAGAGCAACCCGGAAGTGTTTGGTGAGGTGTCAGTGAGAACAGTGTCTCGTAGGGTGCATGAGCTTGGTTACACAAGTCACAGGCCTGTGAAAAAGCCTCTTCTCACCAATAGCCAGAGAATTCATAGGCTTGCCTTTGCTAATAAATATCTAACCTGGGGTGAGGAGCAATGGTTGTCAGTGTTGTGGTCTGATGAGGCAACGTTTAGTGTTACCTGTAACAGAGGAGCACGTGTGTATCGACGCAAAGGTAGTGACCCACTTGACCCACGGTGTGTAGAAAGCACAGTTAAACATCCTGATTCACTCATGGTATGGGGTTGTTTCTCAGGGAAGGGTTTGGGGAAGCTTGTTGTACTTCCCAAGAACCTCAGAGTGAATCAGGATGTTTACCTGGAGCTTCTGTGTGATCATTTACCAGACTCCTTCGAGCTAACAGGTGCACGAGTGTTTCAGCAGGACGGTGCACCTGCTCACAAGGCCAAATCGGTCACCAATTGGCTTCGTGACTGCAAGGTATCATTCATGACAGACTGGCCAGGAAATAGCCCAGACCTCAACCCGATTGAAAACCTCTGGTACCTCGTAAAGAAGAGCCTCCAAGGGAAAGACGTGAGCTCTCTGCCTAAGTTGGAAGCCGCCATTCGTGACTCCTGGGACAAAGTACCCCTCCAGCACCTCAGGACCCTCGCCCTTTCACTTCCAAGTCGTCTCAGGTCCGTGAAGAAACGTAAAGGCTACCCTACGAAGCACTAAAGGTAAATAAAATGCATTATTTATATGTTTTTTCAATGTTGAAAGGTTTGTTTCTCAGGAGGGACGCAGGGCGCTCCATACTTCTGACGAGCACTGTACATTACCAAAAACTTTAAGAACTCAGGGGTCAGTGCTTTCAGCATGAAGGAGGGGAGGGAGTGAGGGGGTTGCCGGGAGGCAGGACTAGCAAGGCAGGGAGCATTAGAGGGTATGGAGGAGGGAGGGGAGGGGGGTGTAGAAACGAGGCTGTGAACAGGATTTGCACCTTTCTGTCATAAGGCGGACAGACACTTTCACCTGACTTGTGGCTCATGGTCTGTCTTAGATGTGCGTTAGCTGTTGGGTAACACAGCTCCCAGTGACTGGGAGACTTTGGACATTTGGTGTAGAGGCTGCTGGTTGCTTTCACCTGACTTGTGGCCCGCGTTCTGTGTTACATGTGCGGTCGCAGTTGGGAAAGACTAATCTTGGTGACCATGTGACATTGGACTTTTGATGGGGATGCGTACAGGCGTTTTGACACCGCTTGTTGGTTACGATCAGTATTACTCGAGTGCTGGGAAAGGGGAAAAAGAAGTGTGTGGTAATCATAGGGGCATTTGTCTTCTTAGTGTAATAGGAAAAGTATACGGTAGGATACTTATTGACAGAGTTAGGGAAATAACAGAGGAGTTAGTTGGAGAAGAACAGGGAGGCTTTAGGAAGGGAAGAGGTTGTGCAGATCAGATATTCATTCTTAGATCTTCAATGGAAAAGTTTCTAGAGAAGGGAAAGAAGTTGTATATGGCCTTCATGGATTTGGAGAAAGCATATGACAGGGTGGATAGACAAGGATTGTGGAAAGTATTAAGAATACAGTATAATTATGGAGTAGATGGGAAATCGTTGAATGTTGTGAAGAGTATGTATGAGGGTGCTAAGGCTGCAGTGCGTGTGGATAGTGAACTGAGTGAGTTTTTCTATTTGAAGGTTGGGTTGAAGCAGGGATGTGTCATGTCTCCATGGTTGTTCAATCTGTATGTGGTTGGGGTTATTAACCCGCCGTGTCCCGGAGACGTGAATTCACGTCCTCACATGATGTGTACTCATATCCCTGAGACGTAAATTAACGCGGCAACATTGCAAGGACATTGCAAGGTCCCTAATTTGCACAATTTTCAATTTTCGCGAGTGATTTTTGGCATGTATACACGGGACACCTTCCTCTACAAGATGCCAGGCAGGGACAGTGCCTTACCCAGCATGACCTCCTCCCCTCCCCCTGCATGACTTTTTCTCAGCAATTCACCTGTTATCAGTGACCTGGCCGTAAAGCCATGTCATGCCACGGTACGAAATTCAGGGCCAGAGTGATTCCCCAATCGATGACAATGTGGAGGACAAACATTAGAGAAAGAAACAGTCAGAAATGATGATCAGGTAATGTGGCAAAAAAAGGTCAGGAATGGTGATGATTTAGTGAGTGAAATAATGCTTATAATGCCTATATTACCATTTGAAAACCAATATACTCTCGTACTACATATAAATTCATACCAAGTAAATAAATAAATACCGTTTATGAGTGGTGTAGAATAGTTATCCTCCCATTGAACTCGTTTTCTTTGCAGCCACCCTGATAGAAAACCCTGTAAGGTAAGGAGGTACTCCTACCTGGAATGAGCATTTTAAACCTCAGGTGAGCGATTTCTCTATGAATTTTCGATGTTTCTCACCAAAAGCGGATGTTTGAGCAAAAAAAAAAAAAAAGGTCCAAAAATGTCGGGACTGGGGCGTACCACTGCCTAGAAAACGTCGGGATGGGGCGGGTTAAGGAGGTACAAGGTAGGGCAGTGGATGTTGGAGTGGCCCTAATGAGAGACGGCAGTGTTTGGAAACTCCCTGTACTGTTGTTTGCAGATGATACTGTGTTGTTAAGTGAAGATGAAGGGGAGCTGCAAGACTTGGTGGATGGGATCGGGAGAGTGTGTGGGTGGCGGAGGTTGGGGGTGAATGTGGGGAGGCGTGAAGTTGTGGTCTTTGTGAGTGGTGAAGTTGGTGGGTGTGCGGTGAGGTTGGGTGGTGCGTAGGTGGAGGGTGTGGGTGCATTTGGGTGCTTGGGTGGTGTGATGAGTGGGGGTGGGGGTTTGGAGGGTGAGGTGCTTGGGGGGGTGCAGTGAGGGGGGTTGCTGGTTCCTTGAGGGCGGTGGTGGGGAGCGGGGGAGTGAGCATGGAAGTGAAGGGATTGTTGCATGACAGTGTTGTGGTGCCGGCTCTGGCGTGTGGGGGTGGGGCTTGGATGTTGTTTTGAGGGATGCGGGTCGGAGGTGGGAGCGGTGGAGGTGAGTTGTTTGAGGGGAGCCTGTGGAGTCACGTGGAGGGGTGGGCTGGTGGGTGGGGGTGTGGGGGAGCATTGTGGTGTGGATGTGGATGTGGTAGGGGGTGTTGAGGGGGGACATGTTGGGATGGTTTGGCCATGTGGAGTGGGTGGGGGGTGGGAGGCTGGCAAGGGGAGGGGGTGTGGATGGGGTGGAGGGATAGAAGGGGGGGGGCCGGGGGTGAGATGGAGGGATGGAGTGGAGAGGGGTGTGTGAATTGGGAGCAGGGCAGTGAAATGGTGGGGGACAGGGTGACGTGGAGGTGATTTGTTTGTGGCCACCCCGTATAAGAGATTAAGGCGTCTGGCAATAGGTAGATAGATAGATAATAATAATCCATCCATCCATTATCGAATCCTACAATGCCCCATGAGGAGTGTTGGATCCCGGGGCTAGGCAAGTTGGTCTTGACATTTAAGATGAGAGTGACCAACCTTACTTATCCTAATAGTAATAATAATAATAATAATCCACCCATCCATCCATCCATCATCCTATCTTACGTTTCCCCATGAAGAGCGTAGGAGCCCGGGGCTAGGCAAGTTGGTCCTGACATTTAAGATGACAGTGACCAACCTCACTCATCCCTGAATGGCATTACGTGAGCAGTGAGCCCCAGCCATCCCTTGGATATAAACCTTCATCAGCTCAATCTGATTGGAGTGCCGTAATTACTCATTAAACCACCAGGTGCCAAAATTTGGTTATATGGTTACCACCCAGCATAGTAAATGGTTTCCTAGTGTACAGGAAATCATTTGCCTTGTCACTTAGTGTAGAATCACCCACAGGCAGAAGTAAGAAGAAAGAATGAAGGAAAGAAAGACAGAAGAGGGAGTGTAAAGTGACCTGTAGGCAGAAGGACAAGGAAAGAATGAAAGAAAGACAGAAGAGGATGGAAGGAAAGAAGGGTGGAGGAGAGGAAAGAACAGACACCCGAGAGCAGCATTACATCGAGTGAGTGGATGGGGAGTGCCCCCACCTACCACTACTACTACTACTAATAATAATAATAATAATATTAATGATGATAGTAATTCATTCATTCATTCATCATCTAATCCAGTGTTGCCCCAGGCAGCCTGCAGGACTTGAGGTTAGGCAAGTTGGTCCTGACGTAAATAATGAGGGTGACCAGTCTTACTTATCCCTGAGTGGCATTACGTGAGCAGTAAACCCAAACCACCCCTTGAATATAAACATGCACCGGCTCAATCCAATTGGAGTGCCTTATTTGCCCACCAAACCACCAGGCACCATAGATTGGTATGGTTACCACCCAGCATAGTAAATGATTTCCTGGTGTACAGGAAACAATTTGGTTTGCCACTTAGTGTAGAGTCACCCATGGACAGAAGGAAGGGGAAAGAATGAAGGAAGAAAAGACAGAAGAGGAAGGGTGGAAAGAAGGAAGGAAGAGGGGAAAGGGCAGACACCCAAGAGCAGCACTACATCAATTGACAGGATGGTGAGTGCCCCTACCAACCACGTATGATAATAATAATGATAATAATGTACTTCATCCAGTGTTAGGAAACTATTTATCCAGCTTTTTGTTAAAATGTTCTACCCTGACTTGACACACAACAATTTGACTTGTACAGTACTAACTCATACAGGCTTATGTAATTGCATTAACTTTACACAACCTAATGTAATTGCACTTAGTATACTACCTTATGTGATAGCATTAACTCTACATGACATAATTAATTGGACCTCATCCAACCATCAGATAATTGCATTGATCATCGAGGGCCGAGCTCCAAGGAGCCGCAACCGTCGTAGCTCCAGCCGTGCACGCTACCACAAACTGGACAACAACCTGGAGGAAGCCATGTCTGGCACCAAGGGACCCAAGTATGAGCGGATCTACTAGACGTCCTGAGGTTTGCCTGACACCCTGCTTGCCAAACTGACTGAACAGTTGCTACACTGGCATACATCATACATTACATCTTAATGACCAATGACTTTATGTATCTCATATGCCCTTTTTTCCAGCATAGGAGATAGCTAGTCCTGAAACACAGGAGAACAGCACATTCCTGAGAAAAGTGGTTATTGTTATATCATTATCATCATCATCATCCAATCCTACATTGCCCCATGATAAGCGTAGGAGCCCAGGGCTAAGCAGTTGGTACATTAACATAAATACTTTATAGAACAAAAATAGATACCGGCACGTGTGTAACACTCACTTGGTAGGGAATCTGTAATTGCATATTGTGACACCAAGTACTGTATTAGAACAGGGCAAAAGCAGTATGGACAGAATCATTCAGTTTTCTGTTGGTAAGAATTTTTTTTTTTTTTTTACTTTTTTCTTTATAGTAAAGGTCAGTGGTTGGAAGGAAATGTAAACATGATTCTCTTGTCAGTCTCACTTCTTTGTACATAGTCAGAATTGATAGCCTTTCACTGTTTCCACTTGACTGTCTAGCTGTAACTCTGCTGCATTCTTTTGAAACTTGTGTTTCTCAGATATTAGGATGACAGTCCTAAATTCATCTTAGATGTGCTTTTCCATGATTCAGTACTGTAATGTGCTTCTGGTATCATTGCTCAACTTGACCAGCTAGGTATGTGACTGGGTTACTGGCTAACTGACCTCCTTCATTACCCTTGTATTGAGACTGAATAAGTTACTTGCTACATGACTGAAATACTGGACATGTAATTAATGTTTGTCTGACGAATTGACCTGCTTTGCAGATAACTTGAAGCACATATGTGTCTGACAGTACTTTGACCATTTGCAGTGTATGTACAAGGAGGAAAAGTATCTTCAGTCCCTGTGTTTTTTTTAGTTACATTAACCTCATGCAAACCATTTCATTTTTTGCTCTTAGTTGTTTGCAGAAACTTTCAGTGGTGCTGTGTTCAAGACTATTTTTCAGTGTACAGTAAACTATTGTGTAATTTATTATTATTTTTTTTAATGATTTGCCATAGTGTTTTTTAAATTTACATTTTGACTAATATTGTCCTGTTCTGAAAAAAACATTCCAAATCATAGTATGCATGAACCGAATGTTAATATCTTTCTTTATTTAATTCAGCTGAATGTCAAGTTATGTAGATGTTTTAAACTGGATTGTTATGTTGTAATACTTTCTACTAACAATTTTCATAATGCTGTCAACTAGATATGTTTTATTTAAAAGTAGATATTTTTCTTTTGCAATGATAGAATTCTTGTCTCCTCAGTTAAAGAGAGTAAGTAATGGTTAGCTTGATGCAGAAATGTATTTTTATAAGTTGTTGATTGGTGTATCTAAAATAACATCTATGACAGCATTTTGAAACTATTGTGTGTGTAATCTACCTTGCTTTCCATAATCTGGTTGGAAACTCTGTTCATACCTACATGCCCCTCAAACTTTGTCTATCTATCTATCTATCTATTGCCAGACACCATAATCCCGTAAAGGGTGGCCATTTGACACTGAGCTAGTTGTTTTACAGGGAGGGGCACCAACCTTCCACCAACCCACTTGTTGACACGTAGGGAGCACGTATCGTTTGGTTATATGGTTACCACCCAGCGTTGTAAATGGTTTCTTGGCTTACAGGAAACCATTTGGCTTGTCACTCAATGTAAAGCCACCTGTAAAGGAAAGAAAAGGAATAAGAAGTGACAGGAAAGATAGGAGAAATAGGAAGAGAGGAGGGCAGGCACAGAAAAAGAATGATAAAAGCTAAGGAAGTAGGCAGCACTACATCAAGTGAGTGGATGATGGTCGCCACCACCTACCACAGTGCCAGTGCCATTTTAAAACGGTCTAAACTAAAAAACTTCACTGTAACCGCATTTTTCAAGATTCGCGTGTAAAAATTGGCAGGCATGTAAGGTAAATGCTCCTCTACCATCCCCCAGGTTGTCAAAGCCATACACTCACTCGCTTCCCCCTTCATGCTTGGTCTGCCTCACTCTGCCTGTGTGCCTCACCCAGTGCTGTACATAGTGAAGGCATTTTGTAAATATTTTCATGTAAGTGTAAGTTGTAAATATTTTCTTGTAAGTGCCAGGACTGTACGTAATGAAATCAGGTTGTACCTATCTTCAAGTAAATGTAAGATAATGCATTCACAGTGAGAAAGACACTCAAATTATGATAGATGCTGAAGTAATTAGTAATCAGAAAAGTGTACTGAACATTGCTATACCTACCCAGCATAAATACCTGAGTTTCGTTTTCATTTTTAAAGGGTCCAACATGCTTGCATGTGTCGGCCTTGGTCACCTAATGGCGGCTCTTCACGCTGCACGATCCATCGCAGCCTCCCTGTTCAGTCCCTTAACCCTGAGGTCACACGTAATGACCTCGTCCCATGTCTTTCTTGGTCTGCCCCTCATAACCTCACCCCCAATATTAACACTTCTCACCTTCCTCACCCAATTATCATCCCCCATCCTCTCCACATGTCCAAACCATCTCAATCTACCCCTCCTCATCACAACACCAATACACTCCAGTCCCATCCTACCTCTCAACTCTTCCATCGTAAACCCAGCCCCTCCAGGCCTTGGACGCAGGGACGCACTGCACATCCACCTAATCATTGTCATTTCTGTACATCTGAGCCGGCGAATATCTTCCTTCTTCACTGCCCAGGTCTCACTACCATACAGCATTACACTCCTAACACATGCTGCATACAAAGACCCCTTAGCACATAAGGAGAGTCCTCTCAATGTCAGGAGAGGCAAGAGCTCCCTGAACTTCTTCCAACCACTTCTCACCCTAGCCACAGAGCTAGCTCCAGCCCCACCTCCAGCACACAACATGTCTCCCAAATAACAAAACTCTTCCACACACTCAAGAGATTCACCAGCAAGTTCAGTCCTTTCACGTCTGACAATCTCCACCTGCTCACCCCGACACGCCGTACACATAAAATCAGCATTATCTCGCAATCTACCTCTGATGCACCTACATCTCTTATGCACCCATTTATCACACACACCGCACAAGATGGAATTACTTCCCACGCCCTTGTGGCAAACCACACATGGCCGCTCTCCCTCGTCTTTGACAGTACTGCCACCAACCCTAGATATCATCACTTTTGTTTTATGTGCATTTACTCTTAAACCCTTGTGCCCCATACCATCTCTCCATTTCCTAAACCTTTCCTCCACCTCCCTTTCGTTCTTTGCAATCAACACCAAATCATCAGCATACAACAACTCCCTCGGGAGTCCGTTTCTAAAGTCACGTGAAAGGGCTTCAAGTACCATGATAAACAATATGAGACTCAAGACTGACCCCTGATGCACACCAACATTCACGGAAAACTCATCACTCAAATCTCCATTCACTCTTACCTGGGTGTGAGCACCCACATACATAGCCATAACCACCCTAACCAGCCACTTCTCCAAGCCAAGCTTTCTCATTGCCCACTTCACCACCTCTCTAGGGACTCTGTCAGAGGCCTTTTCCAAATCAACAAAAACAAAATAAAGATACCTTCTCCTACCAATATATTTTTCCTGAAGCTGTCGAACAATGAATATAGCATCAGTGGTCCCCCTACCTGGCATAAACCCAAACTGCATCTCATCAATATTCACTCTTTCTCTAATCATACTTTCTAAAATTCTCACCATTACCTTCATTATCTGATCTAAAAGCTTTATACCTCTATAATTTCCTCTTTCCAGGGCATCACCCTTCCCCCTATACACATTTACAATTACACTCTTCAGCCAATCATCTGGGACAACACACTCATAAATAATCCTATTTATCATGTCAGTGACTAAACTCACCCCTATATCTATATCGCCTGAGGCCTTCAACATTTCGGCAGTCAACCCAGACACACCTGTTGCCTTCCCCATCCTCATCCTGCCTATTGCCTCACTCACAGTAACAGTATGAATCAAAGGCCAAGGGCCAGACACTGGATCTGCTGGTTCCAAACCTTCCCTGTCCCAGTCAAACTCCTCATTCAACAACTGGTTATAATGCTCTCTCCATGCATCTTTAATATCCTCACTGTTCACCACTACCCTTCCTTCATTCTTCACACACTGCTCACCTATAATATCCCGATTATCCCTCTTCACTTGACGTGCCACCCTAAATATCATATTTTTCCTTTCCCCATGATTTAGGTTATCAAGTAATAGTCTCTGACTCAGACTTTGCCCTGTATACCTCTCTTCTAGCCCTATGCTTGGCAGCCAAATATTCCTCTTTGCCACCACCCTTCTTCCATTCCCGGAAAAGCCTTCTTTTCTCCTTAACTGAAGCTTCTACACCCTCATCCCACCACCAAGTTACTTTATGTCTTGGCGGTCCTCTTGTCCAACCGCTTGTTACATCAGTAACTCTCAAGAAATTGTTCGTGAGGGCTCTGTACTGTTCACTAACGCCTCTGTCTACAGCTCCCTGTTCAGCCACCAGTCTCCTCAATTCGCGGTAGAAGGCATCCCTTACTACTTGTTTTTTCAGCTTTCATATTTTCCTCCTAGGTACATAAGTCCTCTTTTTCATCACTTGTTCTTTAAGCACCATATCACAAATCAATAGTTTGTGCTGCTGCACACCTTCCTCACTTCCTGTAACTTTAACATCCCTCACTAACCTCCTATCGGCCCTCCTAACCAGAAAATAATCTATCTGACTGCTATTTCCCCCAGACTCATACGTAATTAACCTACTGTCTCTTTTCCTAAAATATGTGTTCACACAATCATGTCCATTGCCTCCCCAGACTCGAGTATCCTTTCCCCTTCTGCATTCCTTAGACCATACGCACATCCCCCATGCACTCCTTCATAACCTTGTGCTGCTTCATCTACATGACCATTTAAGTCCCCTCCCAAAATCACTATCTCATCATCCTGCATACCACCCACTACACGTATTAAATCACCCCAAAATCTATCTTTCTCTGCTTCATCCAATCCTGCCCATGGAGCATATGCTGATATAATCGCAGTATACCCTACATAGAAAATGGCTTTCTCTCACGTACATAGTGAGCGTGAGAGAGCGGCTATACCTGTATGTGAGTGTGCCGGACTGAATAAAACCCATTTCTGAGCCTTGGTGAGCATTTTAACGGCGAAATTCGTTGTTTCCACATCAAAATCTATCATTTTAGCTTCCCCAAAGAAGGTCGAAAAATGGCCGGCACTGGGGTGACCCATAGGGCTAAAAATATCCAGCACACGGCGGGTTAAGATGAGAATGACCAGCCTCACTCATCTCTGAGTGGCATTATGTGAGCAATAAACCCCAACCACCCCTTGAATATAGACCTACACAGGCTCAATCCAATTGGAGCACCTTAATTACCCACAAAACCACCAGGCGCCATAATTTGGTTATATGGTCACCACCCAGCATAGTAAATGGTGTCATGGTGTACAGGAAACCATTTGGGTTGTCACTCAATGCGTAGTCACCCATAGGCAGAAGGAGGAGGAAAGAGTGAAGGAAAGAAAGACAGAAGAGGGAGTGTAAAGTCACCCATAGGCAGAAGGAAAAGGAAAGAGTGAAAGAAAGAAAGACAGAAGAGGAAGGAAGAGAGAAAAAGTCAGACACCTAAAGCAGCACTACATCGAGTAAGTGGATGGCATCTTCGCTGTGGGTCTACCCCCCAGAGGCTGTCGAAGCAGAAGAGGAGGACAGCATGGGGGCCAAGCCACCGCAAACCCCCCCAGCTCCTCACGTGGCCTGAGAACCTGGGAGTGGCTTCGGTCACCTGGGCAAGTACCATATCTCTCAGCACAACACACACAACAACACCATTTATTCTACACTGAGAAATGACTCCCCAGTGGTCATTTCTGGACGACTTCTTCCAGCTGGGGACATTGAGAGCAATCCAGGACCCACCAACAAATACATATGTCCAACATGCTCAAAACCTATCACGTCAAGCCAACAGACAAAGGGTTCAGTTCAGTGCAATTCCTGCAAGAACTGGACCCATTACACCTGCACAACACTTGCATCCAGAAAACATTACACAAACACCCGAACCTGCTCCTTATGCTTCCTCCCCCCACCCATTAACCTCCCCACCAACCCCACTGCTACTTCCTCAACACCTCCTAAGCCTAACCCACCGATGCTTCCCACACCATCCAATCCCCCAACTCCTCCCATTCCGCCCCATCCTAATCCACCCCAACCCTTACCTCCATCACAACCTTCTCCTACCCCTTCCCCTCCACCCACACCACCACCTCCTCCCTATGCTGCAGCAGCCAACACACATCGCACACAAACATAAACATCCTTCAGTTAAACATAGATGGTATAAACACCAAAAAACAAGAACTCACACAGTTCATCAAACAACAAAACATACACATTGTCATCTTACAAGAAACAAAACTACACAGAACACAAAAAACACCTACATTTCATAATTTCACCACCATTCGACAAGACCGGGCCTACGGCGGTGGCGGTGGACTCATCACCCTGGAACACAGATCCATCAACTCTACAGATACCATGCACACACAAAGTCACTTCTACCCTCACATGACACCACAACAGAAATACAATCAATTAAAATATGCACTGGTAACAAATGATACATATAACAATTGCCAACACGTACATTCCCCACAAGTTGTCCCCAACAGTTTCGTTTCGTTTTTAAAGGCTCCAACATGCTTGCATGTGTCGGCCTTGGTCACCTAATGGCGGCTCTCCACGCTGCACGATCCATTGCAGCCTCCCTGTTCAGTCCCTTAACCCTAAGGTCACACTTAATGACCTCGTCCCATGTCTTTCTCGGTCTACCCCTCATAACCCCACCCCCAATATTAACACTTCTCACCTTCCTCACCCAATTATCATCCCCCATCCTCTCCACATGTCCAAACCACCTCAATCTACCTCTCCTCATCACAACACCAATACACTCCAGTCCCATCCTACCTCTCAACTCTTCCATTATAAACCCAGCCCCTCCAGGCCTTGGACGCAGGGACGCACTGCAGGGACGCACACAATTACCACACAATTACTCTCCACAAATACACCACATCACTAACATACTCAACATTATCCTAGGTGGTGATTTCAACACCAAGGCATCGGCCTGGCATGTCAACAACCCTGACACAGACAGAGGTCTGGTACTACAATCCCACACAGATCATCTTTTCATACTGAATAATCTCCATCAACATACCCATATCCCACACCAAGCCCTTTTCCTCCCATCATCCCCAGACATCACCTTTTGCTCCCCAAACCTCGCTCCCACAACATCCTAGAGAGTGGTCAAAACTCTTGGATTTGATCACCTCCCAGTCATCATCACTACCAAAACCAGAATCACCCCATCTGGCCACAGACACACACACTAATTATAAGAGAGCCAACTAGCAGGCCATCACAACTGAAACAGAACAACATGTTGAAACATTAAACAGTACACCCATCACAAACATCAACACCACTGTGCACACTTTCAATACAATTATACAAAATGCAGACAAAAGACACATCCCTCGAGGCAACAGAAAGAGACATGACCCCAACTTCACACCAGAAATTCAAGGCCTCATCAGTCAACAGGACATACTATGACACTCCACAACACCCCATACACAAGACACCATACAACAAATACAAGAACTCAACACTCAGATAAACAATAAAATATCAGAACAGCAAACACTAAACTGGAAAAATTATCTCCAAACACTTGACCACAAAACAAACACCAGCAAACTCTACAAAACACTAAACAGCATCACACTCTCCAACAGCAGCACTACACAATCACACGCTGCCAGCACAACAACAGACACCATACCTTCAAACAAACAACAAGCAAACACTCTCATCAATCACTTTTCACATGTCAGCCATCTAAACCCCCATCACGATGACCAATGTATCATCTGATGTATGAAACAGTTCCCCACAGATCCAGACTTTGCACCTTTCACTTACAACCAGATGAAGCACATCAATAGCACCCTTAAGCAGTCATCTGACTGTGGACCACACAACATAAGAACATTCACCTTAAACACTTTGGACTACAAGGCATACAAGCACTCACCAGCATATCAAACTACAGCTACTCACACAACTTAATACCGAACATCTGGAAGCATGACATTATTATCACTATCCCCAAACCCAACAAAGACCCCACATTACCTTCCTCACACTGCCCCATCACACTCCTTTGCACCCCCTCCAAAGTCACTGAACAACTGGTACTACAACTTTACTCAGTTTTTTTTTTTTTACTGAGGCGAAGATGCAATTGACAGGTTGGTGATGATTGGCTGAATGCAACATATCAGAATAATATTTATTAGCCCAAATTCCCCCCTCAGATATATGCTGTCAATGAATATTGTCAATGAGTAGAGATTATGAGGTAATGTAGCCAATCATCACCAACCTGTCAAGTGCATCTTTGCCTTGATAAGAAAAACTGAATATAGTTACACCTCACACCCCCTAGCCCCATCACATCATGGTTTTAGGCCACTACACTCCACAAACCTCTTCGTATAGACCTTACACAGAGAGTTTTTTATGGCATGAATTCAGCTAGGCCACCACACAGAACACTCCTAGTCACACTAGACATTAGCAAAGCTTTTGATGCCATCCCCTGCCACAACCTCACAAACAAAATATTCAACACAACACAAACATGCACAGTATCACAAAAAGATGGCTGGCAAACTACTTACCAGGCAGATGTGCACATGTAACATTTGCCAGTCAGTCACTGAACATCAGAATCTTCACAAATGGCATCCCCCAAGGATCTGTTTTTTCCCCTACACTCTTTAACCTATACATGCCCCGACATACCCACACCTCACACACCATAGATACACAGAGCTTCCTATGCAGATGACATAACACTTACATGTACAGACCAAAATGCAAACACAGCTGCACACATCCTTCAACCTTACCTCAACACATTACACAAATGGTTCACCACAAACAGGCTCAAAATAGCCCCAGCCAAATCTATGGTGACCCTTCTCACAAACTGGACAGCAGAACACAGTCACATTCCACACCTCTCCAAAAACGACACTCCCCTACCCCCCCCCCACACACACACACTTGTTAATGGGAAACTGAAACAAAAGGAAGGAATCACCAAACTGAAAGTAGAAGGGGAGTTCTATGAAGATGCGGCAGTGCCAGCTGAAATAATGAACAAATGTTTCCAACTGGTTTTCACTAATGAAAAGGAGTTTGTGGAAGGGGAGGGAGTGAGTAGAAATGTACCGGTGATAATAGATATAAAAGTGGAGGCACAGGAAGTGTATAAATTACTGGAAACTCATGATGTAAGGAAAGCCCCAAGACCTGATGGATTTTCTAATTGGGTACTGAAGGAATGCAGAGAACAACTGGGGGATAAAATTCACAGTTTAATTGTGTGTTCTCTGGAAGAGGGGAAAGTGTCTCAAGAATGGAAGAGGGCAGATGTGGTACCAATTTATAAGGGAGGAAACAGGGAAGAACCCCTGAATTGTAGACCAGTGTCTCGAACCAGCATGGTCGCAAAATTGTGCGAGAGAATCCTGAAAGACAGATGGATAAAATATCTAGAAGAGATGAATATTTTGGGTGAATGTCAGTTTGGATTCAGAAGTGGAAGGTCATGTGTTTCCAACTTGTTGAGCTTTTTCTCAAGAGCGATTGACGTGGTACAGGAGAGAGACGGTTGGGTGGATTGTGTGTACAGTATTTAGACTTGGAGAACGCCTTCAACAAGGTACCCCGTAAGAGATTAATGTGAAAACTAGAGTATATAGGAGGACTGAAAGGGAAACTCCTGGAATGGATGAGAGACTTTTTGAGAGACAGACATGTGAGGACAGTAATAAAGGACCGGATGTCTGGATGGAAGGAAGTAACAAATGGAGTCCCTCAAGGCTCGGTGTTGGCACCAGTAATGTTCATGATTTATTTAAATGATATGGTAGACAGGGTGAACAGTTATGCAAGTCTGTTTGCTGATGATGTAAAGATCTTGAGGAAGGTAGAAGTTGAGGAGGATTGTAAAATGCTGCAGGAGGATCTTGATAGGATACATGATTGGAGCCGGATGTAGGATATGAAATTTAACACAAAAGAAATGTAAAATATTGGAAATGGATAAAAGTACCAACAGGCCATCACTGAATGGGTAATGAATCAATCACAAAAGCGAGAGAAGAGAAAGATTTGGGAGTGCTGGTCCAGGATAGTTTGTCACCTGAAAAACATATTAACAAGATAGTTAGAGAGACGTAAAAACTCTTGACTAACATAAGAGTAGCATTTCATTACATGGAGGAGGAAATGAAAAAACTGATAGTGGCCATGATCTGCCCCAGGTTAGAATATGCAGAGGTACTGTGGTCCCCACACAAAAAGAAAGCTATAAACAAGATTGAGAGAATACAAAGAACAGCAACCAAGATGATCTGTCATACAGAGAGAGGCTGGAAAAGCTGGATTTGCCTTCCTTAGAGGAAAGGAGAAAGGGGGAGACATGATTGCAGTGTTCAAGACCATGATAGGAGTAGATAAAATTGACCGAGAAGATCTGTTTGTATGTGATAAGAGAGCAACATGAGGACATGGAATGAAATTGAAGAAGTCAAGCTGCTTGAAGGATATGAAGAAATATAGTTTTCCTTATAGAAGTATAGACATGTGGAATAGCCTGGACAAAGAGATTGTCCAGTCTGAAAACTTAAACGAGTTTAAAGCTAAATTTGACTTATTGAGAAATAGAGACGGGATCCCACGAGCGTAGCTCATTTCCTGTATATCACAATTAGGTATATTAGGTAAATACATAAGTATTTGGAACGACTTAGACGAAGAGGTGGTGCAGGCAAAAAACATTCATGTGTGTAAAAGTAGACTAGATAAATGTGGATATGGAGACAGGACAACACGAGCATTGCTCAGTTCCTGTATACTACAAATAGGTAAATACACACACACACACACACACACACACACACACACACACACACACACACACACACACACACACACACACACACACTAAATCCTTGGTGTAACATACTATACATCAATGTCATTTAAACAACACAAACATTAAAAATAAAATAACACCAAGACTCAATGCCTTAAGGTCACTTGCCCATACAACATTTGGACACAACAAAGAAACCACCACCACAGTATAGAAACAATATATATATATGTTCAGTGATGAATTATGCAAGCGCTGCCTGGGCTCCTAACCCCAATAAAACACACTGCAACACTCTACAGACCTTACAGAACAAGGCCCTAAAAATAATCACAGGCTGCACAGCTACTACATTCACAGACCACCTATATCAAGAAACCAAAGTCCTCAAAGTCAAGGATCATCTAGACATGACAGGCACCCAAATTCTCGCTGGAGCCTCCACAAACTCTCAACATCCACTGCACTTCATGGCAGCACATGCACACACACCAAGGAACATCGAAAGAACACCCAGCACACGATATCATACACAAATACTGTCATTTCTCCCCCCTCACCCGCCTCAGACCAGCTTCCAGAAGCATATCTATAATCAAATCACTCGCCGCTCCATCCAGTCGCTTAAAGACAACACACAGCTGCATGCACAGCCTCCTGATATCCACTCTTCTGAATCCTATCTCCCTCGTGAGGACAAGGTCCACCTGGCCAGGCTGAGATGTGGGCATCATCCAGCCCTCCTAAGTTACCAGAAGAGGCTGGATGACTGTCACTGATGCCTGTCTAAGATGTAACACAGCACCCCTTACTGTTAAGCTCATAATGGACGACTGCATTGCACACAATCACCTACGCCAACAACACAACATACACTCCTTGAGAGCTCTGTGGGAAAGCTCGGTCTTAGCCGTGACCTTCCTTAGGGACTCGGGGCTGTTTGGCCAGACTGCCAAGGGAACAACTACTACTTCAGTACTGCTACCACAAAATAATGTTCATATACTGTAATTTACCATTCAATGCTGCATTCATTTGTCCTCTTTTTATTGTTACCACATCATTACAAGTCTACATTTTTTCCAAGTTTCATTTTCCTTATTAATAAATACTCTGTTAGTATTGCCAGGTCTATAACCGATACTGCATTTGAATTTATTGTTGCTGTGTTGGTTTGCCTGTGTGTAGTATCAGGTATACCCTTTTCCAAATTTTTTTTTTTTTTTTTAATACTTACAGTAGATGGAATAGCAGTTCGGTATAATCTGCTGCATTATATGTACTTTTTGCATTTAATGCTTAACTCTTTGAGTTTGAAAGGTCCTTTTGAGACTGAATACAACTGGAACTGCAGTACCTATATTAAAAATAGAATGGAGAAGATACTTTCCTGGTCAAGGTTTGCTTATTCTTAGCTGTGCATGTTGCTTCCTTATTTACTTCACCTGTAAGCTGCATTATCATGTCGATCGACACTATCAAACTTATCATCAGTACCATATATGTTTGACACTAAGGTGATAGTTGAGTTGATTTCGTAGCTTTAAAAGGAAATCTCTGCACCTTTTGTCAGATAGGTTGGCCCCATTTTAGGGGAGAATGTCATGTCAATCCTCATTATCAAACTTATCATCAGTATCAAATATGTTTGGCACTTAGGCGATAATTAAGTTGATTTCTTTGTTTTAAAAGGAAATCTCTCCACATATTGTCAGATAAGTTGGCCCCCATTTTAGGGGAGAACACATGGCCATGTATAAGTATATTTACTTATATGCACATCACCTTCCTAGGTAATTAAGTCACAAAGATATTAGAAAGTTTGGTTTAGTGAAGGTGACCAATGAGTTCTCAGCCTTAGTCTGTCTGTTAGGTAATTTTTGTTTACAGAAGCCTCATAGTGGCATCTCAGACTAGCTGCGGCCTTAGCAGTACTGTAGCTGTGATATACAAGTATTCAGTAAAATTAAATATCATACTAGATGAGTGAAATATGATGCTGTTTTAATACATGCACACCATCCACTCGCTCGTTGTGGTGCTGCTCTCGGATGACTGCCCTTTCCTTTCTTCCTTCCATCCTCTTCTGTCTTGCTTTTCTTCATTCTTTCCTCTGCCTTCTGCCTGTGAGTGACTCTACACTGAGTGACAAGCCAAATGATTTCTTGTACACCAGGAAACCATTTACAGTACTGTGCTGTGTGGTAACCATATAACCAAATTATGGCACCTGGTGGTTTAGTGGTTAATTAAGGTGCATCAATCAGATTGAACCTGTGCAGGTTTCCATATCCAAGGGGTGGTTGGGGTTTATTGCCCACATAATGTCACTCAGGGATGAGTGAGGCTGGTCACTCTCATCTTAGATGTCAGAACCAACTTACCTAGCCCTGGTCTCCTATGCTTCTCATGGGGCAGCACAGAATTAGATGATGATGATGTTAATATTCATTATAATGTCTTTTTTTTTTTTCTGAACAGCTTATTTTCTGCTGCTTTCAAAATATGCTTTCATTGTTCATGCAGTCTTTTATATCATCGTGTTCATCATTGTCATCAATCATCCAGACCTCCTTTTCCATTTTAGTATGAGGTGAATTAGTGTCTGGTAAGCCAGAAAAAAATGATAAAATGAGATATCTGTACTAACCATAGTTTACCCAGTTCAATGAACCACACATCCATTCACTTACTGTTCAAGCCCCCAGAATCCTGGAACCACCTTATACATACAAACTTACTACACGTAGCCTAATATTCACCTGTCTGATAGTCAATCTGATGACTGTTAAGTTAAAAATGGGTGCCAAACCCTTGTCATATACTCCTCTGCATATAATTCATCCAGCCAGTTCAGTCCCATGACAATTCCATAGCCTCATCAGCTTCCTCTCTTTACCACACACTCATTTATCATATCTGTCTATCTTCATGGCCAACTGTGCCTCCTTCCACCTTCAGACATGCTCAGGTACACTATACCCTTTCCACCACTCAGTTCACACCATACCCATTCTTTTCACATACCCATACTGTGTAATCTTCCTTTGGTGCCCACAGACTTCCATACTTCACATCTGTCACCAGTCACATTATTCCTTATCCTATCCACTCTCTGCACTTTGCACATATTCCCCAACAGCCCCATCTCCATAGTTCTTACACCTGTCTTTTCATTTTCATGTCACACCATAGTCTTATACCCGTATGCTATGGCAGGCACAAAAATACCATCATGCAAGCCTCTTGCTATTGCCACACTTGACCTCTGCTTCATATCAAGGTCTGCATAGCACTATCCAATTTCTTTACCTATGTCACCCTACTTTCAACTTCTTTTGTGAATTACCCCTCTTTTCCATCACCGTATCGAGATACAATGCTTAAACTTTCTCAGCATTTCAAATCTCTTCATGTACTGTAACATCACATTGCGAGTTGCCTTCTCTCTATCTTCACTTTACTCTCCTCTGCATCTTCCTTTAAGACGTGATGCTCACAAACATTTACAAAACTTTGGACCAATCTACCAAGCTCTTGTCCACTATTTGCAAGCTTCACTGCATTCAGACATGGGGTAATAGTAACATGTAATAGACTATTACAGGGTTTTCAGAGTAATAGTAATAGTAATAGAGTAAAAATCATGGCTGTAGTAGTAATAATAATAGTGACAAGGCAAAGTTATAGGTAATACTATATTACTTTCCTATTATAGACACTTATTTAGTCTTCATGTGTCAACAGAATAAATTATATATGCAATGTCAGCCTACTGATAATGAGTTAAGACAGTGCTATCTGGCAACTGCATCTCCCACAACATCAGTAAAAGACAGTGATATCTGACAACTGCATCTCCCACAACATCAGTAAAAGACAGTGCTATCTGGCAACTGCATCTCCCACAACAACACTAAAAGACAGTGCTATCTGGCAACTGCATCTCCCACAACAACAATAACCAACTACAAGTTACCTAACACACCCAAAGTTAATGCACAGAGCTAGTGATATTACTACATTATACAGTATATATTGCCAAGCATAAATAATGCAGCATTATATCTATCTATATACCTAGGCTGCTTCCCCCAAGGAAAGGGAGGTATATAAAAAAAAAAACTTGAACTAAGCAGAAGTTTAATTTGTTACATAAGAAGTTATGTTTCCAAGAACTTAAAAGTTATACGTGGCAAGTTATTCTTTCAGTATACAGTAATGTAATACAGTACCTCACTGGCCAATGGCTATATACAGTCCTTGAAATTATCGTGATCTACTTGAAACAAATATCAATACTGGTTACCCTTTGTCATTTAAAATAATCTCACCTTAGACCTTAGTTATCTTTTGGCTGCTCTTCATGATGCAGATGCACCACAGGAGACCTTGCAGAACGGAGAGTGGCCTACTAGCTATCAAATGATCGAGACATACTTGTGCATTACGTGGGACAGCCTCCCAACAATAATGAAAATGATAACCATTTTCAGTTTAAATAACTACCATTATTGCAAATACTATATTAATAGTAATAGTATTAGATGACCAAGTATTAGTAATAGTAATATAACAGATAACCACTAAAGTAATAGTAATAGTAATATAATAGAGAACAATTGAAGGTAATAATAACTCAAGCCCAGTAATAGACCCCATGTCTTACTGCATCATCTGCATACATCAGATTTGGGTTACTCCATCCTACACCAATCATTACCAGGACCATCCCTCTTTCCATTACTCTTGTTTTTACCTCTGCTAAGTCCTTTCCATAGATATATTGACTAGCCATGGGGAGGTCATACAACCTTGTCTCACACTAACTCTGAACTTGAACCCTTCACTTAAATGCCTGTCTACCCTTACACATGCTTCACTGTCATCATAAAAGCTATTAACATCATTGAAAAGCTGACCATCTGTACCATACATATGCAAAACCTTCCATAATCCCTCTCTGCTTACCTTCTATCTATCTGTCTACAGCCAGATGCTCTAATCCCGCAAGCGGTGGCCACAAACAAATCTCCATGCTGCCCTGTCTCCTGCCATTTTGATGCCCTCTCCCAGCTTACACCCTCCCCTCATATACCTCTCCACCCCATCCCTCCATTTCATCCATGTTCTCCACCTCCCCCCCCTTCCATTTTATTCACATACACACATACACTCTCCCCATTAGTCTCACATTCATCCTCTCCACGTAGCCAAAGCACCACAGTGAATTTCTCCTATTGCTTTCTGTCACATCCACTTCCGCACCACAATGCTCCATTACATTCTCATTTGTCAGTCTCTCTTTCCATGTAACTTCACATGCCTCTCTCATATAACTCATTTTCACTGCTCTCACTGTTGATTTATGTCCTTCCAACTGGGTCCAAGCTTCACTTCCATATGTTAGAGTGGGTATCACAGTTCTGTCTTGCAGTGACTCTTTTGCATCCATGCTCACTTCCCTGTTTCTGATCACCATTTCCAATGAACCAGCAAGGTTTCTGCAAACAACAGATCAGGAAGTTTCCAGATGCTGCCGTCCCTCATTAAGTTTGCTCCAACATCCACTGTCGTACCGTGTATGTCTTTTATAATGCCATCCATTTACAAATTGAATGACCATGGAGACATGACATATCCCTGTTTCAATCCAACATTCAGATAGAAAAATTCAATCAGTTCACCGTCAACATGCACTGCAGCCCTCTCACTCGAATACATACTCTTCATGGCATTCAACAACTTCCCATTTACTCCATACATTTTTAATATTTTCCATATTCCTTTTATATCCACTCTGTCACATGCTTTCTTTGGCCATGAAGGCCACATACAACTTCTTTCCCTTCTCTAGAAACTTTTCCCCTAAACACCTTAGGATAAATATCTGTTTCCCTTCCTGAAATCTCCCTGTTCTTCTCCAACTAATTACTCTGTTATTTTCCTAACTCTGTCAGTTAGTACCCTACTATATACTTTTACTATTATGCTAAGAAGACAAATGCCCCAATGATTACCACACAGTTCCATTTCCTCCTTTCATTTGTACAGGGGAATAATTATACCTGACTTCCAGTCCTTTGGGACTCTACCTCCCTCCTGTGCCAGTCTGCACATCTTCCATATCCATTCCACTACTGTCTCTCCCCAGTGTTTCAGCATTTCACCAAACACTCCATCAATTCCTGGAGCTTTCCTCATTTTAACTTTCTTCATTGCTTCCACTACCTCCATCCTGCTGATCTATTTTATTCTCATCTCCCTGCTTATCCCAGCTATTCCCCACCCATTCACTTATACTCACGTTACTTCCATTCTCTTTGTTTAACAATTCCCTAAAGTGTTCTCTTCATCTGTCCACTTTTTCTCTCCATCTCAGCTAGTCTATATGTCTGTCTGTTGTGAGATGCCTTAATCCTGTAAGGGGTGGCCACAAGCAAGTCTTCTCCATGTTGCCCTGTCCCTTGCCATTTCACTGCCCTGCTCGCAGCTCACACCGCCCTCTCTCGTATACCTCTCCACTCCATCCCTCCATCTCATCCTCAGCCTCCCCTTCCTTCTCCCCCCTTCCACCTCACATATACTCTCCTCATTAGTCTGTCACTCTCCATCCTCTCCACATGGCTATACCACCTCAGTGTATTTCTCCTAATGCTTCCAACCACATCCACGTCCACACCACAACTTTCCTTCGCTTCCTCATTTGTCAGCCTGTCTATCCTTGTAGCTCAGCATGCTCCTCTCAAATAACTCATCTCCATGGCTCTAACTCTTGGCTCTTGCCCTTCTAACAATGCCCAGGCTTGATTACCAGATGTTAGAGTTGGTATCACAATACTGTCATGCAGCAACTTTTTTACTTCCACGCTCACTTCCCCGTTTCTTATCACTGCTCTAAAAAAACCAGCATCCCATCTTCCTTGTTGTACCCATTCAAGCACTTCATCTTCCAGACTTCCCTCCTTACTCATCACACTACCCAGATACTTAAATGCACCCACATTTTCCTTTTCCTTATCCTCCAGTCTCACTGTACATTCAGTGAATTCATTTTTCTCGACGACCATAACTTTACTTTTCCCTACATTCACCTTTAGGTTTCGTTTCTTACACACTCTCCCAGACTCATTCACCAAGCATTGCAGTTTCCCTTTGTCTTCACTTAACAATACAGTATCATCTGCAAACAACAGTACAGGAAATTTCCAAACGCTGCCCTCTTTCATTAGGGCTGCTCCAACAGCCACTGCCCTACCTTGTAGAGCAGGGCCATGAAGATAACGTTATTTTGCCACGCGATTTCATGGATAGCAATAGGATAGAAACAATCTCATAGCGAGACATGCTGCATGGACAGTGATAGGCCGCCAGAGAATAGTGGGCTAGCAGGCAGAGTTGCCAGGGTTTTGGCAACCCTGACCTTGAATGCAAGACAGTCATTACTTGTTGCTGGATGCCATTCCATCCCATTGTTTTTTTTTTCTCTCTCGCCCTTCAAGGCCACCTTTACAGCGATTGTGTGCAAAACATAATGGCTTCCTCCTCTGGCATGGGTCCAACTGGTGGGCAAAATTGGTGGCGGTCAATACAAAAGGCTGGAGAAAGGAGGAGGAGAAGAGGTAAAAAAGCCTAGAGAATACAGTATATGCATGGTAAATGCGAGACAAGAGCCACTAGTAGGCCGTACCAGTACAGTAAAACCTCGATATAATGGACTTCAGTAGACCAGAATTTGCTTTTATTGGACTCGAGGAACTGCTGAACTAAATTCCTATATATTGGAAAAAGTCTGGTAAAACCAGAAGCAGTCCGGACTGTCTTACCATTTCAGCTATGTTCACCACAATAAGGTAAATAAAAGAAATGTTTATTAGTGTACAGTTCAGTATTATTATTATATATTATACCATTTGATTATTGTAGTGAAGTTATAACACAGTACAGTACTGCAGTGGTAGTCAAAACAGTTTAAAAACTGTTCATGCAATCCGGACTAATGTCTGATATATCAGAAAAAGTCTGGGTTAGCAGGGGAAAGTGCGGATGTCACTTTTATCAGAATTTCGCATTTTTCGGCATGGTTTGGGCACCAATTAGTCCGTTATAGTGAGGTCTTAAAGTATAATCAACATTCACTAAACAGCACACAAAACCAGTAAAAAGTAAGTTTGTTTAACTTTCTTGCATATTTAATATGTGATAGTTTTAATATTGTTGAAATTCTGCCTAATATATGTGGTTAAAGATGGAAAATAGGGATGTTGTTGAAAAAGCCCCAGACTAATTTCATTTATTTAGGTAAGAAGTTTGCTCCATGGATAGTGATTTCATGGATAGTGACATTAGCATGAGACTAATAGTGTCACTATCTGCGCAGCCCTACTTTATCCGTTTTATAACCCCATCCATATACAGACTGAACAACCATGGAGGCATAACACATCCCTGTTTCAATCCAACATCCAGATAGAAAAATTTACTCAGTTCACCATCAACATGCACTGCAGCCTTAGCACCCTCATACATACCCTTCATGGCATTCAGCAACTTCTCATTTACTCCATATATTCATAATATTTTCCACATTCCTTGTCCATCCACCATGTCATATGCTTTCTCCAGATCCATGAAGGCTGCATACAGTTTTTATCCCTTCTCAAGAAACTGTTCCACTAAAGACCTAAGGATGAATATCAGATCTACACAACCTCTTCCCTTCCTAAAACCTCCCTGTTCTTCTCCAACTAAATCCTCTGTTATTTCCCTAACTCTGTCAATAAGTATCCTGTCATAAACTTTTCCTATTACACTCAGAAGACAAATACTCCTATGATTGCCACTCACTTCTTTTTCCCCTTTTCCTTTGTTCAGGGGAATAATTATACCTGATTTCCAATCATTTGGGGCTCTACTTCCTCCCAGGCCAATCTGCACATCTTCCATATCCATTCTGTTACTATCTCTCCCTCATGCTTTGTCATTTCACCACACACTCCATCAATTCCTGGGGCTTTCCCCATTTTGACTTTCTTCATTGCTTCCACTACTTCCATCCTACTGATCTCTTCCTCCCTTCTCACCTCCTTCCCTCTCCCAGCCATTCCTCAGCCACCTATACTGGACATACTTTCATTCTCAATGTTTAGCAGTTCTTTAAAGTGTTTTCTTCATCTGCTCACTTTTTCTCCCTTCTCCACTATCAATCTACCATTTTTATCTTTCACTCCTCTACTGACTTCTTTATCAACCTATCTAACTCTCTTTACCTCCTTCCAGAACATTTTCTTACATTCCCTCCATTTTACACTCAAATTCCTCATCCACTCTCTTCTTGCTTTCTCTTAAAAATCTTTTCACCTCACTCTTCCTCTCTACTTATAACTCTCTCCTCCATCTCTCAGCTTCCTCCATGCCTCTGCTTCCCTTCCACTCCCTGTTTGGTTTCTTCTTTTGCACCACAGCCTGTCTCACTTCTTCATTCCACCATGCTGTTCCATGCACCCCCTTTTGTCTTCTCTTCACCCCATACACCACCTCACTTGCTGCACAGATTTCTTTTGTGAATATCTTGCTCCCACCTTCCACCTCTTCCATCTGTTCCAAATCATATTTACCCAGTTGCTCCTCCACTTTTCTCTTATATTCTGCCTTTTTTCTATCCTCATGTAACCTTTCTACCCTCCTTGTGTGGACTATTTCCTCCTGTCCTTCCCTCCATCTATTCCTCCATTGCACTTGAACCTTGTTTTTCACCACCAAAAAGTAGTGGTCAGAAAGTCCACTCCTCCAACCTATGTATGCTCTTGCATCCATTATATCTCTTCTCATTCTGTCATCCACACACACATAATCAATCCTTGCCTTCCATTCATTCAGTTCACCACCCACCCTTCTCATCACTCGCCACACATACCTGTGGATCATTTTGTGCCTAAAGAGGGTATTGGCTACCACCAACCCCTTCCTTACACAAATATCCACTTGAGCACTGCCATTCTCATCCACTTCTGCAAGCACACCCCACTCACCAACAACTCAATCCACCATCACATTCCCTACTTTTCCATTCATATCTCCTATCAAAAACACTCTCTCATTCCTATCAGACTTTTCCATGCATGCTTACACATTTGCCCAGAACTCTTTGCATGATCTTTTGTTGGTGTATACACACACACACAGTTGCCCACATTTGTATTGCCACTTTCAGTCTCACCCACACAGTCCGTGAACCAACTGATCCATACTCTCATATATTCTCCTTCCATCTGTTGCACACAACAATGCATACACCCTCTTTTGCTCTCTCATTTTCACCTACTCCCTCACATATACCCCATCCATACTCCCACTTTCTCACATCTCCATTTAGTCTCAGTTAATCCACACATATCCACTTTTGCACCCTTAGGCACCTGGACAATCTCTCTCTCCCTTTCACCTCATCATTTGCACCCCTTACATTCCATGTTGCAATCCGTGCCATGTCCTTTGTTCGGTCCCTGGTCGTCACCTGTTTGTCTATCCTGGTTCGAGGATTCTTGTTTATATTTTTAGTTGTTTTCCAGGAATGGGCATTAACCCTCCACTAACCCACTTGTTAACACGTAGGGAACACGTATTGGTTGGTTATAAAGTTACAACCCAGCATATTAAATGATTTCCTGGTTTACGGGAAATCATTTGACTTGTCACTCAGTGTGAGTTACCCTGAAATGTGTACCACTACACCGAGTGGATGATGGGTGTCCCCACTGATAGCACTCAACTAGTAATCTGCCATTTTTATCATTCACTCCCCTACTACTTTATCACCCTGTCTTCTCTCTTAAACTCCTTCTAGAACATTCTCTTATTCACTCCAGTTTACACTCAAATTCCTTCCAAACTCCTCATCCACTCTCTTCTTACTCTCCCTCATATTACTCTTTTCACCTCTCTCCTCTTCTCAACATATACCCCTGTAACTATGTTCAGTCTCTCATCTTCTTCCATGCCTTTGTTTCCACCCACTCACTGTATGCTTTCTTCTTTTGCACCACAGCTTGTCTTACACCTCTCCATTCCACCATGCTGTTCCTTGCATCTCCTCTCATCTTCACACACCACCTCACATACTGCACAGATTTCTGCTGTAAATACCTTGCACACATCTTCCACCTCCCCCATCTGCTCCAAATCATATTTACCCAGTTCCCCCTCCTTTTCTTTCTTATATAATTTTTTTTTTTTTTTTTTTTTTTTATCCTCCTGCAACTTTCTACCCGCTTTGTATGGACTGCTTCCTCCTGCCCATCTCTCATGGCATTTGTACCTTGACTTTCACCACAACCAAGTGGTAGTCAGAGAGCCCACATCCCCATCCTCTCTATGCTTTACCTGTTTACCCTGCCATATGCTTTTTTCAAATCTGTAAATGCCATAAATGCCTTGCAGTCCTCACGAGATTTCTCCTGTGTCTCACCGCAAATATTTGATTCACACATCATCAACCACTCCTCAATTTTTTTTAAATTACCCAGTACAGTACAATCCCAGCAATCCGGTATCCAGACAAACGGAATACTCAGAACAACGGGAAAATTCAAGGGCTGGTAAAAATGTCAGTAAGTTATAACTGTGCACCAATTTGAATGGACCGCCAAACCGCCGTTTGATTGTGTCACACGAGGCTGGGGGAAGTCAGACAAAGCGAGGTGAAGGCATTTCCGGCTGATGTAAATCCCTAGCAAATCCTCTTAACCACCCCTCCTCTCCCCCTCTTTCCCCTACTTGAATTCAGTCATCCTCCACACCTTCCAAAAATCACCAGTCTGCGTTTTGCCACCAGACAGTAAACAAGGTCTCTTGCTATTGTGTTCCTCTGATAGACGGTAATTTGTACACTCCAAAATGCCTAAAGTGCAAACTAAACGTAAGCGTATCGTGCTTACCTTGAAATAGAAGCTGGACATATGCAACAGACTTGAAAAAGGCGAACATTATAAAACACTAATGGCTGAATATAAATGTTAATAGGAATAAAAGTTTACTTTGTTGGAAGAAAAATAAATAAATAATATGCCTGCATTTCATAAGTACATCATTTATTTTATTTTCTGCAAAACAGCTGAGTGGCGGGTGAGGGGTGGAGTGATGGAGGTCAGGTAGGGAAGAAGAAGAACAGTCGGAAACGTAAACAAACTCACGTGGGGGCACAGGTGTTGTGATAATTCTACAGTGCAGTCTTAACACATCATCAGTTCACTAATAAATGTTCAAGCTTTTATTTCTATATTTTATTTTTCAATTTTTATGAGTACAGTACATATAATGAATTCGGTAAACAATGGACTGGTGTAATTTGCAGTACTGCTAGTTGCTAGACATTGCACACGTGCGTTATGACCATGGTGTGTGTTTACAAGGCAGTTTTTCAGGCGGAATGTCTTAGTGTAACCCCTAATATGACTGGTGAGTACCTGAACTGTATTTACTGCTGTGATAGCCTTTGTATAGATTTGACTTGAAAATCAGAAATACGGGAAAAATCTGTAACCGGGAAGGTAAATTCCCCAAGCCACCCGGTTAACTGGGATTGTACTGTATATATATATATATATATATATATATATATATATATATATATATATATTTATATATATACATACTGTATATATATATATATATATATATATATATATAAACAGTATATATATAGATTTATATTTATATATATACATACTGTATATATATATATATATATACATATATATATATATATATATATATATATATACAGTGCTCGTCAGAATTATTCAGCGTTGTCCGACGGGCGCGCAATACTTATGGCCAAAAAAGAATCACCCATTTTTGGGGGTAAGAATTGAGCCACAAGTTTGAGCTCCAAGCATGACGTCACGGTAGCCTGGGGCCTTCTGACGCGCTGGTTGGTTCCCGCCTCAGTCGCCCACGGGCTGCCTGAGAGAGAGGAACTCCGCCGAGTGTCCCTCTCAAATTGCGCCATTTTTTACCGAGTGTCCCGCAGTGTTTTGGCCTTCAAAACTTTGTTATGGCACCTACCCGTGAACTATCGAGTGAAATCATATCCCAGATCATTGCTCTAAAGGAGGCAGGCCACCAGACAAAGGAAATTAGTGAATTGGTTGGTGTGGCACGATCGACAGTGCGTCGTTGGTGTGCGCGGTTTCGGGAGGAAAACAGTGGTGAAGTTCCCACAAAGAAACCGAGGTCTGGTAGGCCTAGGAAAACTTCCCCAAGGTCTGTTAATGTTTTAAAACGTGCAGTGGAGTTTAATCCTCGTGTGAGTGCAAGGAAAATTAAGGAGAGCAACCCAGAAGTGTTTGGTGATGTGTCAGTGAGAACAGTGTCTCGTAGGGTGCATGAGCTTGGTTACACAAGTCACAGGCCTGTGAAAAAGCCTCTTCTCTCTAGCAGCCAGAGAATTCGTAGGCTTGCCTTTGCTAATAAATATCTAAATTGGGGTGAGGAGCAATGGTTGTCAGTGTTGTGGTCTGATGAGGCAACGTTTAGTGTTACCTGTAACAGAGGAGCATGCAAAGGTAGTGACCCACTTGACCCACGGTATGTAGAAAGCACAGTTAAACATCCTGATTCACTCATAGTATCGGGTTGTTTTTCAGGGAAGGGTTTGGGGAAGCTTGTTGTACTTCCCAAGAACCTCAGAGTGAATCAGGATGTTTACCTGGAGCTTCTGTGTGATCATTTACCAGACTCCTTCGAGCTAACAGGTGCACGAGTGTTTCAGCAGGACGGTGCACCTGCTCACAAGGCCAAATCGGTCACCAATTGGCTTCGTGACTGCGAGGTATCATTCATGACAGACTGGCCAGGAAATAGCCCAGACCTCAACCCGATTGAAAACCTCTGGTACCTCGTAAAGAAGAGTCTCCAAGGGAAGGACGTGAGCTCTCTGCCTAAGCTGGAAGCCGCCATTCGTGACTCCTGGGACAAAATACCGCTCCAGCACCTCAGGAGCCTCGCCCTTTCACTTCCAAGACGTCTCAGGTCCGTGAAGAAACGTAAAGGCTACCCTACGAAGCACTAAAGGTAAATAAAATGCATTATTTATATGTTTTTTCAATGTTGAAAGGTTTGTTTCTCAGGAGGGACGCAGGGCGCTCCATACTTCTGACGAGCACTGTATATATATATATATATATATATGTATAGTATATCTATCTATCTATCTATATATATATATATATATATATATATATATATAACCAGACTTGGATGGGTGACCGCCTGGGAACACCAGATGCTGTTGGCATCCCTACGTGTCAAGTGGGGTTGGTGGAGGATTAGTGCCCCTCCCTGTAAAACAATTAACTCTAAGCCCTTGGCCACCCCGTTTGGGATACATGGCGTCTGGCAATGAATGAATGAATATATATATATATATATATATATATATATACTGTACCTGTATATATATATATACACACTCAATCCTCATAAATCGCGTGTTTATAAATCACGGCCAAGTGGCTGTCAGACTGCTGGCACCCTTAAATCGCTGTTAAGTCACGAAAATCGCGGACCTAGCCACCGAAGTGGGCCTTTTCCAAGGAGAATCATAAACCGCGGCATTCAATTTGAAAATCGCTACCCAACAACCAATCACCATCCATCCCTGGTGGCAAGTGTGCATACTAATGCCGCCATGTTGTTGTTGTTCTTCCCGCCAGTCCGCACACTACAGACCATCACCATCGCCGTGGAGTATGAGAGCTACCTGCCTTTTTTTGTGCACCTTCCCCCCCACCTCCTACCTTCCATGGCCCCTCCCGAACCCCCAATGAAGTGCTCTAAGCAGTATGGCATCAAGAAACAGCCGCCGTTGTCGTACAGTCAACGTTTGGAACTCATTTGTTGTGTTGAGAAGGGAGCACCCCCACCTCATGCTGAGAGGTTCTAAGTTCTTCCCAACACCACCTCACTTCATTCACTTTAGCAATATCATCATAGGATTAAGGTGAGATCCCTTAACATTGCTTATTTCTAGTAAATACATGCACTGAATATTCCTAAATTTGTATGTTTGTGTTTGATGGTGCCTAGATAGGTGTAGGTAGGGTGCTGTGGGGGGTGGTTGGCCAAAGTCCAGACCCAAATTAATTTTTCACAAAAGTGTTATTATTTATAAACCACGGAATTTGTAAATTGCGGCAGTGGTCCAGACCCAAATTGCCGCAATTTACGAGGATTGAGTGTATGTATATATATATATATATATATATGTATATTTATTTTTTTTTTGGAGGGGGGGATCCAAGGGTAGATTCAAATCTTACAGGGCTTAGGTTAGAGAGATATTGAGGTTAGATTTGAAAACTCAAGATTAGATTGAAAGGATACATGCTTTCTCTGCTATGTGGATTAGCTTTGTTGATGGTGGTTTCACCATTTTCTTTGCATATAGATGAATGCCATTTTAGGTGTGAAAGATGCCAGTGTTTACTAATGGATGTAATTCTTTAGTAAGGATTATTATTTTTTTTTTTTTTCTAAGGATTTGGAACATTATTTCCTCAGAAATAGAGATTATCCCAAGGAAGTGAAGGTCAGATACATATAAATCACCAGAAAATGCTAGAAAATATGTCTTTGTGTCACATGGTGGGGGAGGGTCAGTGAAAATGAATCTTACCAATTTTGGGGGGGTTTCCATTTATTTATCTTCCAGGTGAAGGCATAATAGTCATTGTGGGATTAAATTTTAAAAGTTGTTGGCACTGTTAGGTTTCTTTATAATAAATGAGTTTGTGTTTGTCACCTTATGAAATCTGCCATAGAGAAGTACGAGGTCTGTTTAGAGAGTGTCTGACCTTAGGCCATAAAAAAATAAACAGTTAACCTGTTGAGCTAGGACACTAATCCCCGTCAAAGTAGGCCCCTTCTGACTTGAGACACAGCCCAGCATTCTTTCCATTGTCTGAAACATTTTTCAAAGTTGGTTTTTGGTATCTCCTGTAGGTGCATTGTAGCAATTATCATGATCTCTTTTCTTGTCTCAAATCGGGAACCCTTCAGTGGAGTTTTGAGCTTGGGGAAAAACCAAAAGTCACACAGAGCCATGTCTGGTGAACAGGGAGCCTGCCAGACCTGTGGGATGTTGTGCATGACCAATAATTCCTGAATCAGTTGAAGAGAATGGGCAGGAGCATTGTCATGGTGCAGCTTCCAACTTGCTGCTTCCCAAAGGTCTGGTCTCTTCCACCGAAATGCGTCACAAAAACGATGGATAACATTGAGGTAGTAATGTTTGTTGGTAGTCTCACCTTCTGGTGCATAAATGTGATGCACAAGACTGCAGAAGTAAAAAAAAAAAGTCAACATGCATTTCATCTTGCTGCGGATCGGTCATGCTTTTTTTGGCCGAGGCGACCCTGCATGCTTCCACTGGGACGACTGTGCATTTGGTTTCGGGGTCGTACCTGTACACCCAAGTCTTATCTCCAGTGATAACAGTCTTCAGAAAGTTTGGATTGCGATTTGCACACTCCAACCTGTCTTGAGCAACGTCCATTTGCAGAGCTTGTTCCAATGAAAGGAACTTTGGAACAAACTTGGCTGCAACTCTTCGCATGCCCACATCATCCATTAAAATTTTGTATGCTGATCCATCGCCGATTCCAATTTCATTAGCATTTTCTCTGACAGTCAACCGATGATTTCTCATGATCAAATCTGACCTTCTTCACATTTTCAGCACTCCAGCTTGTTGGTGGCCTCCCAGGACATGGATCACTCTTGACTAACATTCGGCTGTTTTTAAAGCGATCGTACCACTCCTTTATGTGCGTTACCCCCATGCCATCGTTCCCAAAATCCTGCTGGATCTTCTTGATACTGTAGTTTCAACTTTGTTATCACCTTGTTTTTGGCAAAATTTAATGCAGTAACATTGTTTGACTTTTTCGGTCATCATGACAAGCGCAAGAACACGATGACCCTAAGATGCACGACCATGAACACAGGCTGACCGACAGCCACTGAGTCACTTGTGGCAGCTGGCATTAATCATGCATGCACACAAAGGACCTGCATTGCACTACACAAAACCCCACCCCTGTCCTCCAACTGGTTGGTCAGATAAAAATGAGGTCAGATACGTTTTTGAACAGACCTCAAACAAGTCCTTACACACAACAAAATTGCATGAGTTCAGCGTGAGTGAGAAAATGTTAAGTTTGCATTATCTGAATGCATACTTTTTAGGCCCAAACCCTCAGTTCTTCCCTGGCACACATCAACCCTCCTCATTTGTCAGTGGGAGACTGCTGTATCTTTGTATGCCTTTGCTTGAGCCATACCTGCCTCGCTCATGATCATTTAATGAGCCATGACCCTCAACCCCTGTGTTCACACTGTAACTGTCCTGTGACTATCCATCACCTTTTTCTCAATTGCTTGTCTACCCTCAAACACTGCCTCATAGCTTTCCTCTTCCCCTCCTCACTACATTGTCCCCCACAGGTTACTGATTTCTTAGGTGACTCTCCCACTGTTTCTATTTCAAATATTATCACTTTTCCTACTGCTCTCTATATCATACATTTAATGTAATTATTTCCCCCACTTCCTTCTACTTTAGTGCTATACAACTATATATGGCTTTGTGCTAGGTCTTCTTTATTCCTTCCTTCATTAGTAGGCTCTCCATGTTGTTAAAGAGCCAATGAAAATTAGCCCACTGCATGGCTACAACACAGCTGACTGAGACTGTTGTGGTGTCATCTCTTTTTATGAGTTTAAATCTTAATGCAGTACAGCACAGTTGAATGCTTTATTTATAGATAGTAATAGCAGTACAGTACTTTACAATATCCTTAAAAAATTAAATAATATAAAGTGGGTTGACCAAGACATGTTTGTTTACACTGCCAGTTTATCTTTCTTCCCGTTTACATGTTAGTGCTCATAGAGTTGCAGAGTTTCTTACATTTCTTGCATGATGATTACAAAATACCCTACAAACTATAAACCTTTTGAGACCCGTTGACCATTTGTAACTTTGTCAAAATATGTACTTAATCTATCTATCTATCTATTGCCAGACGCCTCAATCCCGTTTGGGGTGGCCACAAACAAATCGCCTCCAAGTCGCCCTGTCCCCCGCCATTTCACTGCCCTGCTCCCAACTCACACCCCCCTCTCTCATATACCTCTCCACCCCATCCCTCCATCTCATCCTCGGCCTCCCCCTCCCTCTTCCCCCCTCCACCTCACTCACATACACTCTCTTCGTCAGTCTTTCACGCTCCATCCTCTCCACATGGCCAAACCACCTCAGTGTGTTCCTCATAACACTTCCTATCACATCCACATCCACACCACAACGCTCCTTCATATCCTCATTCGCCAGCCTGTCTCTCCACGTGACTCCACAGGCTTCTCTTAAATAACCCATTTCCACTGCTCTCACTCTTGACTTGTGTCCTTCCAACAATGTCCAAACTTCACTTCCGTACGTTAGAGTTGGTATCACAATACTGTCATGTAGTAACTTTTTCACTTCCATGCTCACTTCCCTGTTTCTTATCACTGCTTTCAAAGAACCAGCAACCTTTCTTCCCTGCTGTACCCTTTCAAGCACTTCACCCTCCAAACCTCCATCCTTACTCATCACACTACCCAAGTACTTAACCCCTAAAACGCGGCTGTGTACGCGCGATCCCCCCCCTGTGGCGGGGTTGTAGCGGGGTCTGAGTACCTGTGGAAAAATATTAGCCAAAAATCATAGATTAACCCTAGAGCATTAAAATTTTTAAGGCATATATTACTTACATTCAGCTATCTCCTGAGCCACATGTTGAGCCTTTGTTGACTACCCAAGGACTTGTGAAGACTTGCAAAGTTGGGTAACAAAGTCTTCACTCTCACACCTCCAGAAACCCGGTTTTCTTTCTACCACAGCCTCAATCTGTCACAGTACACTTTATACAACAACGTACAGGTTGTTTGGAATCCGTATTTGTAAATAAGAGCTGAAAATAAGGCTAAAATGGACGGAGCGCACGGCCGACATGCAGCGCGGTGGCGATCTTCCCGTCAATATTGTCACATTTGCCTTTTCTCGGCAAAAAACACGTATACTCCTTTTTTTTCCATCATAGGACTTCGCAAACGTTTGCCTGTCACTATTACGGTAATAAAAATCAATGTCACTGCCAGTATTGTGGACTGGGAATGAGGAAGACCACCGCGGCGCGAGTTTATTCAGCCTTACGGCAGGCACTTAATTCTCACTCCTGTCGGCCACTCGCACTTCATTTCTATCGCTCACTTTCACTGTATCTTTTTTTTTTTTTGCCTTATTCATCAGTGTCACTGTCCAGTGTTATAAAAATAATATTTTATACACAAAAAACTTTTACTTTCAGAACATAGAATAGGAAAATATGCTTTTATCTTTTTACACTGGAGTGACTGTCACTCGCAATACTTATATGATTACTATGTACAATTATTTACAACAAAAAACACTGTAACTGTCAGTGCTTTTACAAGTACATACACTAATTTACACTCATCAGGCTGTCACTGTCAGCACGTAAAAGAAAACTAAACAATATTATCACTGTCACTCTCAGTATTTTTCCCAATATTTTTACCCTTATTTTCAAAATCTACTTAGGCTGTGGTAGTCGAAAAAACACGGGTAAGCACAGAGGGGAACTTTGCACTCTTTGCACTGCAAGGAGGTGCGCCTAAAAGTTCTTTCCTGCCTGGTAGTGTGGCTGCACACATGACACCTCCTCAGTGCTTTCCCCTCTTTGCAGTGGCTGGCAGTGGCTCCAGGCGGTGTCGCTGAAGGTAGGCCATACACTGTAGGCGGTCTGGAGGTGTGTGAGGGTGGCGTTTGGGACCTGTTGAAAGCACCTGGCCATAACGCTGAAGCAGCTGGTAGACACAAGTCTTGGAGAATCTTCTGAGAGAGTAGTTGGCTGGCTTCCTGTTCTTGATTTTATACAGGATGAAGGCGTTCAACATGCACATGTCAATCAAGTGCAAGAACACCTTCCTGTACCAACGACGATTTTTCCTCAGACAGTCAATCTCTCCAATCATCATATCCGACTTGTCCACCAGCCGCATATTGACGTTATAGTCAATTACAGCATCAGGCTTCATCACAGGCTCGCCAGTCCTTCTGTCGACCTTCCCTGTTGCCAGCATTTCACCCTTGTGTACTGTGGTGAGCATGTTCACGACTCTCTTATCATGCCACCTGATCGCAAGCATCTTGTCAGATTTCTTCAGGTGCACGTCTCCCCGCTTTGACTTTTCAGCCTCTGGGAAGGCAGGGTAATGTGCCCTGTTACTTCTGACAGTGCCACAGGAGCCGACGCCGTGTTCAGAAAGGTACTTGGCGAGTTTTGGAGCTGTATAATAATTGTCCGTATACAGGACATGATTCTCGCCAAAGTACTTTTCCAAAAGCACTTTCACCACAGAACCAGAGAATCCAAGGGGTCAGTCTTATCCAAGTCGACATTGCTGGCGGTGTAGATGACGAAGTCAAGGATGAACCCCGTCTTGCAGTCGCACAGCACGAAAAACTTGATTCCAAAGCGGTGGCGTTTGCTTGGAATGTACTGGACGAACCGAAGACGGCCCCTGAACAATACCAAAGACTCGTCAATCACGACTTTCTTGAAAGGGCGCAAGAACCTCGTAAACTTATCTTTGATCATGTTCAGGATTCCCCTCACTTTCCATAATGGGTCAGTTTGGGAAGGCTCATCATTATTCGCGAAGTGAAGATAAGTCATCAGCTGCCTAAAACGATCGCGGCTCATGTATTTATTGAATATTGGTGTTGGGCACAGCTCGTCGGAACCCCAGTACTCTTCCAACTTATGCTTCCAGTTGTGCGGCATAAGCAACATCAAGGCAATAAATACAAAAAGCTCGCGGATCGTCAAAGGCACCCATGATGCCATCCGCGACGTGGATGGCGTCGCAGCCTCACCTTCTTCTTCGCGAATTGGCGCACATTGCCCCTCGTACCTGTTGGTCTCGGTACAGATGTGCTCCATAACCTCGTCGTCAAGGAAGGCCAACAGGTAGTCAACACATTCACCATCGTCGTCCACAGGGAAGTCAGCCTGAAGTCCACACTCACTTTCGTCAAAGGGCAGATCTTCAGGCACAAAAATCTGATCCCTCTGACCACACAAAAGCATCTAAAGTTCCCTGCCTAGGCTGGGAGGTGCTTGGGGCGGCGGGGGTGAGGCAGGTCGTGTGGGAGTGGGTGAGGCAGGCTGGGCAATAGTAGGTAAGGGAGAGGTTATCCCAGGCCGTGTTGGTGTTGTGGTGGTGGTGGTGGTGGTTGGAGGGAGATTATCGCTTGGGTCAAGGTCACCCGCGGTGGCGTGACTCCTGAGTTGCCTAGTGGGAGTTAGCCTAGGGGACTTAACTTTACTCACACGAACACTAGGCCTACGATAACCTCTCATACGTAACATTGCTCGTCTACTTCCCTTTCTCGGTGGTGATGGAGACTCCGATGACTCAGGAGACAGGACAGCAGACGAGGAGGGACGAGAGAAGAGGGCTGGGAGAACGTGGCGGGCTTGCGGTGGTGTGGCGTGGCGTAGTGGACAATGGCGGTGCACTGCTGTCTCCGCTCCTCTTCCTTTTCTCTCCCTTTCCATATTCGAGGCCCCTTTTCACCGGGGCCTTCCCTGTAGAGGTGCTGGGCACAGTCACAGTTTCCTCGGGCACAGAAATCATCACTTCAGGGGCTGAATCAGCACTCGATTGTGTCTCTGATTCAGCCAGGCTAGACAAAACACCCACGTCACTGCCGTAGTCCATAGAGGCTTTCAACAGTTCAGATGCTATGGCCGAATCACTTAGCCCCTTGGTAGTCACTTGTAAAGTTTTGAAGGGCGTAGAGGTAACAAAACCCTTTTTCGGAGGGCTAGAAGGCACGGAACTAGAAGAGCTAGAGCCTGACATGGTGTCACCGTGGCAGATTTGCGTGGACTGACGCTAATCTGGGGCAAACCGCGCGAAAAAATGACAGTGTGACAACTGGGGAAACAAGCGTTTCCCAATAGCAAAAAGTGCTTGCGAGATGACGGCGCAGATTGACACGTATCAGCCATCCGCGCGTTGCCATATCACACGACGAGGGAGGGCCGCGCATCGGTGCGTCCGTGGGTAAAAAAAATGAGACTTGGCAACAACCGAGGTCAGTAGTATAAAGGTCAAGTGTGCTAAAAGTAGCTCACGGGTGGCGGGACTGAGAGACAATACCAGCTTGAGCCTGCTTGCCCGCGGTTATTCAAAATTAACTCAAATCGCAAACGCGACGACCCGCCGTCTTGCCCTTTGGGCCGACCGTCGCAAAAGCGACGATCCGCGTTTTAGGGGTTAAACGTACTCACATTTTCCAATTGGAAATTGGAAAATGTACTTAATGATACAGTAAAAGCTTGATTAACCGGCATGCATGGGGATTCTTTCATTCTGGATATGAAATATTCTGGATAATCGAATGTTACTCAGAAATTTTCTGGGAGGTCAAACAAATGAAATAGTACCAAACTTGGGACTTTATTTCATAAAGTATATTATTCAGGCAATACCACATTGAGTACACCGCTTCCCGTCCGATCAGCGAAGTTAACCCCTACACCGCGGGCATGTTTACCGATGTTTTGCGTGTGCCGCGGGGTTATTCGGGCTCCGACAGACTCTCAAAAAATATTTGCCAAAAATCAGTTATTAGTCCTAGAATATTAAAATTATATATGCTTATGGCACATACCTTCAGCTTTCTCCTGGAATGTTTGTTGAGCCTTCATCAGTTACCGTAGGACTTGTGGAAACCTCTGAAGTTGGGTAACGAAGTCTCCACTTTACACTTCCCGACAACCCGTAATATGATTACCACAGCCAGATATTAACACTATAAACACTACTCTATGATTTTCAAGTAGTTTGGGATCCATACTCCAAAAAAAAAAACCACTGTGAAAGCAATGAAAATTATGAGCGCGTCTGACCGCCGCACTTGCGCTAGTTCGCTCTTGGTACTCTGTCATTTATTATTCATAAAACCCCTCACACTTTATATTTCTATTACTATATAACACTTATATATATCTACAGTCTTTATCCATAAGTTTCCTTCAGTAGTATTAGTTTATTGTCACTGTAGGGGTTCAATTTCTTTCAGTAAAATACGTAGCATTCACTTTCTCGTCCTGTATACTGGCATTGAGAGTGAATGTCACTTTCATCTTCACTCTCATAACTCATAGTATTCAGACATGCTAGAGTGAAACTTTCACTTTCATTACTCCTAGGGTATATACTCGTATTCTTATAATACTACTCATTTACATTTCTATTTACTTTCTCTATTTTATTTACGTTATTTACATTTCTGTTTTATTTACACTGTGTTATGCACTGTCACTTGAAGTAACTTATAAAACTATTTTCCATTGTTCACGTATATTTACATTCATTACTTTCACTTGCTGTTTACACATTATTTACACATTATTTACAATTCCACTTGCACTGTTTTACTCAATAGAAAGATCGTAGTCACTCTTTTATCAATTGTCAGCCCTTTACCTCTTTCCACACGAGGTTTAGTAGGGAGTAAAGGTCGCAGGGCCCTTTGCATGGGGGTGAAAAAAGGCCCTGAAGTCAGCAAGAGGATGAGCCGTACCTCCTCTTCGGAAGACGAGAGAGAACTGATAAAGGAGGGCCGGCCCGGGTTGAGGCCTACTTAGGGGTTATTCAGTACTACCAACATAGCTCTTGAAACAGCTATGTATTTCACTGAAATGATTGGCAGGAAATCTAGACAATACATTATAAATTAGGTAGTTCCAGGTGAATGTAAATATCACTTAGGCTTCTCCCTTCCCTCCTTATATGTATATTTATTACGAAAATAGATTATACAGCATATTTCAAGGGGAAAAAAACCGCGAAAATTAGCGAACGAGTGCACGTGAGGTGTTGTCAGGTGATAATTAGCCAATTCCAGGTGTATGGCACTCTCACTTACCTTATTTCTTTCTTGTATATATTATTTGGTATAAGAATAGGGCATAGGACTTATTTCAATGGATGAAATCAGTGAAAAATTCCAGGGAAGATTTACTTAGCGTAGCACGGCCAGGCAGGCAAGAGGATAGTGTAATGGAGGGGGGGTTTGGGAGGGGAGTCAAGAACGGGGAGAAATGGCTAAATTGTCAACAATGGATGGGAGTACAGATGAGATTAGGAGTGCTGACTAGTGTTGGACATTGGCAGTACTGATAGATGATACAAGCCCCCACTTGGAAGCCCTGGTGAATTCAAAATAACACAGAATCACAAAAGTGACGCCCCGCGGTTAAGGGGTTAAGCAACATTGGGTGTGGTTAGTACTTGGATGAGTGACCGCCTGGGAACACCAGATGCTGTTGGCATAATGTTCTCCCTATGTGTCAAGTGGGGTTGGTGGAGGATTAGTGCCCCTCCCTGTAAAACAATTAACTCTAATCCCTTGGCCACCCCGTTTGGGATACATGGCGTCTGGCAATGAATGAATGAAAAAATATTATTCAGTATTATTGAGTGGTAGGTGGTGGCGACCATCATCCACTCACTTGATGTAGTGCTGCCTACTTCTTCTTTAGCCTTTATCATTCTTTTTCTGTGCTAGCCTGTCTTCCTATTTCTCCCATCTTTCCTGTCACTTCTTATTGCTTTTCTTGCCTTTACAGGTGGCGTTACATTGAGTGACAAGCCAAATGGTTTCCTGTAAGCCAAGAAACCATTTACGACGCTAGATGGTAACCATATAACCAAACCATAAATGCTCC
The DNA here is from genome assembly GCF_032717465.1 of Coenobita brevimanus. Classification (NCBI taxonomy): domain Eukaryota; kingdom Metazoa; phylum Arthropoda; class Malacostraca; order Decapoda; family Coenobitidae; genus Coenobita; species Coenobita brevimanus. The sequence continues at coordinate 38,739,233 of NC_137018.1, forward strand.
CTATGTGTCAACAAGTGGTTTGGTGGAGGGTTAGTGCCCCTCCCCGCAAAATAATGGCCACCCCTTACGGGATTATGGCATCTGGCAATAGATAGACAGATACAGTACAGGTACATTCACGCTCACTAATATCTGCCCAGGGGTGCCCCCTTCCTACCTCAGAATACCCAGGGAACAGGGGAGGGGGGGATGAAACGAGCTCCACCCGTCACTACCCAAACTCCTGACCATCCCCCAATGACCTACCCAACCCCCCACCCCACCTGTCATTCTTAACTAGCAGTTACAACTCAAGCTGATTTCATGCTTAACACTTTTAGTCCCATTACTAATACAAACAAAGAACATTAAGATATGTTAAAAGAATATAAGTATCAACATGTTGCAGCAAGAAATTAATGCATTATGACGTTGACAGTACAACAAAAACGTGAACAACGGCCATCTCAGGCCTCCTGTGCTGGGTGCACTGCTTTGCATAAACACACACACACACACACACACACACACACACACACACACACGGACGCATGCAAACAGATGGCTGTTGTTAATGTTTTTGTTTTATTGTCAACGTAATTATGTATTAATTTCTTTGCTGCAGCATGTTCATAGTCATATTATATACCTTTTACATATCCCAGTGTTTTATATTTGTGTATTAGTAATGTGACTATGAGTGTAAAGTATGAGGTTAGCTTGAAATGTAACTGCCAGTTAAGAATGATGAGTGGCGGGCTGGGAGGGGTAGGGGTATGGGGGAGGGAACTGAACACAAACCAGCAAACATTACCAAAAATTATTTAAAGAAAAATTTAGCATATGTTACAGGCCAAAACAATTTTGAAAACTTAGCTGCATACACTACTTTATACTGTACTGTACAGAACTAATCAAGAATTAAGAGGAGGACGACCGGTATCCAGAATATTTTCGACCCCATGCCAGATCGAATTTGCGTTCCGGTTATACGGATGTGCTGATTCATCAGATGTTGGTTAATCGAGCATTTACTGTAGTTATACTTGAAATGAGGCAGCAAAACTACTTGATGTTACATCATCCATGTATTTCAACTCTCATCTCCCTGCTTTTTGCTTTAAAAACTTGTTTCACCCTATGTTTGAGTATATACAGTATCCTTTCAAGCTTAGATTATTTAGAGTGCTGGAAATTCATTTGATTTTGTGCTTTACTCCTTTTTGTTATAGCTGTGAACAGTACAGTGTATGTTTACCCCTCCCTCTGACTTCCTGGACTTCCTGTATCCATTTTTATATTGTTTTTTGTGCTTTTGCAGTTTACCAAAGATGTAAATATTATGACTGTGCATCCACTCACTCCATGTAGTGCTGCTTTCAGGTGACTGCTCTTTCCTCTCTTCCTTCCTCTTCTGTCTTTCTTTCCTTCATTCTTTCCTCTTCTTTCTGTCTACTGGTGGCTCTGCACTGAGGGACAAGCCAAATGGTTTCCTGTACACCAGGAAACCATTTACTATGCTGGGTGGTAACCATATAACCAAATCATGGTGCTTGCCTAGTGGTTTAGTGGGTAATTAAGGCTCTTCAGTCACACGATGCCACTCTCGGGTAAGTGAGGCTGGTTACTCTTATCTTAAATGTCAGGACCAACTTGCCTAGCTCCTCAAGGGGCAACACAGGATTAGATGATAAGTGAATGAATGATGAAAGAATACAAAGTTTGCCTGCTCAGCTGTAGCATCCAAATATGAACCAGTCGGTGGCTGTTGTTGTCTTAGATTTTTTTTTTTTTTTTTTTTTTTTTCTAAGACTGAATAATTTTCTTATTTCATACAGTGTTAGTAGCTGGAATTTAGTATGCATTGGTAATGGAACTAGTATTGAATGTCAGTGTCATGACTAGCTTCTGGTGGTACTGGTTTATGACCTCCCAAGTCTATACCTGTACAGTATTTGGTGTTGTTGCTCCTGTCATGAAATTTACTGTACTGTACAGTGCCTTTGACCTCCTTACCCATTTAGTATTGGTTATAAAATATAAATTTTATATAATTAAGATAGGCATATATTTCATAAATGTATGAAAAATGAGTCTTGTATTACGTCATGGTATTTTATGATATCATTTCTATCTGATTTAGGGATGAGACGTGCCTAACAACTCTTTTCAACAATCAGGAGGCACTGACAGGGTGGCAGTGTGGGGAGGTGTGGCTGTCTGTGACCTGATGTAGGCCTAGCTACACCAGTCCTCTCCTCATCTCACACAGGCTCCTCACCTCTCTGGGGTCACTTGGGATATGCTGGTGTGGCCAAGGATGTGAAGGATTACTTTATTTATTTTTTATCATATTATTAATTATTGAGATGACGGGGAGAAAAGGGCTTAAATCAAAGAGTATGGGGTGATCAGAGGTCAGTCATCCCAGAGCATATAGAGAGGTGTTGTGTGTTGCCAGTGCTGCCGTCATGTGGACATGCAAAATAGACTAGGTATTTCCCTGATTATTTTTACTTTGCTTTGTGTGGTGTTATTAGAAATTTTATATGGTAGTAGGTGCCAAGCAGAAACCTTCATCAAAATCTTCTCAAATGATTTATAATTACTGAAACTTAAATTCCTTCACTCAGAAGACTCTCTTCTCGCCAGAATTAAATCACGTGGCTAGTGTCAGAATACCGTAAAATACTGTATAAGGTATATTCATTAACTACAGGGATTAACTGAGATAGTTTCAGATACCATCACCTTGAGGGGTATCTTCAGCTGAATAAAACTGTCTGGTGTTAGCCAGAATAACATAAAAAGTACACCCAGGGGGAAGGGGTTAAATCATTATTTTAAATTGGTTCCTGAATAGAGTTTGAAAGCTGTATGCCAGCTGCAGGAAGTACTGTACTTTTAGCTGTTTAATTTCTGGTGTGATGATTTAATGAATTTATGGAAATTACAGTCTTGATGCAAGAACTTGTTAGTTTGTTGTTAACCCTTTCATGTTTACCTCTTTAATTATTTTCTGTGGAAAATGCACATACCATTGTTAATGTTTTCATGTCACTACCCAAAATTTATTAGTATACCTCGTATATCATTACCTTCATAAATGTTTGTTCTGCATTGTGACCTCAAAAACAGATTGAAAAGATAATACTATAACTACTTTTATATTATCAGTCTTGTAGGTTGAAACTGCATACAGGCCAATGCTGAACTTCTGAGCTTGTTTAGGAGCAGCATTTTATGAGCATTCCAGTGCTGGTTTCAGATTGTCATTACAACAACCATTTCTCAAGGAAAAAGTGGAAATCAAAACAAAAACCTGGCAAAGCATAACAACTGAGCCAGCAGCTTCTGGTGTCTCTCTTTTGATACCTGGTTTCAATATTTACAATTACATCTGGTGGTCTAATGGTTAGAAAGAATCTTTTGCATTGAGTGTTTGCCTTGCATACATGACTATTAAAATATCAGAGGTGTCTGGAGGTATTTCAGTCATGTGATGCAAACAGGGGTACTGGCTGTCTCTTTAATGCTTTAGACTCTGGTAGCCTAGTGTGAGGCTTCTCTGCCTTGAAGGAGGTACTGTAATATGGAATTGGCCTCCCCCCCCCCCAATCTCCCTACAATAATCGGCCAGTCCATTGACCAAAAGGGAAAATGGGAGCACCAAAAAAATCCACTAGGAAATATATATATATATATATATATATATATATATATATATATATATATATATATATATATATATATTACTGATTATTAAGATCATTTAATTGAATATGTTATCCTTTAAATTAATTTTTTTTTTTTCTATTTCATTTTTTTTTTCCCAGCAATTTAAAACATAATAGGGTTATCCTGGAGCTCACTCCACCCCCATGTTCTAATCTTAATGGAAGATGGCTCTACCTCCCTCTCCCCTCTTGCTCCTGCATGCATGTATATACTGTATGTTTGTATGTATGTACGTATATATATATATATATATATATATATATATATATATTACTGATTATTAAGATCATTTAATTGAATATGTTATCCTTGAAATTAATTTTTTTTTTCTATTTCATTTTTTTTTCCCAGCAATTTAAAACATAATAGGGTTATCCTGGAGCTCACTCCACCCCCATGTTCTAATCTTAATGGAAGATGACTCTACCTCCCTCTCCCCTCTTGCTCCCGCATGCATGTATATACTGTATGTATGTATGTACGTACGTATGTATGTGTGTATATATATATATATATATATATGATCATCCATCATCCAATCCTACACTGCCCTATGAGGAGCATAGGAGCCCGGGGCTTGGCAAGTTGGTTCTGACATTTAAGATGAGAGTGACCAGCCTCACTCATCCCTGAGTGGCAGTATTTGAGCAATAAACCTCAACCATCCCCTGGATATAAACCTTTACCGGCTCAATCCGACTGGAGCTCTGTAATTACCCACTAAACCACTAGGCGCCAAAATTTGGTTATATGGTTACCACCCAGGGTAGTAAATGGTTTCCTGTTGTACAGGAAACCATTTGGCTTGTCACTCAGTGTAGAGTCACCTACAGGCAGATGGAAGAGGATAGAATGAAGGAAAGAAAGACAGAAGAGGAAGTGTAAAGTCACCTGTAGGCAGAAGGATGAGGAAAGAATGAAGGAGAGAAATAATATATATATATATATATATATATATATATATATATATATATATATATATATATATATATATATATATATTCTGTCTGTCTTTGTGTAGCATCTGATGCTTTGTGTGTTATAACTAATGTATATACAGTATTACTAACATATCTGTTGCAAGAAAACTACCAAAGGCAAAATATTGAGAAGACTGCTTTTCATAGCATTAATTTTAGCAGGATGTGTCTGGTTCATCCTACATTTTAGGCTGTTAGTGGCAATGGCGCTTCTCTACATTGTATCAGATGTAGTCCTGCTAATCATTCTAGACTAATTTCCCAAACTGCCACTGTGTTCATAGACAGTTAGGGTTGTGATAAGGTGATTAAAGATAAGTAGAATAAAAAAGTTCTAACAGCTTTGTAAGACTTGAAATGTGGATGAATGTTTCTGGAACTAAAATGGATGATTGGATTCTGTTAATATCTGTATCTGTGTATCTATGTCTTTCTATACATCATTATTGGCAGATAGTTTATACAGACAGTTAGACATAAATAATAAAGGTACTATAACTGTAACTGAAGCCATTGCTTTAGTTGGAGTAACAGGTTTCTCTAGTCAGCTGGGTTGAAGATGATAGACTTTTTATCATTCACACTTCTTCCAGTACAGTTTTGATATAATCTTTTGTCAAAGTGAAAGTGATGTGGTGACACTTGTAAATTAATTAAGGAAAGATACAGTGTAACGTGGATGGATACCAAGGGTTAATCAGTGATAGATATTAGGGCACTGAGATTGTTAGAAACTGAAAAGTGCGACATATTGGAATGTACCCAATTTATCATTAGATATATGTTGAATCATGAAAAATATATTACCAATATAACATTTAGAGATACTGTAATGAATGAATCTTATGACTAATTGCATACCTTCATTGAGTTATTGAGTCATTTTTACATGAAAAATTATGCAATTGTGTGTGGCTAATGTGAAATAACAGACATTTCTTTTGAACAGGTATCTTTGAAGTCCATTTGCAACTCATACAGTCTGAGTCCATCATCAGTATGAAATAAGTTCATTAACCTGGTCTGAACCTCTTCAGGTTTAGTACCTAAATAGCGTAGTGTCCAATACTGTACATAGATTAGGCTTGCTTGTTACGTAAGGGCTTTGGTAAAAATCATGGTGTTGAACAAAATGTCACCCTGTCACTGAAAAAGTATTTGGTGTTTATCATCTTACCTGTAAGCAGGGTTGGAAAAAATAACTTTTTTTTTTCTTTAAAAAAACGATTTTTTAAATTTAAATTGGATTTTCTTTTATTTAAATCAGATTTTTAAATCTATGATTTTTTTTTTTTCCAACCCTGTTTGTGCCCTTGGGAATTCTGCCAAAAGAGTACCATACTGGGTCTTTTTTCCTACCATTTGCTGCAATGCATCCATTAGGCATGATTATATATCACTGGTCAAATAAACAGACTTACAAAATTGAAAATAATTATGTGAATGGGAAGTGGGAGTAAGGCAGTGCAGCACAGGCTAGCACTTCTCAGTATGGGGGAGGTTACTTACACTCTGGGGCCTGATTCTCAAAACACTTACGACTGTTGTATCTCGCTATGACAGTCATATCTCGCCCGTAGATGTCATAACTGCCACCTCCGTCGATACTCAAAACATTTCTGACGCCATCTTGTGACATCACATGTCATAACCTATCGTATCTTACGACACCCTCAGAGGGTGTCGTAGCGAAACATAACCCAGAAAAAGTGTGGATAAATATCTATAGTGTGACTTGTATGGAAGCCTTCTGCTCTCTAAAAAACACTATTGTGCCTCAAAGCTAGTTAATCCACTTTGACGTTGGGGATCATATATTATTATTTGGCAGCACCAGTCTTTGAACACCATTTATACTCGTAGAAACAGTGAAATCCCTGTGATTAAAGGATAGGAGAGTGAGCTCATGTCAGGCGCAGGCAGCCCACTCGTAGTGATTAGCAGGATGGAGTTAGTGGTTGCATACATACATGATCACCAATTACGTCGAGAAAGAAGGTACAGGGACCCACTTGACCCACTCCATGTTAGTGATGAACACCTTCTACGAGTGTATAGATTCCCATGCCAAGAATTAATAAGACTCTGTGATGAACTTAGACCTCATTTGGAAAGAACAATGAGGTCCCATGCCCTTCCAGTGCACACCCAAGTGATGATTGCCTTAAGATTTTTTGCAAGTGGCAGTTTCCAAAATGTAATTGGAGACTCTGCAGGTGTAACTCAAGCCAGTGTTAGCAGAGTGATCAGCAGAGTTATCAGTGTTCTCAGTATGAATGCTAGAAGAGAAATAAAAATGCCAACTAGTGCTGTAGAAATCAACAGTACTGTCCAAGATTTTAGTAGAATCAGTGGCTTTCTTAGAGTCATTGGAGCTATTGATGGTACCCATATCCCCATCAAAGCATCAGATGAAATGGAGCATATTTTCCTCATTCGGAAGCAGTACCATTCACTGAACATACAGGTAGTGTGCAACAGCAGGAACCTTATCACCATTTACTCAGCCAAGTATCCAGGGAGTACATGTGATTCTTTCATTTGGGCCAACTGTCCTCTGAGAGATCGTTTCCAGGCTGGTCATTTTGGAGACATCTTTTTACTGGGTGAGTTATTCATCATTTATTGTACACTAATGTACCAGGGTATGTTTTTAGTCGAGCAAAACCCAAAATAATAAAACCTAACCAAACCATACCCAAACCTACCATAATTGGTCCATTTTCTGTAGTTCACGGCACTCAGATTGGGAGATTTTGTTCGTTTTTTTCTATATTTTAGACAATTCTAAGACACTTCTCTTCTGTTGCTCATACATCAGCAATACCTTTTATTTTATGACATCAGTAATACCTTTTACTTTATGGTACTAGTGAAGATAACCTAACCTAATGTAAACTAATCAGGAGTAAAATACAGCTTCTGTACCTGTGGAACGACCCCACAGAAACTGTTGCTGTGACTGACAGGTCTGCCTAGTCAGACAGACAGCTACAGTATGCTACTGTTTTACTACATAGGGCTACCATGAGGAAGGGCAACCATTTGTCTGGTCCTTCTCATGCCATCTTTACAATAATGATTCTATTATTATTTGTTTCTTGTTGTAAGCTGCTTGTTTGATTACCCCAACATAATGCATTGTTTAATAATGGAAACACGATAAATTATATACACTAGATATTCTTGTATGAATGAAAGCAACCAACATTTTATGCTAGATTTTTTTAATATTCCAACATTATTACAAACCTTTAAGACATTTCTGGTTGATAAACAGACAAACATCTCTTAATATAGTAATCATTCCACTTACCGGATGCCCACTTTCCGGACGCCCACTTTCCGGACACCTCACTTGCCAGACATAATCGTCCCGGGATCCAATATTCCCAAAATGGTCTGAAAACACCTCATTTCACTCTTATATCCCTTATTGGTGTGAATATGTAGTGTCTTAGGTGCTATGCATGTGCAGTAGGGAGGTGTTTTTCTGAGTAAGGCTAGGTTAGGGTCCATAACTACCAGTCCAGGAGCCAGGGACTTGTAAGTACCCAGAATGTTTAATACTGTATAAACCTACCTCAAAAACCTCATTTTATGGTTCTTTTGCATTTATTTCAGTCTTTTATGTCCCTTATTGGTGTGATTAGGGTCTTAAATAGGTGCTGTGCATGTCCAGAGGGAGTTGTATAGGTGTTTTTCTGAGTCAGGGTAGGTTAGGGTTCAAAAGTACAAGTCCAGGAGGCAGGTGACCACTTTCCGGACATGCCTTTGGCTCTATTACATCGGATAGTGGAGTGATTACTGTACTTATATAGCACCAAGACAGTGCTTGTTTAAGTAATTCTTGACTTAACATTCAACATAGCATCTTGACCTCATTCTACTAGCTGTAGATGAGTTGAGGAAGGATCCATGAAAGAGGGAGAACAAACAATAGCATACTCAGTTAAAATATCCAGTCAGTCAGCATTCACCATTCCAGGCCTCACACAAGCTCTGCCCCACAGTTGTGTCCATCTGTACATAATCTGGTATTTCTCTTTCTAGAAGTATGTCAGCTGTTCATCAACTATCAAGTTAAAAGAAGAGTGCCAATCCCTGGTCAGGTAGTTCTTTATGTAATTCAATCAACAGAATTTCTGCTCTATGCAGTCAATACTCAACTACAAACTTTCTCATCACATTAATGCCTTTTACAATATACTTACTCTTACCATTCTCATGCTGTGGCACACCTAACTTCTACCCTTTACAGTTTCTGCCTACTTGGATCAAGATTTCAAACATACCCTACCAATGTACACTATCTGAGTAATCATTTATTATGGATTTAACAAAACAGTACTATTATAGGGTCATTAATTATGAATCCCCTCACTGAAAAAATGAAAACCACTTTGGAGAAGAGTGGGTATCCTCTGGAGCCATACCTCATGACTCCATTTGCAAACCCAAGAAATGCAGCTGAGGAGAGGTACAACAGGAGCCATGCAAGGACGAGAGTGGTGGTCGAGCAAACATTTGGAGTCTTGAAGTCACGGTTTAGGTGTCTCCATCAGTCAGGAGGGACATTACAATATGAGCCAACAAAATGTGCACAGATTGCAGCAGCCTGCATGCTGCTGTATAATTACTGTGTTAAGCGAAGGATACCAGTCACAAATATTGATATGTTGGACAATGATGGGGACATCCAGTACACACCTGCAAGAGATGATGCACGGGCTCCAGGTCATACAGTGAGAAGGGATTTAGTAAATAACTGGTTTTCTTAAAGTTTACCAGTGTGGAAGTTTGTATCACTTGTATTAGTTTTATATATATATATAGATAGATAGATAGATAGATAGATAGATATAGAGATAGATAGATAGATATATAGACAGATAGATAGATATATAGACAGATAGATAGATATATAGACAGATAGATAGATAGATAGATAGATGTATAGATAGATAGATAGATAGATATATAGACATAGATATATAATATAGATATAGATAGACAGATATATAGACATATAGATATACAGACATATAGATATATAGATAGATAGATATAGATATGTAGATATAGATAGATAGATAGATAGATATGATATATATATAGATAGATAGATATATATAGATATAGATATAAAGATATAGATATATATATATAGATATATATATATAGATATAGATATATATATAAAGATAGATATATAGATATAGATAGATATATAGATAAATAGATATAGATATAGATAGACAGATATAGATAGATATAGACAGATATATCTATAGATATAGACAGATATATCTATATCTATAGATATATCTATATCTATCTATCTATCTATCTATATCTATATATATCTATATACAGTAGAAGTCCAATATTTCGGCATCTATGGGACCAGGCAAGTGCCGAAATAGCAAAATTGCCGAATTATCAAAAACCCTACCCACTCAGTACCTTATATGTTTCGGTGAACACTATCATCATTACTCATATCATTACAAATGTGTTTGGAGAGAGTACTGTATACTGTTTGATACTGTACAATACTGTAATGAATACAGTACTATACATGAATATGAAAAATAAAGAAATTAGTGAACATACTGTATATAAATGTAATGGTACAGTAGGTCTACAAGTTCACATGCACTTACCTAAACTTATAGTAGGTTCCTTATTTACATATGTACAATAGAAGGGGTTGATTGGAGTCTGCTACTGCTGGAAGAAGTCCCCAGCAGTAGAGGGTCCTGCAACAGGCTCTAAGGACTCTTCAGAGACTGCTGTTGGTGATGGAGAGGAGGGAGCAGCAGAGGATGTGGCTTTCTTGGCAGCTTTTTTAAAGAGGTCAAATAAGGTTGCCTGCTTCACAGATGCTGCCCTTTTAGTCTGGAAGTCCCTGAACATGATGTGATACTGCATCACTTCACCACTGTTAAAATGAGATGAGCCCTCAACAAACCGTAACAATTTTCCATAGGCCTCTGCTGCTTCCTTCCAGGTGACCTTATCCTGCTGATCTTCCTCTATTTCATCATCACTTTCAACATCCTGGGCCTCCATGGCCTCAGGATTTGTCACACTCATAATTAGTTGCTCACTGGTCAGCACTTGAACAACTGGTGTATCAGTGTCTTGTTCCACCCACTCAGCAATGTCGTCATCAGTCAATGAGCTTAGGGTATGGGACTGTGGGACACCTCGAACAATTTGCATAATATTTTTGTATTCACTTGACCTCTTGTCCCCAAAGCCAACAAACTCCTCTGTGTCACCCTGTTCCTCCTGAAACATTGCACCTGGCCACAGCTTTCTCCAGCATCTTTGCAACGTTCCTTGCTCCACATCTTGCCAGGCTAGGGCAGCCATGAAAAGTCCATCTTTGATGGTGAACTGCTTTTGGAATTCATGCACTGGAAGCGTGGAATTCAACAGCTGTCTAGCAAAAGCAGCACGGTAAGAAGTCTTAATTTTCTGAATGACTCCCTGGTCCATTGGATGAATTAATGATGTCACATTTGGGGGCAGACACACAACAAAAATGTTCCCATTCACTAATTCACTTGCAGGAGGATGAGCCCTGCAGTTGTCCAGTAGGAGGATGACCTTTGATTCAGTAGGCAAACCCTCTTTCACCAAGTTAGCTTTCACTGATGGAACAAAGTGATGGTGGAACCAGTATGAAAAAGCTGCTGCAGTCATCCAGGCATTTCCTTGAGCATCATACCAAACTGGTAAATGCTGGACATTTTTCAATGCTCTCGGGTGCTTATATTTCCCCACAGTAAAAAGTTTCAGCTTGTGTGTTCCCGAGGCATTTGAACACACTAACATCGTTAATCGTTCCTTGTTTCTTTTAAATCCTTTAGCTGCCTTTTCTCCTACCCCTGCTAGAGTCCTTTCAGGGATGCTCTTATAAAAAAGGCCTGTCTCATCTGCATTATAAATCTGGCAAGGCTGAAGCTCATGTT